>NC_069083.1:1363976-1677314 GCF_947172395.1 Bicyclus anynana
CTAGACTGCGGTCTTACATGTTGTTAATGACAATAATACTCGTAAATTAAAGATGTTAGATATCGATGTTGGCAAATACCTACCTACAGCATCCGATTTAGTTAAATATGAAACAAATTTTAAGTGACCTCAAGGCTAAAGCATGGACCAATCAGAACCACTGAAAATAATTGAAAAATCAAATACAACAATGCGTAACCAACCTGAGACATACCCATGTTTTTTTTTATATATATTTTACAAGTAAGCCCTTGACTACAATCTCACCTGATGGTAAGTGATGATGCAGTCTAAGATGGAAGCGGGCTAACTTGTTAGGAAAAGGATGAAAATCCACACCCCTTTCGGTTATGTTTAGTCTGTAGAGCTTGCTAGTGAGACAGTTCCTATATGCATACGTACGGAACATGTCTGTAAATTTGAAAAATATAACCCTCCTCGCTAAAGTCTAAGGGCTAAGGTAAAAAATGATTTCTTATACAAAACCACAAATGTTGTGTAGTTAGATATTGTTTGATGATCTCACATCATGAAGTACGCAAAAAGATTCAACAATACTTTGTACAATAGATACATTTTTTGCTTCCACATCCTTATTAGGTCATTGACTTTTGACATTTAAATCCATCTTCAGTTATTGAAGTTTCGCTATCGGTAATTTATATATTATTTATATAATAAATATGTTATGTGATATTACAATAAATGATAGCGAACTTTACTCAAAAATAAGTGAAAAAAAAACATATTGACTGAAAATAAATATATTTAAAAACACCATAACACGGTATCTAAAACTAAAAATTTTAATAAAAAAAATTCAACCGACTTCCAACTCAAAAACTAACTTTAACTAAAAAGCAAAAAATAACATCTTACCTATGTGCTACCTTCTGATCAGTTTGAAGCCGGTGCCAAGCCAGTGATGTTTTAATTAAATACGTTTAAACTACAAAATTTCTGTGGTTATTCCAGAAACAGCTTTAATTAAATAACATACATACAGCCGAACGTAGAACCTCCTCCTTTTTGGAAGTCGGTTAAAAACTCTACTAAACTAAAAAAAAAACTTGAACTTTATTTCCTTCCTAGAAGAATGATTGAATGATCAGCTAGATAAATCTTATTTCCAAATGTCCCTTTCCTGTTAAGAAAGAGGCCTCCTGTGGTTACTAAAGCTGTAGTATTTAAAAAGCTAATGATGATGATATTTTTTTAAAGATCACTTCGTCTCTCATGTCTTTCCAAGAGAATTTGAGTGCGTTTAACTTTAAGCCGTCCTGGTCATTCAAATTCTAATAAATTTATTTTCCCTCTCGTCTATGAAGGGAGGCCTGTTTGTCTATTTCTTATTTTTAACCGACTTCAAAAAGGAGGAGGTTCTCAATTTGTGGTCTTTAATATCAACCTATTAAAATGAAAAATTAATCAACTGACAAAAGGTCATCTACATACGATGATACAAATTACAAATATCATCCGGTGCTTACTGGTGGACATTTTGTCAATTGATTTGTTGTTTACTTTAATAGGTTGATAATAAAGACCAAAATAATGAATAGGCGAGCTAGCCCTGGGCCGTTAAAATAATGATGTGTCTGATAATGATGAATGATGATAAATAATAATTAACTACTGTATAATGTACAATGTAATGCTGTTGTGAACCTGCTCGCCGAGTTAAGTCAATCGCGCTGTCATACAATTACAAGTGTGTAAACATTGCACACTTACTCAATGTTTACCTACTTCACCTTGTTATAAAACTACCATAGACACCTATATCAACGCTTTATAATTATTAACTTCTTTTAATTTTCCTCTGAAAATACAGGGGCCCTAGCCATGTGGTACGTCATTCTCTTTTTGCTTAACGCTTCGAAAATGAATGGGAATGATAGATCCGATCGATAACTTGATCATGTGACCTGGCGATAATGAATGTCATTCCTATACATTTTCTATAAAGGGTTAGTGTTTATAGAAAGAGAATCGACGTGCCACATGGCTATAAGATAGTTGAACGACATGCATGTGATTTGATAAAAGAGGAGAGGAAGATTTAAGATTATTATTACGTGAAAGAAGATTTTTGTGTAGGTACAAGTAGGTACTTGGGAGCTGACTGGAAGATACTTGATTTGTAATATATATAGCCATGGAGATTATGACAGCTGGGTGAATATGCCTTTTCTATATTAAAAATAATGGAGTTATAGTTAATTAAAAAAAAATGTTTATGATAAAAGAAGGCTTTGCAAATCCATGCAGGATCAGGCCTACGAAGTGGTAAAAAGAACCACCATATAGGTAAAGGGGTCGTTTTTCTTGTCTACCCCATAGTACGGCTTTTTTTTAATAGTTCATCAAAATATTGTGGGTGATGACAGCATAATTTTTCAATTTAGGGATCATGTGCAAATTTAATTTTTGGAATCACTGAATCTGGCCTGAAATGCACTTTTTATTATTTTTTATAATACTCGTATTTTATTTACTAGCAGACGCCGCGCGGTTTCACCCGCGTGGTTACTGTTCCCATAAGAAAACATGGATAAAATAGCCTATAGCACTCGGGGATAGCGAAGCTTCTCAACAGTGAAAGAATTTTTCAAATCGGTTCAGTAGTTTCAGAGCCTATCCAATCCAAACAAACAAACAATCAGATCTTTCCTCTTTACAATATTAGTCAGTGGCGTGCACTTCATAGAAGCATAAACGCAATGCATACCCTGAGGATTCGTATTTGCATTGCAGGCGGAATTTTCCATTTTTTACAATTTGTACGAATATAGCCTACCCTAAAAACCTTGTGCACGCCACTGATATTAGTATATATAAACTAAATCTGTCTCTCATTCATTTATTAGCTTTTTTTAAAATTATTAACAATGTCAATATAAATATAAAATACAAAACACTATTAAAAATTTATAAAAAAAAATGAAAAAAAAATCAACCCTCCCGCTGCGGGACATTTGAGTGCCTAAGCAACCGGTGGTCAGGACTCCAGAGTGAGGAACCTCCTCACAATACGCGCCGTCTCAAGAATCACTGCCTTTTGTATCCGACTCTTGATCCAACAGTTAAGCGAAAGCTTCTTAAGGTGTTGGTCGAAGCTTTTCGCTATAAGACCATTGACTGAAACAACTATCGGAACAATAAAAGTTGACTCAATATTCCACATGGCGGTAATCTCGTGAACAAGGTCCTAGTAAAAAATAAATTAAATAAACCATATTAATATGAATGTGTCGTGTAGTACCTTGTTGCTTTGTACACACACTTCACGCAGCTCTCGGCATTGCCTCACCTATGTTGTTTGTTTACATCGCTTGTTATGTGTGTCGTTGTACGTACTACAATGAATCCTAATTATTTTCCAACGGTTACTTACAAGGTTACGGAGACGTTGTGGTTTTAACGCACTGATAATGTTTGATATGCTACATACTGTGCATTCTTTGATAGTGGTTGATTTTTTCCTACTTGTTAGTTGATTAAGATGTACAACTTCTTCGCCGTGGTCTGGTTCGTAGAAATGGTAAGTATGCATGTAGATTTTAGGAGTATGTATGTATATTCATATATTTTCTAACGGTGAAGGAATAACCATCGTCAGGAAACGTGTATACCGGAGAATTTTCAGCGTTCAATCAAACAATCGAACCAACAAACAAACTCTTCAGCTTATATATTAGTATAGATGATTTTCCATCAGGGGCGCACTACTAAAACAATTAGTCACCTGTTAGACTAGCTTAGCCGGTATGATATAATTTGGTAGGTAATAAGCCGACCTAAATCTAGATAATCTAGACTTGAGCCTATTTAGAAAAGATTTATTTTTCGTTAGTCGGCTTTGCCAGAAAATTAAAATATGCTCTAACTTTAAAAGAATTTACTATTCTGAAATTGAATGCGTAACGAATGTTTTTAATATATTTTTTAATAAATTCAAAAAACGGTCTCGATTGACTTCCCATTTACTCTCATTATAATGAATAATATAATTAATACCTTCGAATTGGTTTATCCGATCTTTAAATACCTATAGCTAAAACCTTCTAATTAATATAAATCAGCATTCCATTTCGAAAAATCCGCGCCCAAAAGAAGTTACCCGTCTTGAAGATACCATTTCACAGACAACAAACCACCGAATTTCCAACAAGCGAAATCTCAAAAAAAAAGTTGAAAATGGAAAATCCAAAATTTTTACAGCCCAACCCAGGGCGGCTATTCTGTAACGATGTTTTTTACAACTGGCAAGTTCGAGTTTAGATTTCATCACTATCTCTCTTTGTTAACACGATACTATGCATAAAAAAAGATAGAGGTGAATTTGAAACTGCCACTCGCTAATTATACAAAACTATAAAAAACAGAATAGCTCCAAAGCTCGAGCTTCTTATCTCGGACTGAATAGGTTCGGACCTATTCAGTTTATCGTGTTCGTTAGTCGGCTAACGACACAGGTCCAACAAGCGAAAACTCAAAAAAATTAAAAAGTACTCCTAAGTTTTTACAGCCCAACCCAGGGCTCGAACCCCGCACATCATCTCGGAATGAACAGATCCGACCAATGGGGCAAGTCCACTGGATATATCGAATACTTATCTTGGGCGTTATACCGCCACGAAAGGCGTTAGAAAGCCTTCCTTCACAACTACTTGCTTATAATGAAAACGACAGTGCAGGTAGGTACACACATTGCTTAAGCCAGTGGTCGGCAAAGTTAGTTTTTACTAGAAGGAAACTGTAAGTTAATATGAAAATGTACAGCATTAGTTTCCTCTATAAGTGCACCAGATTCTAAAACGTAATATATTGTATGTACTTTAATATTACCTACTAATAGATGACTCATGAGTTGTAGGTAACTTACACGCTAGGATCTTAAATTCCCTTACAAAGTCTGTGTTTCCAGTGGGCCTATTATGTATCTCGGTGTGCCATTGAAATAATGAGTCACTACGTCATGGTTTCTAGCTGTGATAGCCCAGTGGAGAGCCGTGATAGCGTAATGGATATGACCTCTGCCTCCGATTGCAGAGTGTGTGGGTTTGAATCCGGTCCGGGGCATGCACCTCCAACTTCTCAGTTGTGTGCGTTTTAAGGTATTAAATATCACGTGTCTCAAACGGTGAAGGAAAACATCGTGAGGAAAACTGCATACATCATCATCTAAAATAGTTATTTCAACGAAATATACTTGACTGCACCGTTTTACATTATGTGGTAATTTTTAATAGGTTTTTTATTTCTGCGACCATCTACCACTATTATACTAATGTTACTAGTAAAATTATGAAAATTGCGTCTTTACGTTGAATGAAAATACAATGTTAGATGATTTCAAAAAAGAAAATACGATGAAAAACCATGTCGTCGTTATCAACTAATTACTTGAATGGTACACCGAGTTACATAGTAACCCTAGTGGTCCTTACAGCTAGTGCATTTTCAAAATGAAAGTGAATACGTTCTAGGAAGGCATTTTATAGGTCATAATTATCTTCTCTTACCATCAGGTATAGGAATAGATCGCGCCAAATTTCGAGCCCGCTCTGAACACAAAGCACATGTCACATAGAAAATATTTCCCAGTCGGTCGGGTTATCGCAGTTCGACGTGTTGCAATATCAGAGTGGACTCGAAGTTTGGCGCGATCAAGTAAAAAAGTAAGATTTTCACATACGTAGAGAATTTTCTGCCGAATTTTAGTGGCGTTTTTCTTTCAATCCGTCGTTTTCTTCCGGAAAATAGCAAAACTTAATTATTCTCGGTTTTTATCATCATCATTGTAGGTTTCGGTTCATCCACAATTTGCGAACCACTGTCCAAGGGCCCCACCACGACGTTACGCAATGCATGGATGTGCCCATGTTAGTACTGCACACATTACGTGCATTGCGCTTCCAGCGAAAGCGAAACTGACGGGCCCCATTTCCTTTTACAGCTAGCTAACCTTGTTCCGAGGAAACGGCGTTTTCCTTCTGTGGAGCGTTACACTCTGAGTAATAAGATTAATTATTAATACTCTAGCGGACGCCCGCGACTTCGTCCGCGTGGATTTCAGTTTTTACAAATCCCACGGGAACTGTCGAGGACTTTTTTTTAGAAATTTTAAATGGGTAACAATTCTTTTATACATGATTTTTGCGAAACTTTAACCGTTTACGCAGCGCACGCAGCGTAGGCTCTCAATAATGATCAATAGGAAAAATCCCCCGATTTTGAAACATTCTTTATTGATGCTCGGCTCCTATTGGTCTTAGCGTGATAATATATAGCCTATATTCTTCCTCGATAAATGGGCTATCTAACACTGAAAGAATTTTTCAAATCGGACCAGTTCTAGATAGTTCCTGACGCGCATTTTTTTCAATGTTTGTTAATAAAACTTCGTCATTTATTACCAATTTAGAAAATTCTTTTTTTGTTTGAAAAAGTATAATTTCAGCTTAGTTCCATTTAATTTTCACGAAAATGAATTTGGAAGTTTTTTGTTGAAAATCTAAATAAGTGAACGAATAATATAAATACGATCTATGCAGGTGAAATCGCGGGGCATTTATTATTTGTTTATATTCAGGGTAAATAGCACTAAACATTAGCACAGATCTTGTAATGAGTGGTAATTAAGTACACAGTGATAAAATGGTCAAACGTTAAGTTAACGAACGTTTTTAAGCATACCACGGATCGTATTGACTTTTAAAAGTGAAAGGTAACTTGAGACTCGTACGAGTAAACAAGTGCGTATTAGAACACGCAGTAGGTGGGGTTCCGTAGAATGAATAAAGTTGTAAAATTGCCTCTCTGGTTCAGTTAGCATTTATGGATCACGAGAATCTAGGTTCTAGTCTTACGGGTTATGTAATATTGGTCTTCTAAGAAAGAGTTCTTTCAAGAAATTTTCATCAGCTGACAGTCATCATCATTATATATATATAGATAGACATAAACCTCTTATAAAGCTTGTACTTTCAAACTGCTGTTTAGCCCAGTGGATATGACCTCTGCCTCCGATTCCGGAGGGTGTGGGTTCGAATCCGGTCCGGAGCATGCACCTCCAACTTCTCAGTTGTGTGCATTTTAAGAAATTAAATATCACGTGTCTCAATCGGTGAAGGAAAACATCGTGAGGAAACCTGCATACCAGAGAATTGTCTTAATTCTCTGCGTGTGTGAAGTCTGCCAATCCGCATTGGGCCAGCGTGGTGGACTATTGGTATAACCCCTCTCATTCTGAGAGGAGACTCGAGCTTAGCAGTGAGCCGAATATGGGTTGATGACGACGACTTCCAAACATCCGGTCCATAAACAAAGATTTTTTAAGACCACGTTGGGCATGCGGCTTAGTGCGACATTGGTCTGTGCTTAATATTCTAGCCTGTGGGAATGTATAAACCGCCATAAGTCGGTCGCCAGAGCCTCGTTGGTTCATCTGCAGGGTGCACCACAGGGTGCGGTTGGCATTTAAGGATACTAACTGGCACTAGCATCCCCCTTACACCCCAGCTGATAGTAATCGTTCTAAAATTAAACAATATAGCCCTTAACCCTTCAATCAGCATTGTAGTAGCGTAATGTGTATACGCTCCAGCCTACTCGTATAAGAAGGGAGGTTAAACCCTTTGGTGAGCCGTAAAAACAAGCTCATCTTGCTCCTACGATCGTTGGTGGGATTTGTTGATCAACAAGAAGGCATCTTTACATGATTTGACCACGGAACCCTAAAAACAAGATCTAGGTGCGTACGATCTAATAATCACCGTATTACGGTATCGAACATTTGACGTTACTAAATCCATCGGAATGTATAAAATAATAGACAAAGAGCTGGCGTGTTGCCTGTTTCGTTTCGTTGCGTTTTTCAATGATCCAAACTTTCTAATAAAAAAACATTGAACTTCAAATCAAACAGAAATGTGAGACATAAATGATAATAAATGTGTAAATATTATACTGGACACATAAAATGTAATTGAATAAAACAATAATAACAACCAAGAAGCACATACACCTATGAGACACAAGTGATAGAAAGTCCGGTAGAAATAACGAAAATAATTTACTAAACATTATTTAATCACCTATTATAATGTTAGCAGTCAACAAACTATAAGAGATATTATCCCCAGAGCCCTGCTAATACAGTCAAGTAAATATAAGTATTAAAGAAAGTATGTTACGTACTGGTGACAGAAGGGCTGGCTCATCTTTTTGCGCAAAGGATCAGCTTTTCTGTTCGACGCGGAAATGTAGCCATTGCCATCTTACCACCGTGAATATGATTTGTATAGTTACGGCTAAGTTTGGTATTGTATTCGGTTTTGTCCAAATAAAAATACTTCGGGCAAAACATTCACTGTCTCTTAGACTACAATTTTCCGCACTACGACGGAAACGAGGACGCGTGTGCACCGCGAATGCGTAATTCGGCGCATGTTTTGTATGCGCTCGCTGAATGACCTCTCGAAGGCAGCTTGAACGGGGTCGAGCTATACATTAAGACGTTTGAAATGTAGTATACTCGTAGCTATGTATGTATGTATGTACAGCCACGAGTAGATTAATAAATTGTAGAAGACTCCGGCAAGTAAGTTACATCAAAAAACAGTTACCTGCACAGGTACATTTATAAACAAAAGTGTTAGGACGCTTGCTCCGTGGTTGCCGGTATGTTAAAATGACAAATAGTTGAAAATTTCGTACCTACGCGACTATAATCAACGCTTTGCTATGGCCACCTACCTTCACCTATTCTATTTACATAACATATAGGTACCTATGTTGATTTTTTTCCGTGTTTTTTTTTCCATGTATTTTTCCGTGAAAACCCAACAAATCTAGCGACAACGTCACTCAGAGCTGACGGAATATTCATCCAAAATCGAAGGAAAAAAAATTCTCCTCCTCCTTTAAGAAAAAAAATTACTTTTTGAGTATAATTTTGTCTTGATATGAGATAAGCAACGCGACCTTAAAATTAAACAAAGTTCAAAATAACATATTAGATCCTGTAGCCACGTGGCATGTCGATTCTCATTCTACAAACGCTAACGCTTTGAATACTAATAAAATTTATGAGAATGAAAGATTCGATCGATAAATTGATCACGTGACCAATCAACCTAACCACGTGTTATTCTCGTACATTTTTTAATTTCCAAGCGTTAGCGTTTGTAGAAAGAGAATCATTGCGTCTCATGGCTACATGGCCAGTTTTATAGAAATGTTGAAGAAAAAGTTGTAAAATGGCTATCGATTGCTTATGGAATTGGAATTTTGTTTTGCAACAAAAGACGGAAATGTTATCAATAACTCGTTACTCGTTCGCAGTTTGGGTAAACAATTTTATCAAGGCTCAACTCAAAAACTGACTAGGCTTGTTTTTACTTTCATACCTACTTTTTACTATTATGTTTCTTGCGTTTTACTTCTCATAAATAAAAAATAAACAAAAATGTTCGTATCACTTGACAACTTGGCGGCACAGACACACAACATCTGTGGCACAGTAGGTAATTTGGTGTTCTGTGCTGTGGTTTTCAACACAAAGATCCTGGCTTTGGTTCCCAGTTCGGATCAACTTGTATTTTGTCTCAGGTCTTATCTGGTGGTGAGTAGTATCCGTAGCTACTATCACCACCACCCTACAGCAAAGACGAACCGACAAGCGATGTACTTATGGTAAATGGTACCTCTCACAAGTAAGCTTTTGACGGCGCAGTAGTATGTGCGGTGGATTTACAAGACGGAGGTCCTGGGTTCGATCCGATTTTCTTAATTGGTCCAGGTCTGGCTGGTGGGAAGTTTCGGCCATAACTAGTTACCACCCTACCGACAAAGACGTACCGCCAAGCGATTTAGCGTTCCGGTACGATGTCGTGTAGAAACCAAAAGGAGTGTGGATTTCATCCTACTCTTAACAAGCCCGCTTCCATCTTTGATTGCAACCACTTACCATTGTAGTCAAGAACTTACTTGTAGAAAAAAAAAGCTCGTTTCCAAGTAAACCATAAACTGCATACAGTATAAACTCAGCACTCAGCCGGCGATGGAGCGAGCTATGCTTGGAGTTTCTCTGCGTGATTGAATCAGGAATGAGGAGATCCGCAGACGAACCAAAGTAACATAGCTCAGCGAGTCGCGAAGCTGAAATGGCAATGGGCCACATAGTTCAAAGAGCCGATAGACGTTGGGGTTCCAAGGTGCTGGAATGGTAACCCCGCATAAGAAAGCGCAGTGGTAGTCGACTACCACTAGGTGGACCGAGGACATCTAACGGTTTGCAGAAAGCTGCTGGATACTGGCGGCTCGAGACTGTTATGCTTGGAGGTCCATGCAAGAGGCCTATTTCCAGCAGTGAACGTCCATCGGCTGATAATAAAAATGATGATGATGGACAAAAGAAACTAGTACCTCTTCCCAAGTTCATGCAACCCTCAGGAAATAATTAGTTGTCATATAATAGGCTGTGGCACTAATAGGATAAACCTAGAAATGTCCGGGTTAGGTTAGGTTAGGTTTAGTTTTACGTGAGTATCCACGTAAAACTAACCTCTGCTGCTCTCATGAGTTGAAGTGTCATCACATACAACGTGTAGGTATCTGTGGCAGCAGAGAAGGAAGCTAATCCAATTGAACAGTATCACTAAAGTGCTCCCTAATAAAGCACAAGTATGCAACCTTTTGGATTTAAACGAATTACTTTCTATTATCAATTTAAATTTCTTTATCTTTACATCAAAAACTAAAGTGTTTCTTAGCATTTAAACAAAAAGAAAGGCTTCACTTTCCAACAATGACTCCTAATTCCCATTTTCACTAAAGTGCAAGTCAAGAGTCAGTTGTCACAAACTTGTCACGTTTGCATCGTTAAAAATATAATAGAGAAAACGCTATTGTTAGAGAGCTTAGTTTGCTTACTTGCAAAAAAAACTTGTTTAAGTAAGTTTTACTTTTCATCTACACATATTTAACAAACAAGTACAAAGCATGAACACATATAAAACACCGAAAAAAGAAAGTAAAAAATTAAAAATACTTAAACATAGATAAATATTTAAACTAGCGAATACTCGTGACTTAGTCCTTATGAAAACCATATCTATGTATATGTAATACTAAACCCTAAACCACGACATTCTTGTTCAAACTACAAGTATATCTCTACATTATAAACCTTCCTTATTTAATCTTTCTATCTATTGATGAAAACCGTTTTAACCATTGCGTAAAAGGTCTACGCTATTTAAAAGATCTAAAACTCACTGTTGAGCACGATACTCCTCTCAGAATGAGAGGGGTTTGGTAGTCCACCACGCTGGCCCAATGCGGATTGGCAGATTTCACACACTTAAAGAATTAAGAAAATTCTCTGGTATGCAGGTTTCCTCAAGATGTTTGTCCTTCACCGTTTGAGTCATGTGATATTTATTTTCTAAAAATGCACATAACTGAAAAGTTGGAGATACACGCCCCGGACCGGATTCGAACCTACGCCCTACGAATCGAAGGTAGAAGTCTTTTCCACTGGGCTGTCACGTACTCTAATAAAAATAATTACGCTACATTTTTTATATAAATACTACGATAGGAGTACGCCGATGCCTGTCGGTGTTGATTCCTGCACAATTAAAAATTCTCTAGTTCTTTCTATCTTTTTAAGCAGCGAACGAAACGAAAAAGTGTGATGTGCTTTAAAACTGTAAACTATGTATTTGCTATGTTAAATAATATCTAAATATATACTTTAGAGTATCAGTTAATTATTATTATTTTTGGAATCTTGGAAAATGCTAAAGTAAAATGATTATCTTACTTCAAAAGGTATACTCACTCGTAAAATGCCAAATATCGTACTGTTTGATTCTATCCAAAATGAAGTGATTATTCAAAACAAAGTAACCATCTAGTGATTGCTTAGTGATGCTCCGGTGACACTGAAGTGACTTGCGTGATGACAAGTGACTGACGTGACAAAGTGACACAATGTGGGAGTACCTCGCCGTGCTACTGATAGGGTTCTGGCTGGGTGTTGCCATCTTCCTCTACGTGTCTTGCCATTGGCTTGAAGAGATACTTGGTAAGTTGCAGAAAGATTATTATTTGCTGTGTGAAGTTCTGTTTACCCATAGGGATCAAGGATTTTTCATGAAACAAATTAACTTATAAATAATAATTGATAAACCAGGGTTAATTCTGTTTTTCATAAATCCCACTGGAACTTAAGTGGTTTATAAATTAAACCAGGTATAACATCGATGTAAATCGTTAGATGGACCCCTCCATACTAAAGAACGCACAATTTTATGTAATTACCCAAAGACGTGCACGCACATCTTATCTTAGTACGTAACAAGCGCATGCTGTGAGTGGACGTGGACTTAAAAAAATATTTACTGTTTTTTTATATTTTAATCCCTTAATTGTGCCCTTGTGTTCATTTTGGAAGTGTAAAAACACAAGCCGCAATATAAATAAAGAGAAATGTGTTACGAGTGATGACGTACTCTATGTGCGAAACCAATGTCAATTCCACGACGCTTTGAGGCCCATCTAACGATCTACGATCGATGAGATATAACATATCTCTTTTCCAAATTTCAGATAAATCGGTTCAATATTTGCGACGTGCTCTAATCCGGAATGTATCAGCGTCTATACGACTATGCCAATTAGTACAATTTGGCGCTAACATCCGAACACTATTCGACACAAAAATAGCTAATAGTATAGGTATAATGATGGTTTTTTATCATCTTTGTACTCCATCGGTTCATTCATTTCAGTAAGGTACAAAAAGGTTTTGAACTACGACCTTCGATCATCAACAATACAACACTTTTGTCAAAATTCATGATTGCTGAATGCACTGTACCTACCACATGGCAATGAAATTTTAATGAAAGAATGACATATTTGGCAGTGACGTGCATAAGGTTTAAACTAGAGTATGCACTATAATAGCTGAGTGCCGTGATAGCCCCGTGTATTTTAAGAAATTAAATATCACGTGTATCAAACGGTGAAGGAAAACATCATAAGGGAACCTGCATACCAGAGAATTTTCTTAATTTTCTGTTGGTGTGAAGTCTGCCAACCTGCATTGGGCCAACATGGCGGACTATTGGCCTAACCCCTCTCATTCTGAGAGGAGGCTCGAGCTCAGCAGTGAGCCGAATATGGGTTGATAATGATGAGGTATGATTCAATTTAAATCATTTCTTACTATGACCATGGAAATCTTCGTAAATACATGACTGTAAAAACATTTATAAAAATTAGCAAAAAAAATATAATTCCAAGAATCATTTTAGTATTTATAGAAGCACTCATTAAGAGATTGCAGAACATAATACAGAATCACAAGCATGAAGATTGGCAAAAAGTCTTCGACAATTAATTAGTAGATACGAGATAAATCTTGCTTATGAATAAACATGAGATAATTTAACGTGGATTTTTTGCTAAACTCAGTAGTTTGAATAATGATTCTTAAATTTTTGTTAAAATCATGGTTACTAAGACAGATATGTACCTAACAATAAATAAATACGAGTACTTATGTATTTAAAGTAAAAAGTAACAAGAAGGATTGTTACTAAGTTAACACATTTAACAATTACTAAGAAATAGGTAACAATAAATGAAAAAAAATCCAAAAAAACAAACTTTTTAATACTTTTGTCTGTCTGTATGTTTGCCCATCTATTAAAAGGCGGAAGATAGAAAAGGTCATTGAGTAACATACACTTTACACTTAATTACAAGCAGACTAAGTCACGGGCGTCCACCAACCCACTTATAATACAGTGGATTATGAAATACCCTCATATTTATACTTTATTTTTGTCTTATAAAAGAATTACACTGTCAGAGAGTACAAAAAGATGAAAACACCTCAAAAGCCTACCAAGCCTACGTTGTTATTCTTGGATAATGTTTTTGTCGTAAATTGCTGTAACGTCGGATAATATCGGATAATTTATGCACAATTACGTGCCTATTGTGAGACTTGCACTGCCCTGAACTGGAGATGCAAGCTATGAAGCTACAGGGATCTTACCATCGCAAGACCATTTAAAAGTCGGACAAGTACGAGCCATAATCACCCGCCGAGGATTCCGTACAAATTACTCTACTAACTAGGTACAGCTATACTAAAAATAAATGAAAAGCTGTTTAAGCTTGTGACAGTAAAAACGCTAATTAATTCAATTAAAAATTTGGACAATCGTTCCTTGTATAAAGACTGTTTTTGTGATTTAATTATTGCAAACACATAGATTTTAAAATTCTCCCTTCACTTGTAATATAGACGATAGTTTATACTTGCCAAAGGACAATGGTCTATTTCCAAACAAATTTTTGCTGACATTTTTTTCAAGCGTCTATGAATGAAAAAATTATAAAATGATAGATAATTATTTTCTTAACAATTTATTCTTATGGTTTAATATTATGTGAAGTCTGGAATTCGAGATATTTATGTTTGAAGTTTTAGAGGTTATGTTTTGTCAACAACGAATAGAGACCTAATTTTTAAATTGAAGTTTTAAGTATTCCATTATTATGAAGCCGGGTATTTGGGTTCGATCGAAGAACATAAAAAGTAGGTTTGATCCCCATTTTTCTCTTAGACATGGATAATATACATACTTTATAAAAATGAACCTTCCTAGTTAAATCTAAAAACCAACGTGGAATTTAATACAATAGTGTTTTAAGTCAGTAGTTTAGCGGGAGAATCGGTGTCCATAAACATAAGCGGTCGTTAAAAAGAATGTAGGTACAGAAAATCATTTGATAAGTATCGGAAAAATGCAACAAGATTTACAAAACGCTTAAGTACGCAAACAACGAAAATACGACGCGATGTGACAACTGACTGACAGTTCACAGTCGAATTGTTAGTGCATGATTTGTCATAGGAACACGTAAAAATATCGATACTTTATAGTATCGATTAATGATTATCGATCTCCTTTCGATACTGTTATTTTTGTAATCAATAAGTAATCTTCAGGAAATGACTTACTATTTTTACTTACGTTTTACCTTTATTTAAAATCATGACGAACATACTTAAACAATAAATACGTTTGTAAACACTTGTTCCTTTCCTTTGATTATTAAAATATATCATATGGCTTACTGTTGGTAATAATTGTTATTAACATGTTTGACTATTATATTTTGTTTACTTTATTACTTAAATGTAAAATGCCGCCAAGTAAGAGTGAATTTTAGCAGTATTTTGTCATGATTAGAAATAAGTAATTTAAATTAAATAGGTGTACCTATTGCATTTAAATTAATTACTATTACTTGTTTGAAAATCAAAATATTTTATAAATATTTCAAAATAATTATATTAATTCGTCATAAATATTAGTTTATATGTTTGTTCTACCGAAATTAAACTGATGCATTGAATACGTGTAGTTCAATGACGATATTTTATTCGATTCGATACTGGCTTTTCGGTATCGTGCGCGTCCCTAGTTGTCCGATATATGCAATATTCGTATAAATAGTATGGTTGCCATACTCAATTATTTAAATGTAATTGATGTGAATATATTTTAGTTTTTGGACTTAATTGGACCTTTTTCTCTGTTTCAAAAAATTAAATAAATTATTTTCTACAAACTGTAATAGTTTACATTAGTAGACGCTTATGAATTCTATCAACAAACACCAGACCATTGTCCTTTAATAATTCCACGTTAACGGGAATTATCCTTTGAGTTTTGATTCCCGTGGGAATGTCAAAATATACGGTTTTGTGATATAGATATGTTCTTTTTACGTGTAAAAGTTAGATTATTTTACAACATTAAGGGACTATATAATAGACTTGATTATTTACGGTTTTGATTTCAAAACGATGAATTCACGCGTTCCCGAGCAAGGGTATTGACAGACAGACGGACAACAATCAGATCCTATAAGGGCACGGGTTTTTTTAATAAGGTACAGAACCCTAAATTGGAACATTATCTCATGTAACGTAGGCACGGTCTTTTAATGTCCGATTAAACTATGTATCTTTAGTTCGTTAAGTAGGTACCCAATCAAATAGGTCTACAAATATAAATACAGATATAAACAAATGTTCTACGCACAGGCGATGCTTCCGCGCTCGCCCACCCCCCTACCGGTGACGTCGTAGTGGTTCCACATGGAGCTAAACGGCATTTACTCAACAAGAAAAAAAAAAAAAAAAAATGTTCTACATAAATAATTACGGAGTTATTAAACAAGTGTAAACATCACAATAATCGTAGCAGTCGTAACGAATGTTGCTCACATTTTTGGAATGCTATTATTGTTCACAGCTGTACATTTGCATCACAAATACTGTTTTGTTGAAATTTATTGATTGTGAATCACTAGTTTGGAATACCACGATCGTAATTTTAGTGTATTTTTAATTTATCATGAACTTATTATCAATTTACTTAATTGTATCGAATAAATATTCTTATAAGATTTACACACATGAAACAAAAATAAGCATGTAAGTAGTGGACATGAACACAATCGCACATAAACCGTGCCGCAAAAGTTTAGGTAGTGATGATGACCCGAAAATTAATCTATACTAATATATAAAGCTGAAGAGTTTGTTTATTTAATTGAACGCGCTAATCTCAGTAACTACTGGTCCGATTTGAAAAATTCTTTCAGTGTTAGATAGCCCATTTATCGAAAAAGGCTATATGCTATATATTATCCCCGTATTTTTACGGGAGCAAGAACCACGCGGGTAAAAACGCGCGGCGTCAGCTAGTTAAATATAATCATGATATTAGAAAAAAGCGTTTGCGGCACGACTTTGAGTGCGATTTCGATCGAAAAATTCGACATAGATACATGTGGACATTTTTATAAAGCCTTTATCAATAATCTTTTTGAATTCATTTTTGGGCTGTGACAAGTTCATAAAAACGAAGCACCGTATTTTACTTAATGTTGTTAAGTTAAAACTAAAATTATAATTATTTTAACGACCTCCGTGGCGCAGTGGTATGCGCGGTGGATTTACAAAACGGAGGTCCTGGGTTCGATCCTCGGCTGGGCAGACTGAAATTTTCTTAATTTGTCCAGGTCTGGCTGGTGGGAGGCTTTGGCCGTGGCTAGTTACCACCCTACCGGCAAAAGCGATTTAGCGTTCCGGTACGATGCCGTGTGGTGTACCGAAAGGGGTGTGGATTTTCATCCTGGTCCTAACAAGTTAGCCCGCTTCCATCTTAGACTGCATCATCACTTACCATCAGGTGAGATTGTAGTCAAGGGCTAACTTGTAAAGAATAAAAAAAAAATTGTAAATCTATATATATAAAAATGAAATGCTGTTCGTTAGTCTCGCTAAAACTCGAGAACGGCTGAACGGATTTATCTTATCTTGGTCTTCAAATGTTCGTGGAGGTATAGGGAAGGTTTAAAAGGTGAGAAAAATTAGAATAATTGCCGGGAAAACCATAAAAACAAACGTTTTCTATTTCCCATACAAATGTTTAAGGGTAGGGGTAGGGTAGGGGTAGAGTAGGGATAGGGAAGAAGTGCACATAAGTCAAAGCGAAGCTTGACCGGGTCCACTAGTTTTAAAATAAAATTAAGAGGTGTTTTCCACTTTTCCAGATCTACCGCAACAGCACTCAGGGCCCAGTCACGCCGGTCACGGGCCCTCGTTGGGCGCCAGCGGGGCCCACGCGCAACTCAAGCGGCTGGTCGCGCGGGTGGTGGAGGAAGCCGCCGCGCTGCCGGCGCTGGCGCAGTATGCCGCTGAGCCGCAGACTCCGACAGAGTCCTCCACGTACGAGGATCTCCTCGCCACTGCTATATTGAACAAGGTAAGCATCTCATGCGCAGTGGTGTGCAGTTCATAGATGCACAAACGCAATGCATACCCTGAGGATTCATTACATGCACGTATTGGAGGAAGAATTTCCCATTTTGTACAGTTGAAAACCTGTAATGCATACCCTAGTTAAAAATCACCACGCAACGCTCATACGTCCTTAGAAAAACATTCGGCCTGTGGAAAATGCTCACTGCTATTTTATAAAATATTTTATAAAAATGGGTTTATAAATTTTCATTATCATAAAAGTATTTCATAGGCCTATTAGCCCAAGCATCTCATAGTAATAGAGGTCTGAAACCATTTGGATTTACTAGTAGGCTAAGTTAAGTGAGCTGGAGCCTAGGGCGGCATATTTGACCCAAAAAACTTTCTCTTCTACAGAAATAAAGAAAATGTGACGATAATTTTAATATTTTAGTCCTGTACAGTCCTATTTTAATATTAAAACTTTTCTCTCTTTCTACAAACGCTAATGCTTCGATAACTAGAAGAATGTATGGGAATGACAGATCCGATCGATAACTTGATCACGTGACCTGTCATAGCAAGTGTCATTCCTATACATTTTTGAATTTTCGAAACGTTTGCGATTGTAGAAAGAGAATCGACGTGCCACTTGGCTATAGACCCAGACCCCATTTTTGTCTCCCTTGATTGTGGTTGGACTCTTACAGTGGAATTCATAGACGTTGTAGGGGCACTCCCAGAGGATCAATCACCCGCTGAGTGTCAAATTCTCAAACAAATAAAGGTTAAATTCGACACTCAGCGGCTGAATGATCCCCTGGCGGTGCCCCTACAACGTCTATGAATTCCACTTTTAGACTCATGTCGAGGTTAAGTAAAGTCGCATTATTAGTACTTACTCGTATAATAAAAAATCTCAAGGTTCAATATTATGCAGTTTTTTTTAACATTAAAATCGCGTGCAACAAAACAATAACCATAAATTACAATTCAAATTATATATTGTTTTAGAAAACTAGGTAAATGATGTTATTACAAGCAATATTCCCTGGAGCTAGTTTTTTCAATGTTTTCCTATTAATAAACGTCAATCATTTTTATTTAGATATACTTAGGTTATATAAGTAAGAAATTTTTTCCGTATATACTCGTACATATATACATGCATACATACACACATTACATATACATACAATCGTTCGTTATTAACCCATATTCGTCTTATTGATGAGCTCGAGTCTCCTTTCAGGATGAAAAGGGTTAGGTCAATACCAATAGTTCACCACGCTGGCCCAATGCGGGTTGGCAGACTTCACACACGCAGAGAATTAAGAAAATTCTCTTAAGCAGGTTTCCTCATGGTGTTTTCCTTTACCGTTTGAGATACGTGATATTTAATTATAATGCACACACCTGAAAAGTTGGAGATGCATGTCCCGGACCGGATTTGAACCCACACCCTCCGGAATCGAAGGCAGAGGTCGTATCCACAGGGCTATCACTGCACCATACATACATAAATACATAATATATAATTACGCCTCAATCCTATAGTGGTTAGTATTACCAAGTTCTTCTACGATCCTTACGTAACACTTAAGCTTCTTCCTTTCCTTCAAGTTCAGGATACTCTTGAATCTTGATCTGGCTTTTATTGTCCTGGATTTAGTCTTCTTTCATTCATCCTCATTTTATCTACATGCCTAAAACATCTAAACATAACCAGGATAGTTTCGAGATTCGACGAAAACTTGATTTCCGGAAAATGGGGGAAATTACCATTTAGTATTATGTAATCAGCGGGAATTTTAATAACTTGTTAGTCGGGAGCAATACAAAAAAGCATAAAATATCGAAAATTTATCATAGCTTAACTCAGAACTCGAACTTGGGACCTCATGATTAGTAGAAAATAGGTTAACCACCGGACCTATCGATCTATAAATGCACCAGTTTAATTATATAATTAATTAATACATTTAAGTCAAAGACAATGAGTCCGTACCGGAGCGGACTGCGGAGAATGCATTATGATCAAAGGGTGTGCCGATAATTAACTTTTCAATTAATTTAACGCCCACGAAGTCAATAATAGTGTCGCCGTAGATGTTTTATATGTTGATATAAGAATAAGACGATATACTTGTATTCACTGATGAAAAGGCATAATTATATAAAATTAAAGGAGTATAAAAATATGAGTAGGTTGTCAATGTTATGAGGTGGAATGATGTAGGTAATGAATGGAAATAACAATATCTGAACGCATGCGCGGTCCACTGAATTCTACATGAGAAATATGAAAATGTTTATGGCCAAACCTAGAGGGGGCGAACCATAAAATTCGCCATACCAGGGCCTGTAAACAAGAGCCACGTCTATTATCTTTCTTCGAAAACTAGAAAAATGTATTGAAATTAAAGATCGACAACTTGATCACGTGATCTGTCGATAGCAAATATCATTCCTATACATTTTTTTAGTTTTCGAAGCGTTTGCAATTGTAGAAAGAGAATCGACGTACCACTTGGCTACAGGCCAGTTTGACAGAAACAAATGCACTCTTCAGTGCGTCTCGCCAGATATGTGCCGACCTTATTAGGCACACGATCGTTAAACATCTGAAGCCGTTCATACTACTTGTGTAATGTTGTTACATTTAATTCTATCCATACAATTTATTTCTCATGATAAGCCCGTACGTACCGTAACGCAAGAGTTGATGAGGCGTGTACGACAAGCCCCATATCCAATTAATGATGTAAACATAACCTTACGAAGAAGAATCCTTACCAGTAAACACGCTATACATACTACTGTGATCCTTATAATTTAGGGTTGACAATAATTTTTCTAGTGATTAATATTGTATTAAAGAACTTTTTTTTTCACTAGCAGACGCCCGCGACTTCGTCTTCGTACAAATCAATGTAAACTTCGAACTATTTCACCACTTAGAGAGTTGATTTTTAAAAATTCTTGAACCATAGTATATTTCGTATTTTTTATGATTTATTAATAAATTTTTAAAACTGTAACTCAAATGCAGGACATTCCAATCAAACTTTCAACTCATATTTTACCCCCTTCTATTTTTATTTTAGGGTCAAAAAGTACCCTATTTTTGCTCCAAGGTCCCATTTACTATTGTAATAAATAAAATTCATTTTGATCGGTTCATCCGTTTAGCCGTGTAAAGGTAACAGACAGACAGACTTACTTTCGCATTTATAATATTAGTATAGATTAAGCGTCATATATACGACTAAATTACGTCTCGCTTGGGGGTTGGACGGATGAATGTGTGACATTATGTGACTAGATTTAGGTAGTAGATAGAGAAGTCATCGTTTAGTGCGGGCGTGGAGAATATGTCGGGCATGTGTGAGTGTTAATGCATTATAAAAGGATCCTTAAAACCTACACCCAAGGTCACAAGTCCTAGGACCTGTTAGACATGTTTCCTCTACCACACGATGATGGTACAATCCCACTGGTACACTGTCGCTGCTATATCTGTCGGGTCATACTAGTATTTTTGAGGTAAACAGACATACACTAAATTATTCATACACATAGATTGTGTCCATGATAAGCAACAATAAGATCCGGAGCACAACACCAGGGCGACAATGTGATTTTACGATAAACTACAAATTTATCACACTTCGCCACGATAACATTTCGTTATCACGATAACACGTCCATCCATTGCAGATAGTCTGTGGCGATCGAAGAAATGGTAAGGAAAATATATCTTTTTTTTTAATTATGAAGGCATCGTGAAAGTAATTTATCACGGATGATTAAAATGTCTGTGATACTGTTTAGTGTTTATTTTGTATGTATGTGTCCGCTTGGCAGTGGGGAGGTGTAGAATGTTGACGTTGTATGGTATTTTTGCAGTGTTTATTTTGTATGTCATTAGTTGGGTGAGTTTTTTTGTTTTTTTTTTTTGTGTAAGAATGGCAAAGGTTTGCTTGTTTTATATGTTTTATTAACTTTATTGTTTGAAATATTTGGCATAAATTAAAAAAAAAAATATTTTATAAAAGTTTAATGCAAGGAACTGTGCCTAGATTTTATAAATGATTCTTACCTAAGTAGAAGATAATAAAATAAAATGTTACTCTTTAAAGCTTTACAATTTTTTTTATTATACTAAAGTATCTAATGGAATTAATTAACTTCGTAAACTTGAAAGTTTCCAAAGACCAAGATACATTGATAATGAACCTAGATATTGGTTAAAATCTATACCTACTTACCAAGCTTTTTAATTGCAATAAAAAAAATATTTATAGAAAACTAAAAAGAGTTTAATTAAGATTAATCCAGAGAGTAATTTTTGGAAGTTTAAGATTTTGTAATTGGCCTTTAGCTATTCTAATAATAATTATATCGATTGAAATTGATCGGCTGGCGTGTGTGTGTGAGAAGGGTGGTAGGTCTAAGTTCCAAATCCATAAGACGGTCTGGTTTTGGTTGTAGGGGGCAATTCAAACAATTAAAGACATATCACAAGCATGTCTATTAAAAAAAGTCTAATAAACCACTTTGTCCATGTCATCATTGCTCAGGCTGGCAACCCTAGCTTATATTTGGTCCGTCCCACAGTGCAGTACCGGTGCCTACAACAGACAGTGCCGCGCGATCTCTCTCGTGGGAACCTTACGTACACAAAAACCACCCTGTATCTCGACCTGATAAATGCCATAATCGGTTTGGTGTCGTTCGGTTTTCTTGCGAAGATGCTGCTAAGTCACATCATTGTTTACTTTCCCGATGGAAAAGACGAGGTCATTTCTTTTGCTTGCACCATTATCGGAGTTTCTCTTTTCGTTTTATTGGTCTTTGATGATTAATTGTTGTTATTGTTTCGAGTGAAGTGGCCTTTGTGATTGAGTTAGTAAGAAAGTACTAAAGCTATGCTCATTTCTACTACTTCTTGCTATTTGTTGTATCCGTTTAAATGGAAACAGTTGTCGGTGGCATTGGCTTAGAATGATACATGTGTATTATGATATAGTATGTGTATTTTACCCATACCTAAGGGTAGTAAGTGGCTTAGTAGTTTAGTTTTTGTCATTTTAGTAGAACTTTACAATAATGTGGAATCTAAATGAAATCTCCGGAATCCATGTTAAAACGGGGTTAAAAATTGGGGAGATTTCCTAATTTTTAACCCCATTTCAACATGGATTCCGGGGCCTCAGGATACACCCTTTCCCCAACAGACCAAGGTCCCAGACTCATATGCCTTAGAGAGTCGTTCCCTTCTCATCTACGTCTAACCTTACAGTTATGTACACAATACAAAACACAAAAAGAAGACTTTTTAATTTTTGTCTGTCTATTTGTCCAGGCTAATCTCTGGAACGGCTAAACCTATTTCAATAAGACTTTACTAAAATGTAGAGGAGGCTATTGAGCAACTTATCTACTTTTATCCCGTTCTCGCGACAGTTATCCACGCGAACAAAGTCACGGGCGTCTGCTAGCCCCCAATAAAGGACCCAATGTAGTTTTATGATAGTAATATGTTAGATAGCACAGATTCACCGGCATGTGTATCGGTAATTAACAGAGTCCTTAAATAAATTTGTTATCTGAGGTCATTGCCACTAGCAAAGATATTAAATTATTATCAATGTGCCAAGTAATTTATACTTATTAGTTATTAGGTGTAGTGAAATATTGATAAGGGAGTATTACAAGCTGGTAGCGATGCTCGGAAATGTACCTGTTATCTTTTGACTTGACTTACTGAACTTTATGTATTTCTTTAACTGTCTCAATGGTTTAGCGGTTAGCCTGTACAGCTTTGGATTGAGAGGTTAAAACCTGGATCGGATCGGAAAATATGGAGCGATTCTTCCTTTAAAATCTCAGCAACTTTTCTCATTCAGAATTTCTCGAAGAGCACGCTAAAGTTACTCCCGATCATGATTATTAATATCGTGTCGTAATTAAATATTATCTCCATTAAGTTTGGACCAAACCCAGACTCCAAACCAGTCTCAGACTCCAAGACAGACAAACCAAATACTCGTGTTGCGATGAATGCTTGCCGGAATATAAATATTTGTATACTTTTGAGCTTTTAGACATGTCCTGCCAACACGTAAACAGGTGGCATAGTGGGGATAGAGCATAGTGAAACCTGCATACCAGAGAATTTTCTTAATTCTCTGCGTGTGTGAAGTCTGCCAATCCGCATTGGGCCAGCGTGGTGGACTATTTGCCTAACCCCTCTCATCCTGAGAGGAGACTCGAGCTCAGGAGTAGCCGAATATGGGTTGGTAATGACATCCGGTTCAAAGAAAATAAATCTCTGAAACGTGCGCTGTTGCTTATATGTTAAGGGAAACTACTAAGTTGTTCTGTGGCTGTAACTCACCATAAAAATACCTAATTACCTTAGTTCGAATTCGTCCAAAACGAATTGAAACGTCCAATTCGAATTCGTTCGAACCACATACGATCGACGTATTCATTTCGGTTGAAAGAAGGCAGACCTTATTATCATCAAACGTGAGGGGTGCGTGTCGATAACGTTGCATGTAACGCACTGGACATGATCTGAACACTGCTCTGTTATCAATTTAATCCAGGATTAACATATTGAAAATATTATCAAATTCATTATTATTGTTATTACCTACCTACATACCCAATTACTAAGTGAAATATTATGTTTTGGCGAATTAATATAGTATTTGCCCCGCGGGATTTGTGAAAACTGAATTCCACGCGGACGAAGTCGCGGGCTTCCGCTAGTGATTAAGAGTGTGCAATATGTAATTTGGTGGTTACAAATGGTTCTGGATCTCAGAATCTGGAAAAGTTAGGAGCCTGATATTTGGGTAAATGATATTTCAAAGTGTTAGCTTCGTTATAACTATACAAAATACACAATATGTAAGTAAAACTTTTCTCGATAGTTTATTTTTTTTAAAAATACATGATTTGCTCACATTTTGCTTTCAATCTCAGGAAAAGCAAACTTATTTTCTTAAATTTTTGTTTTGAAAATTATGCATATATCTTGAACTGGCCATTTTGTTTTTCGTTTAATTTACTTGCAATTAGGTAAAAATGGTTTTGGCGCTCACGTCATAAAATTTGCGTCGCGCGTCAATCGCTCCGTGCTTTTCACTCACGTGAAAGTCACAATTCGGCGTCTCGTTTGCGCTTCGAATTTTATCCATATCGTACCGACGCGCAGCGCGCTCTTAATATATATTTATTTATTTATTCCAGGTCATCGAACGTTACCAAACGGAGAATGGATCAGGCGGTCGCAGCAGCGGCATCCACTCGGCCAGCGCCAGCCCTTCGCCGTCCGACCGGTCCTCCCCGCGCTCGCTGCACTCTAGGACCACCAGAGACATCACACCTCCCGTGAGTATCATATTCGGCTATGTTATCGCCGTGTTGCAATGACTTGCAGTAAGCACGGCTTCAGTGTGCTCGTGGCGTTCGAGTCGTCCACATCTCTTGTTGTGTAATTCTTTATGGGTTACTTGGGATAGGCGGAGAGAGTGACTTGAGTGGAAAAGGGGAGTGTTAGATATCTGTCAAAGGCGCCTTTAACCCTACACACATTGTTCACAAGTGCGTGACTTCACTCAAGGTCATTTTCTGCCATTCTAGGGTCTTATTTTGGTAAGTTAAGAGACTGAAAGGGGTTAGGTTAGGTTTGGGTTTATTTATCTTAATATATAAATGCGAAAGGTCATTCATCACGAAATCTGGAAAACCGCTTGACGTTCAAATATGTAATTTGGCAGGGATAAAGGATTTTGAAATAGGGCAGGATTAAAGAGGTCTAAATTATATAAGTTATATATATCTACTTTGTAAATATGTACGAGTATATATAAACAAACCACACCTCCCTTGAGTATCATCATTAACAACTCATATTCGGCTCACTGTTGAGCACGAGTCTCCTCTCAGAATGAGGGGTTAAAATAATAGTCCACGCTGGCGCAATATGGATTCACACTTTGATAGACTTCACACACGTAGAGAATTGAGAAAATTCTCAGATAAGATTCCCCATGATGTTTTTCCTTCACTGTTTGAGGCACGTATTTAATTTCTTAAAAGTTGGAAGTCGTATTAAAACCTACGCCCTCCGAATCGAATCTTCTCTTTTGATCTCCCTTGAAAAAAAAATGGTAAAGAAATTAAACTTTCGTATCGTTAGTTTGTAGGCTCCTAAGTATGATATCCATTAAAAATAATCGGTGATGCAGTTAAATTGGAAAGTGCTAATCTAGATGAATTATGACAGCTGCACCGACCCATTTCTCTTCACTTTCTGCTGCACGATTTGGAAAGATATTTTGCAATCACGCAAGCAGCTATCTCAAAGAAATATGATCTGTTGAATTTCCCCTGAATGAATTTTTTTATAAGTATCCTTTGATACTTATAAATTGTCGTTAAAATGTCGTTAATTTTTATGTTTTGTATAAATAATATAAAATTGAAAATTTTGAAAAAACCCCCGAAGGTCATGACTTTAAGTACACTCAATCGAGTCATCAAAATTCTCTTTCAGTGCGCTTTCATTTGAGACCCCACTGAGTTCGATTGACTCTAAGAGTCTAGATGCTACCTCGCGAACCTTGCGTCCTTACTAACAGACTTTAGGTACTGTTTAAAAGTGTTTGTTTTGTATTGTACGTTAGCAAAGTAGTCTTTGGATTATCTTTTAACCTAACTTTCATTATCGTTTAACTTCTACCTCGATTTTTCTTCGTTCCTGATTTGTACTGCAAAGATACGCAATTACCTATACAACGAGGTCACTATACGTGAAAAGCTCGTTTTTCCGTAATCTACATCTTTACTTCAAGCATGATAACAGTGAAGCGCCATATGATATCTAAGTAGGTATATTATTATTATAACGAGGTAAAGTTTGTGGTATTGTGGGACTAATCTCTGGATCTACTGATCTCTTATATTTATTTTATATTTAATCCCCGTAAACTCACGCAAACGTGAACTACGCGGGTGTAACCGCAGGGCCTTGGCAAAAATGTACTGAAAATGTACTGTAAGAAGGTGTATTCCATTTTTTTTTTAAATTGTACATAGTGCATACCATAACTAAACACCCTGTCACTGCCACTAGCTACTACCGAATATAGAAAATGACATTATGCATTCCAGCGCGAAGACGACGCGTCGGACTGGGAGGAGGGCGAGGCGACGGATGATGCACTGGAGGTGCCGCGGCGCGTGCCCTTCCCGGAGTACGGCGGCGACATTGTGCACGCGACAGGTGACATTCTATACTATGGCTAGTAGAAAAGAAAAGGAACACTTATGATGACATATCGAAAACTGCTTGACATACAAAGATAAAAGGCAGGGAGGTAGTTTATAGTTAGTAGATTTTACGACAGGTCCAGATTAAGGTTTTTTTTTTCTTTACAAGTTAGCCCTTAACTACAATCTCACCTGATGGTAAGTGATGATGCAGTCTAAGATAGCGGGCTAACTTGTAAGGAGGAGGATGAAAATCCACACCCCGGTTTCTACACGGCATCGTACCGGAACGCTAAATCTCTTACGTACGTACGGCGGTACGTCTTTGCCGGTAGGGTGGTAACTAGCCAGATTAAGGAGGCCTAAAACCTCTTGACCATCTCCACGAGGACGAAGTCGCAGGCATCCGCTGGTTTGATAATCGAGTAGATATTCTAATAGCCTTACTGGCAAACGCCCGCGTTTATTTTCGTATATAACCTTTATCACAATCATAACGATGTTTGCATTTCCTTTACAGATAATGATTATCGTGAATTCGATGAAGTTTCTGGCAGCGATATACAAGCAGCGGATGGGTCATGGGAAGAAAATTGGCTTTTCCAAAAGAAGAAGATCAAGAACATTCAATCGGCCCCAGTTCCTATGCTTGTGCCCAATTCTAACACGCAATACAGGGCTCTAATTGGCGATAGAGATGCTGAGGACACCACAGATTTATCTGATAACGCCAGTGACGCAGATGAGCAGGAAGTAGAATATAAGAGTGACGCCAAAAAAGTTTTAGATTCTAAACATGTTATTGGAGGTAAACCGAAAGTCGATGAAGTATTAGACTTTGAACCCGATAGCCTCACAATACTTGACGAATCACAAAATATAGAAGCTTACAATGAAAAAGTTTTGAACGAAGACACCGTTGACTCTAAAGAGCCCTATCTAGAAGTTACGAATGATATTACAAACGGTAACATAGTTAATGAAATCCACAATGATAATCACGATTCTATATTATTACTTGACGTAGATAGTGGACCACTATCTAAAACAGAGTTTAATTTGAAGGAAGAGATACACAGGTCTATTATGAATGGACATGGAAATTATTCAGACGATACTAATATCAATGGCAATTTGAGCGAGGAGAATGATCAAAAACCGTTAGTCGCATATGAAAAAGGTATGAATTTGTTACTAATATTGCTTAAAAGTGCGTAAAGTAAAGTTCGTGATATTATCAATCAAGCAACAGTAAATTTCATTAAAATATGACGTCATACGTATATTGGTAGCTTAACTAGGAAATAACAAATGATGTTGATTGATGCAATTTTTATTCATGAATCTAAGGAAATACACACTATAGTAATTATTGCAATAAAAGCCTTTTAATGACTGTTTCAGGAACTACAAACACACTTAGTCGTTTCGAACGTGAGAAAGACTACGAGGAAACTGTGACAGTTCCGGTACAAAGGTACGCAGATAGTCTTCGCAGGAAACATTTCGAAGAGCCTCAACAGTAAGTAATCTCTACTATAACACATTTTTCAAGTAATAATGTGATGTATTTTCCAAGTAATAAAATCATAAACTTCATCTATTTACAATTTTAGCTGTAATATTATAAAAACAAAAGTTTATGTGTGTATGTTTGTAATCTACACTTCCATGCCGCAACTAAAAAGAAAGAAAAAACGTTTTGTTCTATAATTAAAACTACTGAACATATTTGAAATAGACAAACTTCATGATTTCCCGCAGAATTTGTCAAAAACTAAATTTCACGCGGACAAATTCACTATTATTCAATAACAATTATTGTAATCATTATATTCCCAAGCAATGGCTCCATCTCAATAAGACACATTGACAATTGACTCTGATTTCAGATGTTCTACTCCTAAAGATGAGGAGAACGACTTAATACCAGGTAAGAAACTAATCACAATTTCACTGTATCAGACTTTCTATCTATCTTGGAACTAAAATCAAAAGATGTTACTTATCGATATCAGCAGATTACTGGTTATTTGTCCAGTCAATAGATCGCAAAAACTGACAAACACGCGCGATTCTCGCAAATCTCTGCACGAAAAAAGACAGAGATTGCTTAATTCCTCTAACTAAGTACAATCGGATAAATTAAATCATTTAGATCACGAATCTTAGCACGATAGTAGTTAATTTGAAGGAATTAGGCGATCTGATATTACTAGCAATTATATTGCAGCATGCAATAATTGCTCAATTAACATTGAATTTCAATTTTAGGCTCGATAGCGTACAGGGAGCGCAAAAAGTGGTTAAATTACGTCGATATGCCGAACAATCCGTATTCACCAGAAGCGATCAAAAGGAGACTAACAGCAAAAAGCACTTCATCGCTTTTTGACTCGTTAACAACGAATAAAGATAGAGATATTGAGAAATTATCATCCTGCGAGGACGTTTCAGCAAAACACGAAACCGAAAATAATAATACGAAAGAAACAGTGGATAAAAGACAATTAAAAACTAGCCTGAGTACAGATGAAGTCATTATGAACAATAGAAGATCTATGAGTCCATCCCCTAAGATTTTAAGAAATGTAATGTCAGAAGATCTTCCACATTATAAACGGTTAGTAATTCATGTAGGAAATGTTATAAACTCTTAGTTAAGAAGTTATTTTCCGTTTAGTGAATTCGATCGTTATTAAGAATTTTCATAACGAGGAAATATTTACACATCAATATAAATTTTCCTAGAAAACGTCCTTGAAAGATTAAACGGTCGATTATAATCAAATTAGTAACAGCCACTGGTTTTTCGATAACAGAAATGCATATAGATACAAATGGAAATATAAATATATTTTGTAATTACATTATGTATTGCAATCTAAATCTAATCAATAGTAATAATTGTTGTTTAATATATTATTATGTTGTGTGTGTGTGTGCGTAAAATCTTCATTAGATAAATAACAAGACACACTGTTTACAAAGTGTATTTATAACTAAATTAGTCCATAATGGCAAGCGTCTACTGATCCACATGGTACGTACCGGACGCATCGCATCAAACGGATTTTTAATTTTACACTACATAAAATTCATTCAATGCGATCCGTACGATGCGGAGCAGTGGACGCACTTGTATAACTTTCTATACAAAAAGTACTAAAATCACTTTGATGCGATGCGTCCGATACGTCCAATGCTGATCAGTGGATGCCTGCTATAAAAAGACATCTTTTTAAGGACCAATTTCACCCTGCCCTTATTTCAACGTCATTAATTTCAGATACGATCGAGACTATTACATAAAAGAGGCGAGATCATCCTCCGGCGAACGCAAAGGCAAAAGCAGTATCAGCAGCTCGTGTTCCCTCTCTAACTCTATAAACAAATCGACGAGTTTAGACAATTTCGATAGAGAGTTCGCCTCGCCTGTAAGTGCCAGCAGCTCGTTGAGCGACCTCGAGGCGGCGGCCTTACACCAGAGTCTGACCCGCCTAGTCCTCAGTCCTCGACACGCGAGCCCCAACTTCGCTATCAACCCCATATTTGAAAACCCTGACAGTAACACACTTGACGATGGAAATGACGCTCCCAATTCCACCCCAAACGTAATACATAAACACGGAGATAACAATTTTAAAGAAAATGAGGATATCCTTAGACTTAAGATCCCGCAAAAGCCCGAGATAACAGAAGACCTTTTCGAAACGTACACAGACGTTAGGCGTAGTGGTACGCTGAGAAGCGATGACTTTTACGTGCGTCCGAAAAGAAGGGCAGGCCTTAATTTCACTTTCGGCGGAAGCGTAAGGTTAAGCAAAGGCTTTCATAGAGATCTATGGTGATTTGTTAGCTCCAATTAATAAGAATAGTTAATCCACCCTTCTCGAAATCACAGTTAATACCGATACTTCATTTGACGAATCTCCTACTATGTCTAGTACATACATAGCCAATTAAATTTAGTGATTTATTCTATTCAACTCATTCATTTCATTCAGGAACGATTATGGTGAAAGGATTTTATACTTAAAGCAATTTAAAAATATTTTCGTTTTCAACACTAAACCTGCCTGCTGAGTGTTTGAAGTTGGCATGATTTTTTTTAATTTGACTGACTAACAGCACTCTGCACTTTTAAAATAAAAATATATATAACGACTAGAACTGCACTCATAGTTTTGTGTCCTTTTATTAAAGTTTTCAGTTCTATAACAACAAGTAATCCTCCAAGAAGTTAGTGGTGAGTGTTGTAAGTTTTTGACGGAAGAATCGACTAACAATTCACCGCAGCTTGTCATGAAACTAACAAATCGTATCGGATCTTTCCTATCACAGCATCACTTCAGCCATACACGCCACTAAGAACCTAAATATTAACAATGCAACAATCACCATTGCCTTGCTCTATTAACGTCACAAACACTATCTATTTACTTCTATCTCCGGATTTATATGTATAATGTTAATAACAAACTGTGTTTAATAAACTATCAATGCTTGCTGATATTTCTATTGTCAGGTATATTTATGGCAACAATATACTTATTTGAATATATCTTGGAAATTGTACATAAAAAGTAAATTACATACTTTTTATCTGCAATCATAATGTCTCTCTTGGACAATTCCCTGAATAGCATCCGTAAACACATGACTTGTGAGTTATATTTGGAAACCTAGTCGACTCTAAGAAGCTTCTAAAACTATAAATACGAATTTAGGCTTAGTATACAGAAATATCAATGCTAGATAATCATGAAACAATCATACTTTCAGGGACTTCTGATACAACAATTCAATACAATAGCCACCAACCAGCAATACTTGAATTTCGACAATAAAAACAAAGAGCAAATATCTATAACAACCATGCCCGGAGAATATAATAACGAGGTAATAATAGACTACGAAGACGCCAATGAACATGCGCTATTCGTAAAACCTACATATACAGATGACGATACCGATCAGAAATTCGAAGAAATTTTACAAACAGCTTACAGTACAGATAAATTTGCAGTAACTACAGATAAAATAATTGATGAATCTGATAAATCACCAACAAGTTTCGAAAATTCTTTAAGTTCCAGCAGCGTAGAGGATTCCATTAAAATATACAATGTACAGACCGGTGAGATTGTGAAATGTACGCCAGAAGATAAGCTATCAAGGCGATACGCGGCTGACAAAAATGACAATATCAATATACCTGATAACAATTCGGGAGGCACCATTGATATCGTGAACAGGCTAAGCGAAAGTGAAAACAGTGATGCTACAGACGCCGTGGAAACAGATAGTTTTAAAGAAGCGCCAGTCAAAAGTGAAATAGATGATTTGCCGACAGAACTACCGAATGTGAGGGAATTGGCCAAGAAATTTGTCAGCATGGAAAGCCTCAATGAGCCGGTCAAGGTGAGTACTATGAATTTTAAGTAGGTAAATCAACACTATAAGGCCCATAAGTTTTCTGCAAACGTGAATAATTTGCTTGAATTTTTATCAATCTTGTTTGTTGATGATAAACAATTTTGAGAGAGATGCGTGTAATCTTTACTGAATCATTACGTTGTTCAGATGAGATACGAGTATTACAATTTACAATATAATTATTTAAAAATCGGTCTTTTATTTTGGATCTACCTTGTAGGTACATTGGAATTCATGGATTCGATTTCGTGCTATGCTAAGTTGTTTGTTAACGTCACAGTTTATATTAAACAAGTGGGTACGACAATAGTCAACGGGGCGAGGATCGAACGGAGCGGTCGGATTTATCCCTCGGTGATAAATCCGACCGCTCTTGCCGTTGAGCTATTGAGGCTCTATAAGATGGATGAATGTATTTTTTTCTTTAAGTTTAATCGATTTCTGCCGTTGCAATTTTGTGATATATGTTTGGTTTATTTCACATCTTATTCACCAGGGGGTGTAACTCAGTGGTAGAGTGTCTGCTTCGCATGCTGAAAGTCCTGGGTTCAAATCCCAGCACCTCCACTCTAAAATGACTTTTTATATTTGTTTTTATTTTTAAATTTTAGGTATGAATATTTAATAACACTAATTACCAGAAATATAATTTTAAATTTCGCATTTTTTGATTATGAAACTTAATTTTTATTTGCAACAATCACAAATTTTAAGCATTCATTTAAGCCGACTCCCGCCGGGCTGCCTTTGAAAATCCATGCATATATTGTTGTACTGTATTTAGATATTATGAGAAACCGGAGTTTGTATCACACTGTATGAATTTCATTTTCTTCGGGGCTTACCTTCATCAAAATCCCATTCTTCGCCACTGGTAGGTACCTATACTGCCGCTACTTAAATGATTATCCTTTCAGGTACCACAACCTTCAATAAAACGTCACAAAAGCAAAGAGAACATATTCAGTTCAGACTACAAAGAGAAGCCGGGCAACAAACTGCAGTATATGCACAGTCTCACAGCCAGGAGTATCTCCAGGGAATTCCGGGAGGAACTGAAGCTGTCCATGCCGACACCGCTCACTGTCCCCGGGGGCGCCAAGGATATACCCGAGGGTGAGGAGGTGACCAGGGAATCCAGCAGGCCAGGCAGCCCGGTGCCTGAACCGGGAACGATAAAATCTAAATTGGCGTTTTTCGAAAGCTTAAAATCGAAATTCAGTAGTAAATAACCTATCTGTGGTATTCACTAATTGGCTTACTTTCAGAAAATTAAAAAAAAACACTAAACTTGTATGATATTTATTTTAATGTTTTAAATCAATCAATGCAGTTGTAAATATCAAACAGGTCTGATTTAACTTGATTGATATTTATTTTAATGTTTTAAATCAGTTGTAAATATCAAACAGGTCCGATTTTTTAAAATCAAAGAATATATTATAATGTTTTTAATATGATTAATATTCTCGGTCCTTTACAATGATTAATATTCTCGGTCATTTCCAATTAATCAAAAAGAGTTGATACAACACTAGCCAACTAGTCGAACTTATGATCTTGGTGCCGAGTTCAACCCCTTTAACGTGGAGGTTAAATTTCTCCTTGGAAAAGCACCAAGTCAGTGAATAACACACCATTATGTATAATCAAGTTCGTTATTGATTTGCTTCTTCAAAAATCATAAAACAAAAGGACAATTTAGCCCTTTGGGAAGGTTAATTGTCGGTACTAGATAAATAGGTTGAGCTAATTTTAAAATTTGTCAGTTCAGTGTCATTCTCACGGTTAAGGTAAAATAGTTAATCATCTTTTCTTTATATGGTGTAAAGTTTTAGTTATTTATTATATGTGACTACAATTTATTTACCATTCTGTAAATGAGTTGCGTAGTTTAAAAATCATCGACAATTTGTTGAAGGATCCGAAAGTGCCGGTTTTCAGATTTTAAATTAGGTAAATAAAGAAAGTAGTTTCACCGTTATTCTGAATGGGGATGATGACTAGGTTTGAATATATTGATTTTTATGATACATTCGGGTAAATAGGGTCAATGTTAACTAGTTTATACATAAAAAGCAAAGATTGTCTGGATATTTGCAAAATAAATGAGATTATAAAATTTCAAAAACTATTAAAAATATTTTATCGTAATTAGATGAAAATTCATACAGTTTTAGCTTCCTTACATTAAATGTGACATTTTTTAATATATGAACTAGGAGCATAAACGCACAAATAACAAAGATATTAGTAATTTTGTTTGAACGCGCATACAAATCTAACGATCATTACATTGCCTATGACGTCATTATTTCGAGCCATTTTGTATGGAGCGTTTTTCAGGGATCCGCGGCAGCGCCGCAAATCTGACTCTTTAAATCCCTGTAGCTCCGAAAGTAATGATCGCAGATACCCTGTTCCTTTTACAAAATTGCTTTGCTATTAGTATACTCTTAATTTATATACACTTTAAAAAACTGTCATCATCCCTATTGTTTTAAGGCAAAATGACCAATTACGAAATAGTTTATAAAATAAAGGCAACTTTTAAATGGGGACATGCGAGTACGTATAATAGAGTGATTTTTATTATAGAGATTTGTGTAATTTAAAAAATTACACAAATCTCACAAATTACAAAAATTACAACAAATTACACAAAATTACACAAATTACAAAATATAACAGTGGAGTGAAGAATTGACATATATGTTTATATGTAATTGAAAATCTCTCAAGGGCTCTAACGCAAACTCAAACCGATTTTAATGGTTGGGTGAATGTATAAATAATTTATATAAAAAAATAGTAAGCCTGTAAATCAAATGAGTATGTACTTGGTGTCCTTTGAGTTAAATAACTTAAAATAAATTAATATTATGTAATTAAAAAAATACATGGTCACAACCCACACTATTATTTATATTAAATAGATTATAGATTCATAATCATTAGTTTACTGTGTAAATATTTAGTGCCATTGTAATAATCATTTTAAAGCTAAAGCCAAAGTTGTACATAGGACATTATTGTAGCTGTAATATAATCGTATACAGAGGTTGTGTGTACAATCATAGAATAGAACTATAATGAATCAGCTGATCGCATATTGTGAGAGAAGCAAACGCATTTTCATATCACAGCATGACGTCATCAAAGCCAAGTTACACATCAATCATTTTTCTACAAACGCTAACACTTTGAAAACTTAAAAATCTTTGGGAATGACATTCATTCAGGGGCGTAGGCTACCGCCGTATAAGCCATATCAATGAACTCCCGGACTACAGGGGTCCCTTAGGTGTAAATGCAAAAATAGTAAAATGTAGTATGTATGTAATCTACAATCTCCTTTTTTCCCTGGCTAAGAGTGAGTTCAAAAGTTAGAAACAACCTATTAAGCGAGCATTTTTGTTTCTTTTGTGAGAAATCTTTACCCATCATTTGGATCTGATTGTTATGTTGGCACACACCTCCACAAGTGGGCTTACAAGTAAAGTATAATTAAAATCAACACTATTCTAAAACGTCAGTCAGCCAAGTCTTAGAAATATGAATCCGCTTAAAGCGGTTGCTCCATTCGCTCTACGCTACCATAAACGCACGAACGGCCATATTGAATTTAACGATGACGTCATATTGATAAAGTAACTGCGTTATTTGCTTCTCGTACCCGGCCGGCGAGTGCAATCAGCTTATATGGAAATTGTTTTAATGCAATAATTATAATAAATCATTAAGTATATGAGTACGATTGTTGGTGTGCACAAAACTTAACTAAATTGTCTTGATCCACTTGATTCTTGAATAGAAAACTAAAATGTATATATTGATATGGAAATTATTATTTATTGTTAAAGATAACAAGTCTTTACCTAAACATTTTGAAGGAGTTATTAATAGTCTTGGAATTCTCGCGACTGTCTGAGAATACTTCCAGCTAATAGTTTTGTTAAATTCGCGAGTATATCAAGACAGTCAAGTAATTATTAAATTTGGTAAACTTAATCGAAGTATTGTGTACACCTTGCATACTGTGACGAAGTGAATGTGATAATGGGCATATTAATACTTGTTAGCTATTAAATTGTTTTAAATCTTTAATTGTATTTTCTGATTTGACCTATATCTTATGCAAAGACAATATTTTTATGTAAAATTAGGTTGAGGTATTTATATAAATATTGCCCTTAAAATATATATTGTTTTGGATGAGGTTGAATAAATTTCTTTCCAGATATTTGATGGAAATGTGAATAAATAAAACTTTTAAGGAAAAATAGACTTATTTTATTTGCATCCATAAAATTAAGTCCGCCAGAAATATTTACAATAATTAAATATATTTATAATGTAGATACAGGAAAATTTTTGACTATAAAAATAATTACTAAATAATACTATGTAAATAATTTTGACCAAAAGCACATCACACAAACATTTGTTTTTTTATACTTTGAGCTTTAATTTATATATTTTTATAAAATTATTAGCTGAATAGCCTTCTGTCACAGGAGTTTATAACTCTTGAAAGAAAAGCCTTTAATTAATTGTTACCGATTGATGGTACCAAACTAAACTATATTTTTTTTATCCAGGAAATTACTACCACCATGATTTCTGCAGCATTGACTCACTATTTGAATGGTACACTGAGATACATAATATGCCTGCAGGTGGGACCTATGTGGTCATGATTATATTCTGTTACCCTTAGTAATTAATACTATAAAAAAATAAGTAATATAGAAATAATACATTCCTATAAACTAAGGTCTTAGAAAGATATAAAAGATATAATAAATACTGTTTTAGAGTCTTTTAGCAGTTTAAGAGTCAGTAATAAATACCCAAGGTCTTGTGATAAGGTATCTTCTCCATTTCCTTTGCATGCTTCCTCCTATAACACCAAAGATAGTAGTCTAGGAGACTGGAATTAGGAACCTCTATGTTTATATTGTCTCTGGTTATACTCTCTTGTAAGCTTTGCTTTAGTAACTCTATGGTGTGGATGGAACAGCCCCGGATTTCAACCTCTTCTTGCGAACCACTTGGTAGAAGTATGTCTGGAATAGTTGAAAAGAACAGTTACAGTAAATGGTACAGGAAAGAACTAAACAGCCTGCAGAGTATCAAGGTACACATCCTAAAGTTTGCTGCCCAGTAAGCATAGGAGTATGCGGTGCCTACCGGACAGTCTCCACAGAAGCAGTGCTGGTCATAGCAGGACTGGTCCCGATAGATAAGCTAGTAAAAGAACGGGCCCTATTGTTCGAAAAGAGAGATCAAAATCCCCATGAAACACGTGAGAACACCTTGAAGGAGTGGGAGAGAGAATGGTCGGGTGCAGGGAAGGGAAGCTGGACCCGCGAATTAATCCCTGATTTAAAGGCCTGGCTACATAGGAAGCATGGGGAGGTAGACCGCTGGCTTACACAAGCTCTCAGTGGACACGGGGTGTTTAATACCTACCTCTTCGCTATTGGTAAGGCGCCACATGAAAAATGTTACTTCTGCGGAGAAGAGGACAATCCGAGGCATGCTCTCTTTGAATGCCCGGGATGTGCAGACGTGACAGCAGAAGCACAGGAAACAGGGGAGTTTAATGCGCAAACTCTTGTTGCTCGCATGTTGGAGAGCGAAAACGAGTGGCACAAATGCGCTAACACGCTCCGAACAATAATGGTTCGGAGGGAAACGAGAGAAAGACAAGAGAAAAAGGGATGCGAGGAATGATAACTAATCGGTCAGCACGAAGTAATGCTACGCGGTTCCGTGCTGACCCAGGAGTTGTGGGGGGTTATTTTTAGTCCGTGCGAGTCGGACATGCCCTGCCTGACGGCAGAAGTCCGTAGGGATTTTTTTCCTCCCCGCTAAGAAAAAAAAAAAAAAAAAAAAAAAAAAAAAAAGCATAGGATATACAGTGCACTCCAGGAAATAATCAACTTTGTTTGTCCTACAAATTGCTTTGCCGTTTGTCATTGCGACAAAAAGTTTTTTGATTGTGCAACTATTGATTAACATTATTAGTATATTGAGAACCAAAAGCTGGACAATCAAAAATCTATATCATTGTCTTATCTATAAGCGGGTAGTTAAATAAATATCATAAAATATGCAGTGCTATTAAACCTGTTATTGCTTAATGTACCTGAATTTTACAATCCTTTGAACCAAACGCAGCAATGATGATTGGCAGCTCAGTTACAAAGTTGAGTTTCCTTACCTTTCTTTAGTTTGTCCATCAGCTCGTCACTGTAGCTCATAGCACCAAAATAAACTAGAACTTGCGGCACTCTGTAGTCCGCAAACATTGTCAGTTTGTCTATATCATGAAACTCGCCACACCCATTGTTTTCCAGAACATTCCATAAATCGGCAACCAATATCTGTGCTCTTTTATAAAAAGAAACCTTACTGCCTTGATATAGAGCTTCATCTCGAAAACAAGGAAAATTTTCAACAACAATCTCTAATAGTTTAATTGCTGATTTATTGGCTTCTTTTACACATGTTTCAAATGTTTTATTATATTTTTCTATTAGTATAGTACCAACTTCATGTAATATTGCTATTCTTTGACTGAACAGAGGTATTTCTGCTGATGTATCACCCCTGAATATGTGCTTCAGTTCCTTTTCCTTTATATTGTAATAGTATTCAGGGTTTGTGATATCATACCCTTCCTGAAAAACAAATTATATATTGATTAGTATTCAGTTGTAGTATTTGTAAAGTAATTTAAAACAATCAATACACAATTATTAATTTACATAATAAATAAATACTACAGTTATAAGTTATTGAAAATGTTAAGGTTAAAGCAATCTAACCAGTACTTGGTGTACCATTCCAGTAATCAGTCACTACATTGTTTTTCATCATATTTTGTTTCTTTTTTGCAATCATTTAACATTGTGTTTTCAATGAAATAACCTTAACTGCATAATTTTACATTAGAGAGACAAATATCTTAGCATTCCATGGATTCACTGTGCAGGTGCCGGGTCCATCGCATGGTAGAGACAAAAACACCAAGCAAAGTCCAGGACTTGTGACTACTGGATGCAGGGTTAAGGAATTCCTTGACGATCCATCAACACTCCCTTTTCTGCTCGTGTTGTTCTGCCTACCTATCCAAATTTGGTAAGATCCTATCAGAGCAGCTTTGGATACTCGTTCTAATATAGAACTAGCTGCACTTCTAGAGAGGCCAAGGTCTTTAAGCAAGTAATTGATTATTTCAAGAAAATTAAGTAAATACCAGTTTTTTGTTAAAATAACGTTACTACCTGCTGCTACAACTACTATACCATACTTTGCGTAAAATTACGATAATTGTGTAATTTCGTTGAAAACACAATGTTAGATGATTGCAAAAGCGTAAATACAATGAAAAATAACGTCCTTTGTTACTAGTGATTACTTGAATGGTACACCGAATTACATATTAATATAAAAAGGTAAGTTTTGATTGTTTGTTTATTAGGAATAGGCTTCAGAATAACTGGACTTCTTTTAAAAAATTCTTTCAGCATTGGATACCTACTTTATCAACAAGTAACATAGGTAATATTTTATTTCCATATTCCCATGAGAAAGGATATGCAGGTGAAACTGCTGTCACTGAAGTTATGCTTATAAATACCTTTAATGCTCTATGCAAAGCTGCCTCTAGAGCATAGTATCCAGTATATCCATTAACAGTCCACTGCTCCTCTTTACTGCGTGACCAGAAACAGAAGTTGAGAGCATCAGCGACAAACACCCAGTCAACTGCACGTGGGTGTTCTCTGTCAGGGTGTATGCTGTCTGCATCAGTTTCAGGCAATTGGAGCTTGTTGTCTATTAGAGATGAGAGAATCTGAAATATGTGAAATGCAATGATAGAGTGTGAAAGATAGGGGGTTGAAAGAATTTTTAAGCTACATAATTATTTTTATAAAAAACATTTGCCATATTTTATGACAACACCCGTGTATGTGCATGTATTGTCTTATAAACGATATGGACTACATTCGGTCCTCCAGAAATACAAGCAAGTATACTTTGGTTAACTAATTGTACCAGCTCAAAAAAATGGTGAACTATATCAGGTCTCGTGACGAGGACATACATACTATATGTGAAATAAAAGATAACAGGATATCTCATATTTTCAATAGCTTAACCATATCTAAAATAATATGTACCTCCTTGCATAGTATTTCTATTCCCTCTTGGTGAATTTTTACGTAATGGGAGTGTTCGCAGATGAATTTTGCTGACAGAACAGGAGGTAAGACATCTTCACGAATCATGTTTTTTATAATTATACAAAATTATGATAAATCAACATCAAGTACGAGAAAAGAAACCAGATAAACACAGATCACTAACCATAGAGTACATTGAATATAGGGTATAGAGTCCTCAGATGCCATCTCCGCTTAGCGCCATCATGTGAGCAGATAGAGAACTACACCAATTATAATATATACCATTATGTATAAAATGAGCGTCGAATTACGTATATATCCATAGAGACATAAACATAATGTTTACCTACTAGTATTAACTGTTCTTTAATTCTATTATTTTATTTAGGAATTCGGATACAAATAATAAAAACACAAATGGGATACATATAATTATTTATTGTTTCTCCTTTTGTGAACATAAACAACTCCGTCTCTTTGAATAGAGTCATCTTCGTCAAAACCTCTAGTAGTAACGCTTAACAATATATTTGTTGACTTACACCGATCAAATGTAAAAAATCTGCAGGAAAAAATAAAAAAGAACTCTACTAAATCTCAAGACAAGACATATATAACAGAGTTCTCAGAATCCAAAGTAAAGCACAGGTGTTTAGATATGATGGAACTTGGAATTAGAATAAAATTCTCGTGCAAATCTTTAAACATAAACGTGTATTCCTCAAGGTGAAAAATTAAAAGTGAAGTTTACATTACAAAGGTTATAATTAACACTGACAACTGACATATGACGTTTTTTTTTTTTTTTTAAGTTTTAAGTGTTACCCTATTAGTAAAAATGAACATGCCCCCGCACGTTGGAAGCTTGCCTTTCAACCAGACTCTTCTTCGTTTATCAATGGACAAATCTTGCTGAAAGCTCGACGAACAACTCCAGTTGACGTTTTTATATCCGCCACTCTGTTAATGCCATCTGTGCCGGGGTAAACAGCAACCACACGGCCTAATTTCCATTTTAGTGGTGGTAAATGGTCTTCTTTGATTATTACGAGACTGCCCACCTTAAAAACTTCTCGGTTAGACCTCCATTTGCCTCGTTGTTGTAACTCAGCGATGTATTCTTTGCTCCAACGAGTCCAGAAGTGCTGGCGAAGCTGTTCTATTCTTTGGAATCGCGTTAAATAAGATACCGAACTTTCAGTATAGTCAGGAGCTGGGAGTGCCGTCAGTGGTCGACCAATAAGAAAATGACCAGGCGTCAGTGGCATGAGATCATCAGGTTCTGTAGATAGTGGAGTAAGCGGGCGCGAGTTGAGGATAGATTCGATTTGTACCAACACAGTGTAGAGTTCTTCATATGTCAGATTACAATTTCCCAACACTCGTTGCAAATGAAATTTGACAGACTTAACACCAGCCTCCCAGAGACCACCGAAGTGAGGAGCATATGCAGGAATGAAACGAAAATTGATGCCCTCATTAGCTACAGTCTCAGACTATGAATTGCAATTGCTTTTTATAAATTTACTTATTTCATTAAATGCACCTACCATGGACGTTCCGTTATCAGAAAATAAAGTTTTCATTTTTCCGCGGCGACTAATTTGTCTCTTAAGCGCAGCGATAAAATTATTACTGGTTAAGTCTCCCACTAATTCGATATGTACTGCTTTGGTGGCAAAACAAACGAAAATAACTACATACACCTTTACTAACCTACATCCTCTACCTTGACGACTAGCAGACAAAATTGGCCCAGCATAGTCGACACCTACGGAGTTTTCAAAAGGAAACCCACCAGGCTGCAACCGTTTTGAAGGCAGGTTACCCATTAGAGGAGCACCTACTTTGCCTCGCATACGAGTGCATCGGATGCAATTTCGGTAGCATGCTTTAGCCAAATTACGACCGCCTATCGGCCAGTAATGTTCGCGAATGGATGCCAACAAAAGTTGCGGCCCTGCATGCATTAGTCTCTTATGCTCAAAATTAAATAATACCTTTGTAAAATTATGTGTGGACTGTAAGATGATTGGGTATTTTTTATCATAAGAAAAACTGGAATTCTTTAAGCGACCACCCACGCGCATCAATAGGTTTTTATCCATAAAAACATTTAATTTATTTAAAGGGCTATTCTTCGGTAAATTTTTATTGTTTAACAATAAATTATATTCAATAAATGACTCCTTTTGAGAAATTTTAATGATTAAATTCATAGCGTCTTGCAGTTCACTAGTAGTTAAAAAACCTTCTCTGATTTTATGTTTCTTACACTTATTAATAAATCTAAGACAGTAAGCAACGACACGATTTAAGCGGAACAAGTTTGAAAAACGACTTATATCAATTACGCATTTATCGGGTTGAGCATCAACATGCAGTATAATTTCTCTGGTTTCAGGAAGTAAACTTTCATCAGTACATGCGAGATTCATTGGCCAATGATTTTCATCATGCCTTAAGAATTCTGGGCCAGACCACCATAAAGTACAAGCCTCCATTGAGTCTGGGTTTGTACCACGCGATATTAGATCAGCTGGATTTGAATCAGTCGGTACATACCGCCAAGTAGCATTACCGGAAATTTCGCGAATTTCTGCGACACGATTCCTAACAAATGGTTGCAGTTTAATTGGCAACATCTTAAGCCAGCTTAACACTATTGTCGAATCTGTCCAAAAATATGTATACCGTACTTGAATCCTCAGTGATTTCGCCACCTTTTCGTATAATCGCACGCTGGTTAACGCACCGCACAGTTCGAGTCGTGGAATGGTGGTAGGTTTGAGGGGGCTCACTCTGCTTTTGGCTATCAGTAAGCTAGAGAGAATTTCACCGTGAGCGTTTGTGCTTCTAACATATACGCAGCTACCGTAGGCGAGTTGAGAAGCGTCTGAAAAAATATGTAAATCGATGTGCTCGAAATCATTACAAACGACACAACGAGGTATACGCAAATCGTTTAGAATAGATAAACCTTTTGCTATCTCTGCCCAAGCCTTAAATAAATCATGTGGCAATTTCTCATCCCATAACAACTTATGAAGCCATAGCTTCTGCAACATAATTTTCAATGTTATTATGCAGGGAGCAAGTAATCCCAAAGGGTCAAAAATTTGTGAAATAACAGAAAGTATGGATCTTTTAGTAATCTCAGTAGGAATATTACTAGTAATTTTAAATAATAAATTATCAACTAAATTATCCCAGTATAAACCTAAGGTTTTATTACATTCCAAAGAGCCAATGTTTAAGTCAACTGAAGACTGATTTAATTCATCAGACATTAATAGTGTGTTATTTGATTTCCATTTTCGTAGTGGCATACAAGCGGAGGCTAGCTCACTATTTACATTATTTTTAATATCTAAAACCTCCTCGATAGTGTCTGCACCGGTTAACAAATCATCCACGTAGAAATCATGAATGATTATCTCGCTCATCTTTTTATTTTTACAATCTTGGCCTATTTGTTTTAAGCACCTAGTTGCGAGAAAGGGAGCACTAGCCGTACCGTATGTAACCGTGTTGAGTTGATAACACTTCACTGGTTGTGACGGGTCATCACGCCAGAGAATCTGCTGCAGATGCCGGTCATCTGGATGAACTATGACGTTTCGATACATCTTTTAAACATCACCGGCCAAAATGAACCTATGAAATCGAAAACGCAATAGGATAGATAATAAGTCATCCTGAATAGTAGGGCCGACCATAAGTATATTATTTAGAGATAAATTTTTATCTTTGGAACCGCTGCTGGCATTATAAACCACACGCAACTTTGTAGTTGAGCTACTTTCGCGCACGACCCCAAAGTGCGGGATAAAATATCCCAAATTTCGTAAATGATTATCGCACTCCGACATGTGACCTAATTTTAAATACTCAGACATAAATTCACGATACCGTTGGGAATACAAGGTATCCTTATTAAATTTCTTTTCTAGAGAAAAAAGACAACGTTTTGCACGCTGCAATGAATCACCTAAAACATTAGAAGATTGTTTTAAAGGCAACCTCACACAAAATTTACCATCTGGTAATCGTGTTGTATTCTTAACAAAATGTTCCTCACACGCCTGTTCCTCTTCGGAGAATGATGACTTACGGCTAACCTCTTCTAGTTGCCAAAAACGCATTAAAGTCGTTTGGAGATCATCATTACATAATCCATGAGCCTTAGAAGAAACAGTTGTACTAAAATTACATTTAATTGAAGGTAACACATGGTGTGACATGAAGCTGCTATTGATCGGACCAGCTACAATCCAACCTAACCTAGTTTCCCACAACACCGGCTTACCTGGACCAAGAATAATTTTTTGAGAACCTAAAATGTCCCAATAAATATCAGCACCAATAATCATATCAATTTCAGACGGTGTGTGAAACGTAGGATCAGCTAATTTAATTTCACTTGGAATATTTAATTCCAAAATGTTAACACAAGCACTAGGAGTTTGATCCGTAAGCGACGGTAACACAAAACAATGAACACAACTTTTAAAGTTATCTATTAATGATTTAATAGGTACTCGGCACGATTCACTAACATGTGAAGTGGCATTATTAATTCCGAGTACAGATCTACTTATTTGAAAGCGTGGTAAATTCAACTTATTGCATAGCTTACTTGTCATTAGACAAGATGTGCTCCCACTGTCCAATACAACACGCACAGTGTGCTCACGATTATGTGCATCATATACTTTTATTAATGCAGTAGACAGTAGTACATCATGTTGATGTGAAGGGATGCAAGCTGATAACGCAACGCTAGTATTTGACTCACCATGTGGGGATTGTGTTTCAACAGGAGTGTTGGAATCTCGCTTTGCTGTTCTATGAATCAAAAAATTATGTTTACCAGGACAAAAGGTACAACCGCGTTTTTTATGGCACCGATTTGAAAAATGAGTGGGAGAAAAACAGTTAAAACAGACTTTATAGCTGGGTAATAACTTTAATCGTTGATCCACACTTAGATCCAAAAATTGAGGACAACTTGATAACAAGTGGTTTCCTGTACATTTCGGGCACAACTTTGAGGGTGAACCAGTTGGGGATGAATCACTCGACGAAAGTGAAGCACATACTATACTTTTATTAACTTTGGCATTACTATTCATAATTTTATTATTTTTATGACTTTGTTTCATAGACAAATGTTGGTTACACAACAATTCTAACTGTTGACACAAATTTGCACGATTAAGAATAAATTCAGTAAACATTTCTAATGTAATAGGCAGATTCTTATCCAGCCGACCTTTATATTCCTCCCATTCACGGAATGTCTTTGAATCTAACTTGTGAGTCAAGATATAAATTAATAAGGTATCCCAGTTGTCGACTGGCTGACCTAATGACTCCAAAGCCTTTAAGTTTTTAGTAACCTGATCAATGAGAAATTTTAATGCATGTGATGACTCTTTACTAATAGACTCAATGTCAAACAGGGCCGCAACATGGTTTTGAATTAATATTTGCTTGTTGTCAAATCGTTTGCAAAGTAGACTCCAAGCAACAGAATAGTTGTCGGCTGAAAGTGGAACTGATTGTATTAGAAGTGATGCTGTCCCTTCTAAACACCCTTTTAAGTAATGAAATTTATTAATATTATCTATACTGTCATCAGTATGAATAAGGCTAACAAAGCTATCATGAAATTCCAACCAATTCTCATGACTACCGATAAACTTAGGTAATGGAATAGTTGGAAACTTAACCAGGTGACGCTTCTTTGTATAAGAAGAACAAGAAGAATTATGATCACTATTATTATCATTATGTTTTGAATAGTCACTTAGTCTCTGTTGCTCTTTAGACATTAAAGAAAAGTACAACGTTTCAAATTCATTTCTTTCTTCTAATTGAATTGTCATATCATCTACTAAACATTCCAACTTGGTTTGAATTTCATCATAATGTTGGTAAATAATTTCTACCTTACCTAGTCGCAATTGCAATTCATTACTCTGGTACTGGTTTAATGAGTCACATAGGCTGTTAAGGTAGTTGGAAAAGGCAGTTAGGCGTCCCTTGTAACTCGCTCGTTTTTTGATCAATTCCTTTTCTTCTTTGTCCGTCATTCTGGGAAACTGATGTGTCTGAAAGGTGATTAATGTATGAGAAACGAATATCTTAGTGTTCCATGGATTAACTTCACCGTGCGGGTGCGGGTGCCGGGTCCATCAGCATCACGTGGAATCCTTTATCCTCTTGTAAAATCCTTAGTTCCAATTAATTATCAAATCGCTGGATCAGATCCGGCTCGAATATGACCAAAATATGTTTAGATATGATGGAACTTGGAATTAGAATAAAATTCTCGTGCAAATCTTTAAACATAAACGTGTATTCCTCAAGGTGAAAAATTAAAAGTGAAGTTTAATTCAATTCAATTCAATTCTTCTTAATGGCTTTCATTTGTGCCAACTGGGCACGGTTTATCTCGCCAGTGTCGAGTAGATGGAGAAGGCACGAAGGAGATTGTTCAGTGAGAGCTGACAAGTTCAATTTTGAGAATCTACTAGATAGTTACTATTACATAATATTTTTGTTAGTTCCTAACCTATAACAACACAAATAACATATATTAATATTAACAAAATATTTAAAATAATTTACATAGTATAAACATATATTACAATTTAATCTTATTACATTCTACATATTTACATAAAAATCTACAATATGGACTAAACACAAACATTAACAAACATTTAACACTTAAAGGACGAGGGACTTTTGGGGGAAGAATGTCATAGAGAGGATGAAGAAGTCTGGGACAGTTAAAAAGGAGATGAGTAACAGTGCCTTCATCCAAACCACACTCACAGATAGAGTTATCCCTAATCCGGAGCTTGTTTAGATGCACAGGTGTACATGAGTGACCAAGACGCAAACGAGAAATAGTTGTAAGAACCCAACGTTCAGTCATTTTTTGAAAGAAAAACCAGGGACGTCTTGGTATATTTGGTTGGATAGATGAATAATGTTTGCCTTTCACCAATTTTGATTCATTCCAGAAGGACTCCCAAGATCTATCCAGATAAGTTTTAGCCAGGGCAGTCAAGTCTTGCGAAGAATTTTCAAAATACTCAAGGGAGCCAGTAATCACGGCAGCTTTTGCACATGAATCGGCAGTCTCATTTCCAGGGATTCCGGAGTGGCTTGGGATCCAAACAAGCAAGATGGATAGACCTCTTTGATAACTTGACAGCAGAGCTTGCCTGATCTTTAAGATTATGTGAAACCTTGATTTGCTTTTGAATGGGTTTTCTTTAATGGACAATAAACAACTTAATGAGTCTGTAAAAATAACCGTCTGTTGAATGTTATGGGACTGTGCAAACAGGACTGCTTCCAATATAGCAGTGGCTTCTCCTGTGAACACAGAAGACTCGGGAGGACATTTGAATTTTAATATTATCTTATACCTGGGAACCCAACAGGCAGCACCAACACATCCATCTGGGGATAACTTTGATACATCAGTATAAATATGTAGATGATTTGACCAATTTTGATTAATAATGGCTTGAAATTTAATGCTAGTATCTGGGGCTCCTTTAACTAGGCCAAGATCTGTGATGATAGGGGGGTTATATAACAGAGCTTTATATGGCGTGGAAAAAAGTGGGTTATATTGGAATTTTGATATAGGATGAGGGAGGCTATTAAATTTCATGAAGCTGTCTAGTAAATAGGAAGAGGAGTAACGACAGTGGGGAGTGCGGGACAATTGAATTAATTTGGGCCAAAGAGGATGTGATGATAACTGTAACACCTTGCTAACATACCGGTCACAAAGATATTGGCGACGGATAGATAAAGGAGGGTCAACACATTCTACCTGTAAGGCATTAGTGGGGGAAGATTTCATTGCTCCTAGAATAATTCTAAGGCATTTAAATTGAATTTTATTTAATTTTTCGCAACCTGCTTTGTTAAAAGGATCCATAACAAACAAACAGTAATCCATATAGCTTCTAACTAGGGCATTGTATAATAATTTAAGTGAGTAAGGGTGAGCACCCCACCAGACCCCAGCAACTGCTCTTAAAACATTAATGCCCTTTTCACATTTTTTAACCACATATTCACAATGAGCCAATCCGTTCAGTCGATTATCTAAATTAATGCCCAAGAATTTGACATTATCTTCAAGGTTGATTGGTTGACCCTCAATAAAAATTTGGAAGTCAGGGAGGGATCTTTTCCTGGTAAACCTCACTGCCTGACATTTGTCCACTGAGAGGGACAGACCATGGTCAGACAGCCACTGGTTTAGATAATATAAAGCAGAATTTAAGCGACAGGATACTTCTTCTATACTGCCTGAGCTGTGATAGAGGACTATATCATCAGCATATTGCAAAATGTTACAGAAACTATTTACAGACAGTTCAAGATCATGGGTATATATGCTATATAGCAGAGGGCTGAGAACTGAGCCTTGAGGAAGACCTTTCCAGACTAGCCGGGGGGGAAGACAGGAAGACTGGTGTTTAACTAGAATGGATCTGCCAAATAACAGATTACATATGAGATGTACCATCCTCGGAGGAATACTCAGCTTGAGCAGTTTATGCCTGAGCACCGGAAGAAGGACATTGTCATATGCAGAAGCAATATCAAGGAAGACACCCACAAGGTACTCTCCTTTTGTAAAGGCTAACCGAATGTCTGTTGTCAATATGCTGAGGCTGTCTGTAGTACTCATACCCTTCCGAAATCCAAATTGCGAAGAGGGTAGAATATTTCTGCTTTCCACTATCCATTCCAATCTATTTTTAAGCAGGTGTTCCGTCACCTTAGCTAATGTAGATGACAAAGCTATGGGTCTGTAGGAATTTGAATTTAGTGGATCTTTACCAGGTTTGAGTAGGGGAATGACAATTTGGGATTTCCAGGAATCAGGGATAGAACCGGATTCAAAACAATTATTAATAAGACTAAGAAAATAGGATTTAGCTTTGTCATTTAGATTAGTTAGGAAAGAGTAAGGCACGCCATCTTCCCCTGGTGTTGAGTCTTTTAGACCACTGAGAGCCATTTGAAGCTCAGAGAGTGAAAAGGGGGCATCCATTTCATCAGAGGTTGGAGCTGGCGTAGAAGTCAGAAATAAATCCTCATTAGGAATAGAAGGTGGAGCCAGTTTGTTTGCAAAGTTGTTAAGCCAATCGGAGGGATTATTGGAGGTTCTGTCAACATGGTTGAGGGAACGGCGGAATCTTCTAATATTTGTCCATACAATAGAGGAAGGAGAGCGAGGGTTAAGGGATTCACAGAAACGCATCCAACCTAACTTTTTCTTTTTCGATACAACCCTTTTGGCTTTAGCATCAAGTTTTTGGTAGTCTAAAAAATTTTCTAGGGACATACAAGATGAGTATGTCTCCTCTGCATTAGTTCTTTCTCTAAATAAATCGCTGCATTCATCATCCCACCAGGGAGGTGAAAGCATGTGTTTTTTGGGAGGATGTTTTTTAGGGATATGTGAATCAGCCGAACATTTAAGACAATTTAGAAAAGATTCATAACAAATCATAGAATTTCCGTCAATCTCAAGACTTGGCAGAGAGTCAATCATGCAGTCAACCGATTGGGCGTATGCTGCCCAATTGGCTTTTTTAAGTTTATACTTCAAAAGAGGATCATAGTTGGGGATTGGAACGGATCTATTATTTAATGAGATGATAATAGGAAAATGGTCACTGCCATGGGTGGACGGCAGCACTCTCCAATTCATTTGGGAAGCCAGGTTCGAGGAGCAAAGGGTAAGGTCCACTGCTGATTTTGGATTCTGACCAGGGTATACTCGACGTGTAGGAGAACCATCGTTGAGGATGCACAGGTTAACATCGTCCAGTATATCTATCAGCATTGGAGCAAGCCCATCAGTGGCATGACACCCCCACATAGTGTGGTGAGTGTTGAAGTCACCCATGACTATGACCGGACTGGGAAGGGAAGATAGGATAGATTGAATTTCAGGAAAAACAGAAGAAGAAGGGTGAGGAATATACAGAGATACAAAAGAAATATCTAGACATCGAACAGCCACAGCATTAAACTGTTGGCTGTGGGGAGGGAGAGGGATTTGGGAATAAGGAAGGGAGTGCTTCATAAGGAAGGCACTACCAGCACAACCGTCATCTCTGTCGTCCCGCAAGCAGGAGAAACCTGGAACCCGAAAACGAGAACCTGGAATCAGCCATGTTTCCGAGACGGCAATGATGACAGGGTTATGCAGATTTATGAGGGATAATAATTCGTGTTTTTTGGAACATAAGCTTCTACAGTTCCATTGAAGTAGGGTTGTTGGGTCCATTGTTAAGGATTTTAAAGAGTTGGGATAGGTTATGGGCAACGTTGGGCGGTAAAGGGATTTCACTACATGGAGCAATTATATTAACTAGGAACTCGGACAGAATTTCTAGAATTCTGCCCTGGGTGGGAGGGGTATCAACTTGGTCAACATTCAAAGCGCAACCATTTGGGAGGGGTGATGAGCATCCACCAATAATATCTTGGTGGGCTCTTTTGTCATACCCTTTCGCTAAGGGGGCTCGAGGACGCGGGGAACGAAATATAGTTTGTCGATAGGAGGATTTCGGAGAAGGTTGAGGTCTCGGAGGGGTCCTCATAGAGTTAGTAGGAGGGGAATCTTTAGTGATTTCTGAGTATGAGCGACGGACAGGAGGGAACTGAGTTGCCGCCTCCATATACGAGATATTATCTTGAGACATTACTAATTTTATAGACTGTTGGCGTGAGAATTCTGGGCAGTCCTTGTCTATAGCAAAATGTTTTCCTGAGCAGTGTAGGCATGTGGATAGATTTGCAGGTACTGGGCAAGAATCTCCTGAGTGGGGCTGAGCACACCTGTAGCACCTAGGCTTGGACCGGCAAGACAACTTGATGTGGCCAAAACGACAACAGTTTTGGCACTGGATGGTGGGAAATTTATAGATTTCTACTGTGAGTGAAGAATAATAGGAGTATATTCTTTCAGGGAGCATCTGCCCTCTGAAAGTCATAACAACGGTTTGTGTTGGCACCCAGGTGGTAGTACCCTCACTGGTTGTTTTTCTATTCAGCCGTCTGGCTTTCAGTACAATCCCACAACCAGTGGGGAGTTCTAGAGACTCCACAAGCTCATCCATGGACCAGTCCACAGGAACTCCTTTTACAAGACCCATACGAGATACATTATAAGTGGGGATGGTAGCTTTATATTTACAGAGTGTTAGTATTTGGTTATTAAGGAAATCATTGGCTGCTTGTGGAGTTGAAAACTCCACAAGGATTTTGTTACGACCTACATTTTTAACGCCGTCTCTAACAACCGACGTTATTTTATTTTTATGTAAAAATTGGCCGAAAGTAATGGCTCTTATAGAGGCGCCTGATGTTGGGTCTTCGAGTTCCCGGGAAACCTGTACAATGAAAGGACCTTTGTCGTCCACAGAATACAACCTGAGGCCATTGGCGAAGGAAGGATGTATGTATGTGTTTTGGATGGATGGAGAGGATTGAGTATCGTTGGGTTTTTTGGAGGAGGAAGAAGAAACTCCTTCCTCTCCAGGACGTTTTCGTGACCCGATTCCCGGGTCAGGGGGCTTGGGATCTGGATCTATCTCCATGATTTAATAATATTATATTACCAGCACCAGTAGGGTTATTAATAACACAATAATAACTATTTAAACTGTGAAAATATACACAAAAAAACCGAAAAAATCACCGAAGACTCACTAACACGTGCGTTAACCACTTCCTCTAGCGAGAAAAAAAAACAAGTGAAGTTTACATTACAAAGGTTATAATTAACACTGACAACTGACATATGACGTTTATTTTTTTTTTTTAAGTTTTAAGTGTTACCCTATTAGTAAAAATGAACAACAGGTCAAAACGATTTATAACAGTCACCAAAATCACACCAAAAACACTATGAAGAAAGCAGAAGAAATAAAACCGTTTCGTCTACAAAATTAAACAAAATGTCACAAGCCGCACAAGGTTTATTTATAAAACAAGCCGCACAAGGTATATTTTTTTTTAATACCTGGCTTAAGATTACCTCAGAATCCTGCTGGTCAAAGTGCCTTAAAGCGCCATCTATTGAGCAAATAGGGAATTAAGGAGGCATATGCAATTTGTACTGAGGTCGTAATGTACAGACTGATTACACCCTGTCACTAACAAAAATAAACAAATAAATAAAATGTCCACAGATCACCGTCACCCAAGATCACCTGATCACCTGTCATCTTTTATTTTAGAACCACAGATTAGATATTAGCTAGTTTAGAACTTGGAAGTCAACTTTCTCTGCAAGTCTTTTGGTTCTGCTCCTTAATATCGATTCGCCAAAAAATTTAAATTGTTTGAGATTGTATTTTATTTTCAATATAAATCCGGTCACGGAAAATAAAAAAGACACCATTTTATCTAATACACACCACACCACACCAGACACCCAGATTTATCTAATCTAAATCTAAATATAAAAAATAACTTCTTCTTAATTTATTATTAAGAAGAAGTTATTTTTAATTATTTACTAATTGAAATATTGAGCGGTAACTGGTTAAACATTTTGTTATAATAAATATGTCATTGATTCACTGGTTTAAGATTTGAAAAATCGATTTCCCAATTACCAAATCGATTACCAAATTGAAAGTGCCGACCATAGAGTAGAATGTGTGCCGACCACAAACGGTTATTGCCGACCATAGTTATAACTAAGTTGTTCTAAGTCTATGTTGCCGACCAAGCGGCATGCGTCACTGTCACTGTCAGTGTCAAACAAATGTCAATTCAACTTCACTCGCGCTTCAGCCTTTACGTAAAAAAAGTAAAACAAAAAAAAGTCACAGAAAATAAATTCTTATTCTTATATTCTCATAGTTTATTTCTTTTCTTGTGTTGTGTTAGATTTAGGATTATATTTAACAATTACTCGCAGACAATCCTTGCAAAATTAAAATGCCTTTAAACGTACAGGGCACGTTTGTATCACAGAAAATTAATAAAATACGATGGATACCGGAAGAGTACGTTGAAACTAAAAACTTTTTCACCGGTAGTTGGGACGACGATGTAAATTCTATTAAAGTTTGGAGTTTCGAAAGTTTGAACGAAGACCAAGACGTGGAAATTCCTCGCCAACTATCAGAATACAAAGTGGAGGGCGATGTTACCCAAATTAAGTTTACAGACAAGAAAACTATAGCGGCGTCGGTTTCGAACGGTGACGTGAAAATGCTCGAAGTTAGCGTTTACGATAAACAGACTCCACTGCGAGAAGTTCATACATGGAAGAAGTTACACAATTTTGGGTAAATACATTCTTTAAATACTTCCGTCATCATCATAAGTAGCCTATTTTATTATCCTTTTAGAAAATAATTTTTATTGTAAACTTCTTATAGAAGAAAGAAAAGCTTAGTATCTATAGTTTAAGCCAGGCTTTGAACCCAGGACTAACAACAAACACTAGGCTTTAATGAGTTACTAGTGGAAGCCTGCAACTATGTCCACGTGAAATTCAGAACTTTTCACAAATCCTGTGGTGCCATGGATTTTTCTGTCATGAAAAGTACCCTATGTAATTAGGACCTCTCTGGTCCAGAGTAAAATCTATTTCAATTCCAAATCACTTCAGTAGCTGCAGTGCAAAGGCAGAACAATCATACACAATATGACAGAGTAACACGGAAACTTTTGCCTTTATAATATCAGTGTGATATAGCTTTTTAACTTTGTATTAATAATTGTAGAGCAGAGACATGTTCCTGCACGTCTCTAGACACATTGGAAGGAGACATTGCCAGCATTGGCGAGGATGGCAATGTGAACATACTGAACGGCCGGCGGGGAGATGTCTCACAAGCTATCAAGGGAGCTGACAGCTGTTCCTTGCATTCTGTGTGCTTTATTAAGCTGAATGAGGTATTGTTGTTTTTTTTTCTAAAATTACTTAAGGGTTAATTAGACTACATAATTTATAGGATGTTGTACACATCAAATACATTGAATCAAATGGTTTTTAGTATTCTTTGTTTACAAAATCATACAAGTATACACTTATTTGCATTAACTTTGCACTTATCTGCATTGTATGGATCACATCAAACAGATTTTGTTTACTGTAAAATTAAAAATCCATTTTATTTATTTTACAAGACTGTGATAACACCTAATGTTAAGTGACGTGCAAGTCTAAGATGGAAGCGGGCTTACTTAAAAGAGGCACAACTACTGCTTTTATGTGACATAATCTAAATCTTTTGGCAGTACATCTTTGTTGGTAGGATGGTAACTAGCCATGGTCTATGCAACATCAGATCAGATCTGAGAAATTTATAAATCATAAAATCCCAAACTGACCAGAGCTGAGAATGGAACCTAGGACCACTTTGTTGAGAACCGCAACACTACCGATTGAGGTTTTCTTTCTTAATTGGTCCAGGTCAAGAAAGGGTGGTAACTAGTTCGGCTGTGGCTAGTTACCACCCTACCAGCAAAGACGTACCGCCAAGCGATATTGCGTTCTAATAAAATGTTGTGTAGAAACTGAAATAGGTGAAGGTTTTCATCGTCCTCCCAGTTAGGCCGCTTTCACTTACCATCGCATTTTGATTTTGAAGAATAATAAAAAAACACTTGGCAGGTAATAACAGGCAATATAAGGGGTCACATGAAAATCTGGGACATTCGCTCCTCCACCAACAAACCAGCGGCAGCATTCCTTCTAGCAGGAGACGAACTCGCAGCAACTTGTATAGTACATCATCCAACACAGCCACATATCATCTTAGCTGGCAGTGAATCAGGTATTTTACTAAATACTTGAATATGAATTGTTATTGTATAACTTAAAGGAATTTGACACATCAGAGGCATTGCCATGATCTTTGTCTTGGATGGAAATGATTTGTCTTATAGTCTGATATAAGCTTTGCTTTGATAAGGAGTTTGAAATAATATTCAGAATTTACTGTATTGCTCAGAAGACAAATTCAATAAGCAGTTTGCAGCTTTTAAGCTCACAGCACAGATCACACATATATACTAGTGAACTAAAGCTTTTTTATTGAAAAACCATTGCCTTAAAACAGAGAAACACTGCCCTTCTGACCAGAACACAGCAATGCTGCAGATATAAGCTTGGCAATAGTGCTTCCTGAACAAGCTCTGTCACTAAAAAATATACTAATGCCTATGGAATTCCCTTGCAACACACACATTACATCACTAGCATCTAGCAAAAAAGTCCAGTTTTTATTTGATCTACACTGAAACTCAAGACCGTAGCTACCGCCGTATCACTGATAAGGGGCCCCCCGAACTTTAGGGCAAAAATAAGAATAAAAAGTAATCAACAATTAACTCTTGCTGTGCTTCCCAGAGAAGAAAACATGAAAAACTGCTAAAGAGATTTTTGAGATTTGCCGGTCGTCTATTAGGCCCCCATACTATACTATGCACAAAAATTAAGGGAGCAGAAAAAAAATCCAAATTTTTGGGGGATTTTCAACAGGCTGTAACTTATACAAAAATGGTCGTATAGCAAAAAAAAAAAACCAAAATTGTAGCTCTAAGTGTGTAGTTTTTAGATCTGAGTTTGAAAATTTTTTTTTGAAAATATTTTTCGAGTAATCATAAGAAAACCACCGAAAAAAAATTTTCGAAATTTTTTTGGTTTTTTTTTTAATCTACGGACGTGGAAAAATTTTTTTCGACTTAACCTCCATATGGACCGGATAGCTTGTTTATTCAGATTTAATTTCGTTTTTTTAAATCTCGATACAAGCATTTCTCGCTGAGATATCGATGTTTGAATGGAAAAAGATCATTTTGTCTTTGATTACCAATATCTCAGCAAACAATGATTGCACAGAAATTTTGAGGTTGGTTTTAAAAACTTGAATAAATTTTCTACAAGGATTAGCAATTGAATTTTGAAAAAAAATTTTTTTTTCAATCATTACATGAATTTGAAAAAGCATCCAAAAAAGGGCTTTTTGTCGTTTTTTGGAAAATCAAGCGCCCAATCAAAAATATTGCGGAAACCACTGACGTTAAGTGTGCCTTTTACTGTTCAATATACCCACAAAAACCCTACAAAGTTTCAATTCAATCCAGCCAACCGTTTTTTTTTCCCACTTGATCGAATTTTTGAAAAAATTAAAGGAGCATGAATTTCGCTCTGAAAATGTCATAATTTTTATAATGCGGGCTGTTATCAGGAGCAGAGGTGGCAATACGCGATATTAGCACAACACACACACACACACACACACACACACACACACACACACACACACACACACACACACGCACACGCACACGCACACACACATCTTCGGAGAGTGAGTTTGGAGTCACAAAATACTGTGGAAGTGACGAACCACAGTGTGTCAATCTCTGATAAAACCACACACATACACGTGCGCAAGCACAAAACCGTAAATCCGCCGTGCAACCTCCACGTGGTACGCTTTGGGTAACGCTAATGTCGGCGGTAATTTTTTTTTTAATTTTTTTTGATTTGGGCCAATTGAAAAAAAAATAAAAATTTTTTTTTTTGTTTCTCAAAAATTTTCGATTTTTTTTTTCTTAAATTTTTCAAGTCACTAATACAGAATTGAGAGAAAAATGAAAAAAAAAAAAATTTTTCATTTTTGATAAAAATTTAAAAAAATTAAAAAAAAAATTACCGCCGACATTAGCGTTACCCAAAGCGTACCACGTGGAGGTTGCACGGCGGATTTACGGTTTTGTGCTTGCGCACGTGTATGTGTGTGGTTTTATCAAAGATTGAGACACTGTGGTTCGTCACTTCCACAGTATTTTGTGACTCCAAACTCACTCTCCGAAGATGTGTGTGTGCTTGTGTGTGTGTGTGTGTGTGTGTGTGTGTGTGTGTGTGTGTGTGTGTGTGTGTGTGTGTGTGTGTGTTGTGCTAATACCGCGTATTGCCACCTCTGCTCCTGATAACAGCCCGCATTATAAAAATTATGACATTTTCAGAGCGAAATTCTTGCTCCTTTAATTTTTTCAAAAATTCGATCAAGTGGGAAAAAAAAACGGTTGGCTGGATTGAATTGAAACTTTGTAGGGTTTTTGTGGGTATATTGAACAGTAAAAGGCACACTTAACGTCAGTGGTTTCCGCAATATTTTTGATTGGGCGCTTGATTTTCCAAAAAACGACAAAAAGCCCTTTTTTGGATGCTTTTTCAAATTCATGTAATGATTGAAAAAAATTTTTTTTTCAAAATTCAATTGCTAATCCTTGTAGAAGATTTATTCAAGTTTTTAAAACCAACCTCAAAATTTCTGTGCAATCATTGGTTGCTGAGATATTGGTAATTAAAGACAAAATGATCTTTTTCCATTCAAACATCGATATCTCAGCGAGAAATGCTCGTATCGAGATTTAAAAAAAACGAAATTAAATCTGAATAAACAAGCTATCCGGTCCATATGGAGGTTGAGTCGAAAAAATTTTTTCCACGTCCGTAGATTAAAAAAAAAAAACCAAAAAAATTTCGAAAATTTTTTTTCGGTGGTTTTCTTATGATTACTCGAAAAATATTTTCAAAAAAAAATTTTCAAACTCAGATCTAAAAACTACACACTTAGAACTACAATTTTGGTTTTTTTTTTTGCTATACGACCATTTTTGTATAAGTTACAGCCTGTTGAAAATCCCCCAAAAATTTGGATTTTTTTTCTGCTCCCTTAATTTTTGTGCATAGTATATTTTGATACAGGGCCGGGCAATGTTGTTAAATAATGTTAGATGTGTTACTAGGTCATGAAAAATGAGGTGCTCAAAAGATTAAATTTCCACATCTCAATGTAAGTTGTGATCAACTACAAACATTATTTAAACAAATAATACCTAAATATTGTCTACAATGGCTAGTTGTGTGTTCAGGAAGTGCAAAAACTATATATACATCTATCTATACTTATAATAAATCTGTAGAGAGGTCAATTCTGTACATGAAATATATTTCCAAAATAACTATCAGGGGGTGATTAGTGATCGATACTGATGCCAAAAATGCAATCAGTAAAATTTTTGTCTGTCTGTCTGTATGTTCTTTATAGAAACAAAAACTACTGGACGGATTTTAACGAAAATTGGTACAATTATTCTACATACTCCTGGGCAGGTTATAGTATACTTTTCATTACGCTACGATCAATAGGAGCAGAGCAGTGAAGAGAAATGTTGAGAAAACGGGAGAAGTTACTCAATTTTTTAAGCTTCCGTCGCGTGTACAGCCTTAATGGTTAAAGCTACATGGAAATCATGTATGACGGAAATTTTCTCCTTAAAATTATCTATAAAAACATAACAGCATATATATGTCTATCTTTTATGGTTGACTCACAATAACACGTGTAACTCCCGATAGCTTAGCAGTTCGGTGCTTTCTAATTATATTTGTCTACTCTTATGTTTATAACACTCATCACTCATCCCTAACTAAAAAAGTTAACATTATTACCTATTCAATAAAAAAAGAAATCATAAAAATCGGTAAAGAAATACCAAAGTTATACAAGAAATACGCTAAGCCATCGCGCGTGAATACTAATTCATGCTATATGGATTATTTTTGTGTAACGGTTGACGCGCTCGATGCGACTCGCGGGGGGGGGAATAAATAAAGAAGTGCAGCCTTAATGAGTAGGGTAGGGGTAGGGTAGGGTAGGATAGGGGTAAGGTAGGGGTAGTGTAGGGTAGGGGTAGGGTAGGGTAGGATAGGGGTAGTTGAAAGTTTACAACGACTTTCACGCGGACGAAGTCGCGGGCGTCCGCTAGTAAATAAATAATGGAATTAAAAGACAAAATTGAGCATGTTTGCATTTTGTAGCCTATTATTCAAATCATTTTTTGCGGTGATTTTGTAGGGACATAACCCATCTATAGTTTAGAATTATCATTAGGACCAGGGCCCCTCCAAGACAAGCTATGCCACTGCTAAAACTTGAAAAATTTTGTCACTTTTTGAGTAGCATACACTCAAAATCTTGTACTTACCTCTTGTAGGTGCCCTCGCCGTATGGGACCTGAGGATGAACCAATTCCCCACATCATTACTAAACGCCCACGCCGCTGGGATAACAGAAATGCAATTCCATCCAGAGAATCCAAACAAACTGATCACTTCATCTGTTTCCGGTGAAGTTTGGGATTGGAGTATGGAAACTTTAACGAAGAAAGCTCAAGAAGATTGTGTGCCATTAGAGGATAAAACTGCCATGAACGTGAACACTCTGATGCCGGTGCTGCATAAAGCTGTCAACACACTCCACTGTGACAGAGGTAGGATACTATGCGGTGCAGACAATGAAGCTGTTTATTTGTTAAAGAATTACAAATACTAGTATTAAATAATGTTTTTTCTATGTTGTACATGATGTCTTTAACTTATTTTTTTCTGACTACCCACAAATTATTGAAAAGGAATATTAGACATAAGTTATCGAAAGTATATCCAAGGTATGTGTATTCTTGCACATACAATAATGGGTTGTTATCAATGCCGATGTTGACCTCAGTACTGTTCGTCATTAGTTTGGTCTTCTTTGTGTTCATTTTGAGTCCGATTTTAATGCTCTCTTCATGTAGATTCGAAACCATGCACCCGAGTTTGATTGGATCTTCCTCAAATAGTACGAGGTCATCTGCGAATCTGAGATGGTTAAGTTTTTTACCATTAACATTGATTCCGAAGTCTTCCCATTCTAAGTTGCGGAATACGCTTTCCAACACGGCTGAAAACAGTTTGGGGGATAAAGGGTCCCCTTGTCTGACACCTCTTTCAATTTTAAACTCGTTTCCTAAGCTTTCTAGTTGGATTTTAGCTTTATTGTTGTTATAAATCATATTTATGATGTCAATGTATGCTGCGGGTACTCCTTGCTGATCTAAACTGTCTAAGAGGGATTCATGGCTTATACTGTCGAAGGCTTTGGCGTAGTCGATAAACGCTATGTATATTTTTTTTGTTATGCTCCGTGTATTTTTCGAGTATTTGTTTGACAGTGTGGATGTGGTCGAGTGTAGAAAATCCTTTTCTGAAGCCCGCTTGTTCCACTGGCTGTTGTTCGTCCAGAGTTTTAGTGATTCTGTCAAGTATTATCTTCGCAAATACTTTGTACACATTAGACATCAGACTGATTGGCCTGTAGTTTTCCAAGTCGTTTTTATCACCCTTTTTATGCAGTAGAATAATGTGGGATTTGGTCCATTGCTCTGGAATTTTGCATTTTAATATGATTTCGTTGAATAGTTTTGTAAGGATAGGAACCAGTTCTTCCATTGTACCCTTTAGCAACTCGTTTGCTATTCTATCCGGCCCTGGAGATCTTTCTGCTTTTTGGCTTTTTATTGACTTCTCAACCTCGCATTGTAATATTTCAGGTATTGGATCCTCAGGGTTTACCCGCGTCGGCTCCAAAAGTGTGCCACTCTGTTTGGTCTTTGCATTGTGACTTTGTGTTTGTGTGGCATAGAGCTGGCTGTAGAAGAGCGTGGCTAGGTCCTTGATATCCTTTCTTTTCGAAGTAGTTGTTGTTTTCCTTTTAAGCCTAGGTATCCATTCCTTCCCTGATTCTCTTAGTTCTTTCAGCGCCTTTTTCACTCCTCCCGTCCTCGTTATGTGGCGTTCTAAAGTCTTAAGTCTTATTCTTTTCCTATCCTTTCGTATATTTTCCCTTATTTTTTTACTTAGATCTGTTATCTTTTTAATTGATTCCTTTCGCTGTTTGCTTGATATTAGATCTTTTCGGTCCTTCAATAGATGTAGGGTGTAATCGCTTAGTTGGTATTTATTATTTTGTTGATTTCTGTAAATGTTGATTGTTTTAAGTCTATTTTCTAGAAGTTCATATTTTTTTTAGTGGGTCTAATCCTTCGTTTGTAATTTGCTTTTTGATTTCTTCAAAGTGGTTTTCATCTACAAGGGTCGGAAGCACTTTCTGTTCATATCTATGATTTTTCATGTGATGTCTCGGTGTTTTGATCTGTTCCGTTCTTAATGAGCAGCGCACCATTCTATGGTTTGTGTTGAAATTTAGCTTGTTTATGACCTTTGTGTCAGTGAATGCTTTAGGGTGATTGCTTATAATATAATCAATTTCATTTTTATAGGAACCATCGGGTGAGATCCAAGTCCATTTATTTCGTGTGTTTTTCTTAAAAGTTGAGTTAAGAACTGTGAGATTATGTTCCATGAGAAATTCAACTAGTTTTTGGCCATTGCGACTTCTTTTTCCGTGTCCGAACTTTCCAAGCACATATTCTTCGTTATTTTGTCGGGCCCCAACTTGGGCATTGAAGTCACCCATAAGTAGGATGTGCTTATCTGCGTTGGTCCTTATTGCTCGTGACATCTCATCATAGAAAGACTCTAATACTGCAAGTTGTTACCTTCAGGGACCAAATGACTAAAGAAATCAGCACGAGAATTGCCGTTGGCTGGAAAAGATATTGGTCCCTGAAGGAGATAATGAAATCCAAGGAACTGAGCATGGTAATTAAGAGGAAGGCCTTCAACACGTGTATCTTGCCATGCCTAACATACGGCTGTGAAACCTGGGCGCTCACCATGGCTCAAAGGGCTAAACTGGCCAGGTGCCAACGATCCATGGAGAGGAGCATGACTGGCCACAAGACACTACGGGGAAGTGGAGCAGACTGGTGACGGAATGGTACCCTAGAGATGGCAGAAGGAATCGGGGTAAACAGTTCATTAGATGGGAGGATGACTTAAAGCTCACAGCAGGTCCAAAGTGGAGAAGGGTCGTATTAGAGAGAGAGCAGTGGAAGTCGCTGGAGGAGGCCTATGCCGAAAGGCACACTATGTTAAGAGATATTCTTTAAAAAAAAATGAAAACAAAATGTATTGTATATATAATTGTAATTTCTTAACACAGAATAAAGGGCTTATTATTATTATTATATTATTATTATTATCGAAAGTATATACTCATAGGAGGTTAAAAATTCGTGATGATCATGGTGTGCACAGGATTTTTTAGCAGGGCACAATATGATAAAATACCTCATAAAATTAATATTATATAGGTATAGTCAATTTATATTTTTACCAAAATTAGTATGATGCTTGGCATTGGCAATATATAAAAAAAAAAATTATATACCTTTCTGATGTTTTTCGAAATGTGCCTGACTATGTTTCTTAAACATAAGCTTGTTCATCGCGGCTTAAACAGTGTGCTGAACAGTTTTTAGATTGGTCGAGGTTTCCGTTTTACTGCCCTACAGCAATGTCTTATTCACGACACATGAAATGAATGTTATAGTAAACACTTTAACTTTAATGACAGTATAAATTCTTAATTGTAAAGTAAGTAATCTAAGAGTTAAATACCTACTTTTCCATTGAAAATATTCGTATGAATTGAATAAAAGGCTGTCTCAGAATTTAAATATACGTTTATTTGTGAAGTAAATACTCTTAAGAAATAATATACATTTATATAGAATAATACACCAAGTCAGTCTTTGCATGCCTAAATAGTCAATTGGTAAGATATTTTACATTTTATTTACACTTTTATTTTTTTAAATAAGAATAAACTACTCGTATTGAGTACTAAGTTATAATACATTATCCGGTCTAAGAGCCAGTGAATAATTATAATGCTATTCAATATTTTTAATATTAAAAGACACTAATCATAGGTAACATTATGCTCAGATAGGTAATTCAATTTGCCATACGACTTTATTAAATGTATTATTTTTAATTTGAAGACAATATTTTATTTGATTAATCAACTGATCCTACTAAATGATTCATACGATGTAGACAAGTCACTTACGTTCAATTAGTTTTTTTATAAATATTTTGCACAGCACAAATATTCACTTGCTCTTAGCCTACACACTAAAAGGCACCATTCCAACAACCATACGTTTATATTGCTTTCATAAAATGGTAACTTGACAAGACCAAAGCCAATGGCACCACACTCCACAAAATAACTATTATTTCAACCAATGGAACACAAGCTTTAAAATATCCTTTTTTTATGAAGTTGATTAATATAAAGCACTAATAATATTTTTAGAGCTTTCAATGTACCTTTTAAAAGAAATGGAAAAGAAGTATTGAAGTTTGTCCAAATAAAACTATAAGAATTAGTGTAGAATGTATTTGAAACCAAGTAAATATTATTATTTTTTAATTTCTTTAAAAGTATTCTATGAGTAAACCATTTTATTTGATACATGCCCATATCTTGTTATAATGCAAAGTAAGAAAAACAATCAGCCATATTGAATTTAGTGTGACGTCTTTTTAGTCTACCATACCATACCATACCAAAATAAATTAAAAGCTTGTGTTCCAAAATTACAACCACAATAAAAATCCGAACGTAAGTAAATTTAAATTTAAAAGAATTTATCTTATAGCAGCCTCAAAAACTGGAATAAATGTTTAAGATTAATATTTTAAATATAAACAACATTTATTAAGAGTAAGTATATGATGAATATTTGGCATCTTATTCACATGTAGGTATACCACTAAATGTGTTAACAATACAATTAACACAGAGTATATATGCATTTAATATTAATTATTTATAACGTAATGTTTATATAACTGTATCACTCAATATTGTTCAGGAATATAACACAGCTCAGCGTGATTCTAAACAAAATCCTAATATTTATAATACTTAAAGCACCTTAATGTTGGTATAGCTGGACCAGAAATATAAAAATCCTTTATTGAGAGCGCCACAAGTATTTTTAACAGTACATTCTTCGTATGTTAGTAGAAGAAATTGGTTCTTTTTGTGACCAGCTAAATCTATCAGGGATCAGTCGCTGGTCTATAAACTGATTTTATAGCATATGATGTTTTAAATTGAAGGTCATTCCAATAAGCGACTCTTCGGGCTGTGTTAATTTATGGGTATTACCTATTGTCCACCACAAAACTTCCACAGTGGACAGCCTTTGGGTTTTACCTTAATTAACAATTTGACAAGACTATTTGTGTGCTCTTGCAGTCTCCTTTTGTGTTACATGGCATATATTAGTTCTTTTATTTACTACAATATAGCAGGGTTACATGTCCTGGTCAAGCTATACCTACAACAACTTACGGCATAAACAAAATCGACATTGATTAGAAAAATCATAAGGTTCATTCGAGCTCGTAATTCGGCAATTACCATAGCCTGGCCCAAAATTATAAAACCAAGCCAACATTTAGAAAGTTGAACCCATTCTGTTGCATTTCGCTTACCACACATTTTCCAACATTGGTCCAATTCTTCAAAAACCATTTGGCGATTCTGAATATTTAACAAAATTGGATAGTTCTTTTCCTGAATACAGTATTGACCAAACCTGGAGTTTTACCTGGATTACCTCGAACCTAAAGAAGAAATCTTCAGTTTAACGACTGATATTATTTCAGTACTTGAAATATAATATACTGGGTTTGTATTGCACAGAAGATGTAGTCCAACTTTCCCTAGTTTTAGGCTTGATTTGGAAAAAAGGTCACTGCAACCGCTTGGTCCACGGTTCCTCATGACTACCAACTCAGGTGTGATGATTCCGCCGATGTGGCGGCGGTTTCCTCTGTGAAGTTAGAAGACATGACGATGGGACGGTCCACAATTGGTCGCACCAACGCATGAGGGCTTCTGTCACGTGGCAACTGTTTGCTGCGGTGGCCAGTTGAGTCTCGAGGCTATCCGTTTGCTTAATCAGGAGACTGGAAAGATGATAAATCATAATTTAGCAAACGTTCTTTGTCCATTTTAGAACTGAAACCATCGCAAGTTTCTGTGCATAAAAATAGCTTGAGCTGAGCTGAAGTGAGCTTTAGTCGTTTGTCTATTTCAGTAGGTGTGTCTAAATTAAAGGCATGAACAAAGATCAAAATGGCACTAACAAACTCTAAGCTTCAAAGCTTTGACTTTGAGCACCGCTGTAAGATTGCGTGTCTATCGGTATGTTATCGAAATATATCAGTCCTTGAGAACTGTTTATGAAGGAGTTTTCTCTGTGGATCTCATGAGGCTTGTAATGAATAGATTACCTGGGCGGGAACAGCGCTGGGGCGATGATCATGGCCACATTATGCTCGCTCATCTTGTTGGTGTCGCTCATGGCCACAATCTCTCGCACCAGCCGCAGGATCTCGCGCAGCGTGGCGCGCTGCTCCGACGGTAGCAACAACACGAGCAGGTTGAGTACTCTTCCTTGTGCGGTGCCTGATAGTGCTGGAAGAGGAAATACAATAATAAATATCAATGCTTAGAAACTTGAATCTCTTGAGTCTTGATCTCCTCAGATCAAGAGTCAAGAGATTCAAGTCCTCGCCCTCTTCCATTCTCTCAATCAATCTTCGTCAACTCATTATCTACTTATTACACATCTTTCCCAGCACCTGTTGTTTGGACTTCCTCTCGAGTTCTTCTACTTGAACCGTCCATACTTCAAGTAATAAAAATCCTTCCCCTGATGTGGAAAATACATATACATATACCACTGGCGTTCTATCGCTCACTGATACTCACCATACGTGTGATAGAAGAGCCTCATGAGCTCCTGCGTGAGCGGCGGCTGGGGCAGCGACCGCAGCAGGCGCTTGAACACCGCCGCGAGGTCGTGGCCCGTCGCCCGTCGCAGCGCGGCCTCCACAGTGTCGCGGTCCTCGTACCACTGACGCTCTATCAGTTGACAGAGCGCTTCAATCTGTAGACAAACACACCTTATAAACAATGCTACGAACTACTACAGTTATGATTAGAAATATTGTTATGTTACAATCTCTAATCAAAAAGATAGGCATATGAACGTAAATGTTTACGCACGGTACGGTAGACTGACGTATTCCTCGTTTGCCCTACGATGTGTTGTTATGTTATAGGTTAATGTGAGGCGAAAATATCGCTCTCTTTGTTTGCGATGAGACAATATCTTTCTCTCGGCATATAGCGAGTCACAAGGAATCGCTGAATGTGGGCGTCTCAGAGTAGTGGTTTTAAAAGTCCCTACAAAATATCTCTGTCCAGCGTTCATCCATAGGCTGTTGTGATGATGAAGTTAACTTATCTTGTGTTTACCTTGTGCGTAGGAACAATGGGGACAAGGATGACGAATAAATAAATAAATAGGCTACTCGCCTACTGTACAAAACTAAGAAGATTTTTTTGCATAGAGGCAGTTTAGATGCTTAGAAACTCTAATCACATTTTTATTTGTGAAAATAATCTCGTAATTGTAATATTTTTGTAAAACAAAATTGTATTTTTATCACGTCACCGCAAACGCCAATCATAAACTGTAACGTCATTCGCTACAAGGCATCTGTTTGTGATTGGCGCTTGCGGTGACGTGATATAATCACAACACTGCAAACGCCAATCACGCTGTTATCTCTATGAATGATGTCACTTGCTAATGTGTTGTGTTTCGGCGGCAAAATTATTACGTAGATATTTTTTCATTTATATAAAAAATTTTACTAGTTATTATTGACGGGACAAAATAAAATATAGCTTATAATACTTCCATAATTCAGTTTAAACACTGTTTACAAAAGAGGCAAGTAGCCTATTGTAGTCAAGAAGGCGGCCCGGGAAGCACGTGGAGAGCAGCGGCCAGTATGACTGAAAGGTCGGTGGGGTCATAGGAAACTGGGTTACCTTGTGTTTGTTTCCCGGCACGCGCAGCAGCCCTTCGTCCTTGGTCCTGGCGCGCAGGGCGGAGGACAGCGCGCGCAGCACGGACGGCACGGAGCTCCACGTCTCCTCCCACAGGATCATGTCCTTGCGGAGGAGAGTCTCCAGCGCCACTCCGAATACCATGCCCTCTGGAGACAGACCGCAGACTTGTTGTAGATAGGTATGTTACTGCTAAACTTGAAGTCAATTATCATGTTTTTGCTCTATGAGATCGTGATGACCAGTTTTTTAGACTATAAACAATAAGTAATCACTTTATAATAAATAGCTGATAGTAGATTTATAATAGCGGTTGTCAGCATACCGGATATGTACCTGCGGTATGCAATTATGGACATGGTGGCATTGGAAAGGATTACAAAGGTTCAGATCCTCAACTGTCCCAGTACCTATAAAGCTTATTTTTTTAATTTTCTTCTCTATGTTATTCTCACTCTGCATTTTCGCAGGTTAAACCATTTGTGATTGTTATTTGCATTATAGCAAGTATTTTACCTTTTAATGATTTTAGAGTTTCACTTACCTTCTTTTCTCTTCTTCTTCGGTGATTTTCGTTTGTGGAAGGGCAGGGAGTACCTGTCGAACTGTGTGGTCAAGTCGAGCCACAGTACCGGCTGCAACTTCTTCACTTGCGACTCGTTCAGTGTTTCGATATCAACTGTACTGTCTTCTTCGGGCCATTCCTGAAAAATTAGGTTTGAGATATGTTAAATAATTCCTTCTTAAAAAGAAAAATTTTACGAGTACGGTCTAGATTGATGAGTCTCCTGGAATAATTCCATTAGTCTATACTCGTTAAACTGCTAGGCCTATTAATAATTTTGTGTTTGTCAAAATTTGATGATTCTACTAAACTGGGAATCCATTGAAGAATGCATGCATGTATGCTAAAAATAATTTACCTCTTCGTTGTCTAACATCTGTTTATCCAAGTTGAACTTATGCTCGAAGCTGAGCGGTTGTTGTGTTGACGCTGCACTCTTTGTGCGTGATACTGGGGCATGTTTCCTGCACGACAATATTAGAATTAATTCAATTAATATCACATACAATTTCTATTCCCCTTCGATTGCTAGGCTCGAGAGCATGAGCCATCACCACAGAGGTTCTATACGGGCTTTAAACCAAGTACAGTTTCTATATAGGCTTTACATTGCTGATACTTCATTTTGGAGGCCACAGAAATATCTGAAAAAGCATGACAAAAGTAGGTACTCTTGTCATGTTTTTTCTTTTTTTAAACAAAGTTAAATATTAGTATTGCAATATTGGAGTGGAATAAGTAGGTTATGTACTATTCCTGCCACTATTTCCAATAGTGCTCTTGATACTCGCTAAGGAATCCTTGACCAAATTAAACGCTGATAATGGAATTGAATATGTCATGCTTTACGCTGAACATCCGATGTTGCACAGTTAGCGCGGTTCCTAGAAGACACATGCAGGCCAAAAGCTGCTCAGAAGCAGAGACGAAGATTTCTGATCCGTCCTGAATTACGGTAAATAATGCATCCCGGCATATCCGCTGCAAAAATCGTTTCAGCCCTATAAACCTCTAAGTGTGAAAGGACATAAGGAAGAATATGGATCGAATATAGATGATGTAGGTGCTACTCTTTTTGTATTTTTGTGAGTTTTAGACCAGCACAAGTGCTCTGTGGTTAACCCCAGAGGGATGAAAGAATGGAGAACTTACATAAAAGGATCGTTTTCTTTCAAAATGGTCCCATTGATGCGCTCTTTCCCAATCCGCGGCCCTTGCACCGTGCCGTACCTCTGGTAGCCCAACAGCTCGATACCTTCTGCAATGAGAAAATATTATTTTTTTGTATTAATTTTCGAACATCAATTTATGTACTATGAAATCTAGATTTTTCCCAAGGAGGGTAAGTACATTACCTGAAAGATCGGTCTGCTAGTCATCAACTGCTTTATATGTATAATCCCTTCACGATTAAGTTTAGTTAAATCAACAATCCCCAGGATCTGTGGACTTTTTTGTACCTGGTAACCCACCTACCAGAATCAAGAATTTTCGTAAATATAAAAAGTTAACGTCTCATCTCGCTACTCACGGAAAATTAACTTGATTCTAATCAATTGTAAAAATGTTCCACGGATCCTGGGCTAATTAATACAAACGTAGTCTAATAATACTCAAGAAGTAAAGAAGAACTAAACAGTGAGTGAGAGAGCTTATAAGGCAAGATATAATTATTTGGGTAATTCGAACAATTGAGTGTGTGGTAATTCGAACACAGCAGGAGTGGCAGCTGACAGCAACTCACCGGTGTTAGTGGCGATGTCTGCCCAGTGCAAGTCGTTGGGCTTGAACAGCTCGTGCACGGGCCGCGGCGGGGAGTGCGGGCCGGGCGGGGACAGGCGCGCGCGTCGCGCGGCGGGCGCGGACGGCGTGCGCGCGACCGGCGCGTGCGTGCCCGCTAGAGGGTAACTGTCGCTGGAACAAAGAGGATAGTTAACACGCTGTACTCGTAACCGTTATCGACGCGTCGCAACGACTTGCGGCACGGACGGCTTCAGTGTGCTCGTGGCGTTCGAGCCATCCACATCTCTTGTTGCTGTTGTGTAATTCTTTATAGGTTACTTGGGATAGGCGGGGAGAGTGACTTGAGTGGAAAAGGGGAGTGTTTGTTACCAGTCAAAGGATCCTTTAACCCTACACACATCGTTCACAAGTACGTGACTTCACTCAAGGTCATTCTCTGCCATTCTAGGGTTTTATTTACAGTTTGATTTGTTAATTAAGTTGTCCTGACTCCTGACAAATGTTGTGAATCATTTGTTCGACATTAGTTTTCTTATTTTTGTAATCACCTCTGAGTCTGCTAAAATAACAAAGAAGATAGTCTTAGTCCGTATATTTGTATCGTCTGATATTGCACCTCATAATGTAAACATTTTATCAGAGACGACTTTAGACAACGTTGTGACGTGCGAAGTACTTAGATTCCCTCCTGACCTGCTAACTATTATGAGTAAAATCATTAGTATTATGAGTCCATTGTTTAACGCGCCTCATGTCTAGATTCTTAAGGGCGTTCAGGATAAGTGTGTCAGTATTGCGGTAATCCTCAATTATGCGAGTCCAGCGAGTCGGGGGGCTCGCTCCGCTGCAGTTGTGCGACAGGCGAGGGTACTCACACAAAGTCGGGGGGCGTGGCGCCGTCGGCCCACTCGGCGGGCGGGCTGCCAGAGCCGCCGCTGGGCAGCGAGTCCAGCGAGTCGGGGGTCGCGCTGCGCGACCGGGGCTCGCTCCCGCTGGAATTCTACGACAAGAGAAACCGAAACTTAGTAAAGAATTAACTATTTAATAAAGTTCTCGGAAGAGAATAAATTTGACCAGCTTAAGTGGAGATGGACAGGTCAAATGCTTCGGGATCCTCAAGAAAAGTAGAGTACCCTTGTCACACAATGGTGCCCTCGCAATGGGAGACGGAAAAAGGGACGGCAGCATAGACGGTGGGAAGACGAGCTGAAGCTTACAGCTGGCCCATTCTGGAGAAGAGTATCTCTGGACAGGAACCACTGGCGGGAGCTGGAGGAGACCTTTGCCATGAGGCACAATGAGATTAGGGACATCATTTAATTGTACAAAATTTTCATTAATAAAGGCTATTTTATTTTATTTAAAGTCCTCGGAAAATCTTGACTAGATGTAGGACTAAGTGTAGAAGCACAACAAATTGGATACAAAAATCAAACATTGTCATTTAGACTGGTTAATTAAACAGACAGGTTAAATCATCATCATCATCATCATCATATCAGCCGATGGACGTCCACTGCAGGACATAGGCCTTTTGTAGGGACTTCCAAACATCACGATACTGAGCCACCTGCATCCAGCGAATCCCTGCGACTCGCTTGATGTCGTCAGTCCACCTGGTGGGGGGTCGGCCAACACTGCGCTTACTAGTGCGGGGTCGCCATTCCAGCACTTTGGGACCCCAACGTCCATCGGCTCTTCGAACTATGTGCCCCGCCCATTGCCACTTCAGCTTCGCAACTCGTTGAGCTATGTCGGTGACTTTGGTTCTTCTGCGGATCTCCTCATTTCTGATTCGATCACGCAGAGATACTCCTAACATAGCTCGTTCCATCGCCCGCTGTGTGACTCTGAGCCTTCTTATGAGGCCCATAGTTAGCGACCAAGTCTCGGAACCATAGATCATCACTGGCAACACGCACTGTTCGAAGACTTTTGTCTTCAGGCACTGAGGAATTTCGGACGAAAAGATGTCGCGAAGTTTCCCGAATGCAGCCCAGCCGAGTTGGATTCGACGGTTCACCTCTTTCTCGAAATTGAACCTACCTAACTGGATCATATGTCCTAGGTATATGTATTCGTCTACAATTTCGAGTGCAGCGTTCTCAACTATAACTGGGTGGAGCGATACATGAGCATTACACATTATTTTTGTTTTTACAGGTTAAATGCCTAGTTAATAAACAATTGATTATCTAGAAACAGAGCGTACCTAAAGGAAAATATAAACCAACGGTTACCAAATTAAAGGAAACAACTGACTGACTGACTCTGAGTGTAATTTTGGTTAATAGATTTTTTCGTGGAAAATGTTCGTCACTCAAATAGAGAAATTCAAGCTCCGCCATTAGTCCGAACCACTTAGAAAACAATTTAAAACTAACAAAACCGGAATGAGCCTAAAACCACTTAAAGCGTCACAGAAACAACTTAATTGTCAGTTAATGACACGTTTTTAGAGTTCCGTAATGTGCAAGGAAAAACTGAAAATGAGAATACTTCTATACAATCGTTTCTATAGGTAAGTAGTAGTAACCTATCCGTGTGTAACAGTCAAGAGATGCGTTCAAGAGTTCATCAGTTTTCCCCGCAAAATAGATAAAATATATTTCGTAGTCTTTGTAGTATGAACCAACTTCAGTTTTGACTTTTAGAATAATTTCAAGTCATGTCTGAGTTTACATAACACCTAGATATCTACTACAAGATCATGTACTCTAGGTATCTACCTACTACAACGGTTGGAGAGCTAATTTAAATCTCTCACCAACAGTGGTGTGCACAACATTGTAACTAGGGTAAGCAGCAGCACAAAATAAAGAGATGATAATAAATTAAAAAAATATATAAAAACGTGGACAATACAGACACAATGTGATTTTAAAGGGTAAGCACTGTTTATTTGGCATGCACGCCACTGGATTTGAGTATCATACCTTCTGAAGTACTGTAGTAAGTCACTCTTGCAGTAGAATTACTGAGGAATTATTTTTTTATAACCCAAGTACCGCAACTCACTCTTGACAGTTTCTTGTACAGTAGAAAGCATCGTGAGAAGCCACATGCACTAATATGTCGTAATCAATGACAAACAAACAGACGTAGGGATTTTACGATTGTTTCGTTTAATGGGAAGTGAAATTTTTTTTCTACTAGCGAGCTTGATAAGTTTGTGTTTACACTCGGTTGTCAAGGCGTTATGTAAGAAATGAAAGTTGGGATTTGATGAGTGTGTTTAACAATGTTTTAACCTTAAGCTTCGATATACATAGGTAATAGAAGTAGGCATCATCATTTTTTTTATTCTTTACAAGTTAGCCCTTGACAATCTCACCTGATTGTAAGTGATGATGTAATAAGCTAAGATGGATGCGGGCTAACTTGTTAGGAGGAGGATGAAAATCCACACTCCTTTCGGTTTCTACACGACATCGTACCGGAACGCTAAATCGCTTGGCGGTACGTCTTTGTCGGTAGGGTGGTAACTAGCCACGGCCGAAGCCTCCCACCAGCTAGACCTGGACCAATTAAGAAAACCTCAATCGGTCCAGCCGGAGATCGAACCCAGGACCTCCGTCATTAAATCCACCGCGCGTACCACTGCGCCACTGTTCCCATAAAAATTCGCTCGCTAACTATGGGCCTCATAAACTCACTCAGCAGGTGACAGAGCGAGCTATGCTCGAAGTATCTCTGCGTGATGAATCAGAAACGAGGAGAGAAGAACCAAAGTCACCAATGATATTTTATACTAGAGACTAGCTGAGTTTTACCCCTTGGTTCCCGTTCCCGTAGGAATATGGGGATAATAAATAGCCTATAGCCTTCCTCGATAAATGGGCTATCTAACACTGAAAGAATTTTTCAAATCGGACCGGTAGTTCATGAGATTAGCGCATTCAAACAAACAAACAAACAAACAAACTCTCTAACCGACTTCAAAAAGGAGGAGGTTCTCAATTCGGTCGGTATTTTTTTTTTACGTATGTACACCGATTATTTATATGTATTAGTATATATAGGGATACTAGCGCATCAAAACTGAGGCCGACAAATGAGGAAAATTGACTTAATTTCATTTAGTCGCTTATTAAACAACGAACGTTATTTAAACAAATAATACCTAATGTCGAGTTGTGTGTCCAGGAAGTGTAAAAAATATATACATAAATATATAATGGAATTAAAGACAAAATTGTGCCTGTGTGCGCGCAGTGGTGCAGCAAAATTTTTGTTAAGTACCACTTTTTGCGGTGATATTGTAAGGACGTAACCATTTATATAGTATACAATTATCATTGACCTATACATAGCTTAACCAGGGGGTTCCAAAGCTGCAGGACCGGCTCGTAGTTCGAACTTCGAAGAGTCTATGGACGCAGTATTACTGAACCCTTCCGGATTAAGGCGGCTCATGACCATGGCATTTGGAAGTTTTTACAAGCAGCTTACGTCCACCAGTGGACGTTCATCATCATCAATAACTCATATTCGACTCACTATTGAGCACAAGTCTCCTCGTTGTAAAATGGGTTTAAACTCTACACAGAGATTAAATGATAATCATTAAAGTATTTCAATGCGTATTGGACAAGAGATTATCTCATCCTTGGAAAGGTAAAGTGACTGCAGCACTCGAGAATTTCCGGCGTGCGTGTGGTGGCGCCTTTATACCCTGAGACATTTTATGTGTGTATAAATACTTGCCGGTAATCTATTCTCTCTCTCTTTCAGAGTGTGTAAAGTGAATACAATGTATTGAGGTTCCACGTCGTAAAATATATTAAAAAAAAACAATGTGTGAGGCATAGATGCCATAGATGTGAGGCATGAGTGAGGTGGCATTTTTTCTTTATTTAAAATTCATTAGACTACGATAGCATAGAGTATATTCTATGGATAGCACTCTATAGTCTAAACTATTCTACTACCATAGACGAGATGAGAGACGAGGTAATACAAAATTGTGCTTGCTCTCTTTATTTTATTTATATTGCCTCTACATATTTTCGAATATTTTTGTAGGAAATTTTTAGCATTTATTTTTTAGATTTAGGTTAGGTTAGGTAAATCCCACTTAGACTAATTTTGTTTTACTAATAAACAATATTTGGCGAGTAGGCATTTTTTTTTAATTTTCGTTTGCAGCAAAGATCTATTACTGTACTGCCTATTTATGTTCATTGTACAAACGCCTAGTAATGTAATAACATTATTATTCCGCGTTGAGCTGGCAGTCGGCACTGCATTTCTACACAACACATGATTTGATTTAAGTGTTGTTTCTCCGAAGTTGTCACTCTGTGTCGTTCACCTCGGAGGATTAGTTGGAACTTCGCACTAACTGCACTTTATGCATAACGACCTAATATGAAAAGTATACTTAATCATGTGTCTGTTTTTACGTTATTATGATCGTATTCGAGTTATCACCCTACAAGGCCCAGCACTTCATCCTTATGAGATAAGGACCTAGGAGGATTAGTTGGAAATTCGCACTAACTTCACTGCATATCGACCTAATATTAAAAGTACCTATACTGAATTATGGCTGACTGTTTTACGTTGTTGTGACCATATACGAGTCATCATTATCACTACAGAACCTAGTGCCTAGTGGGAGTGGGAGTTTTCAATGTTTTCATACTGTGACGATCGCGTAACCGTAAACGAAACTTTCTCTAAGGAATTGAAACAGTTGTGCAGTAGTGCCATCTGATGGGGATGTTCCAATTCCTCAGAATTTCGCGTTTACGGTTACGCGATCGTCCCAGTATGAAAACATTGAAAACTCTCACTAGGTACTCAGGCTTACATTATAGAGAGGGGATATGGAGATTAGACCCACCATGCTGCTTCAAAGCAAGTTGGCGGGCTTAAGGTGATAATATTAATTCTTTAACCACCAATATCAACAGATAACAGATAATGATCTCCGAGACACTGAGATGTAATACCACCAACTTCTCCACCCCAGACAGAACTTCCAAGAAGAAAGAAAAACTCCAGTAATTTAGTAGCCCGACCAGGACTCGAACGCAGGACCTTGTGATCCGAAGCCATGCTAACCACTGGACATACAAGATCAAGTCACGTATCTACGCAATGTAAAATACGTACCGCAAATGTCCCGGAAGATGTACGGAAGAATGCCACGGTGGCACTGGCCGGGCAAAGAATGTCACTCTAAGGCACAAAAATTACAACAGTTGCCAACGCAGATGAGATTACTTTGCAACTTTGTTGTGCAAGTTTGCCTGCTAATAGCTAATGGCAGAAACATCAAAATTGGAATTTTATAAGCACTAACTCCCATCATAATCGGGAACTCCATATATTGTGTTTTAGGGATTTTCATTTTCAGTATTTAAAAGTAACAAAATAACTGAAGGCATTGTTTGTTGTACGCGACCGAGTCGTTATTTAGTTCAAGTAGGTATACTCTAAAAAAATACATGGCTGATAATGACGAGGGCTAAGGAAAAATATTAAGTATAAAAAATTAATTACATACAATAAGTATATGCTTTAGCTATGATAGCCCAGTGGATATGACCTCTGCCTCCGATTCCGGAGGGTGTGGGTTCGAATCCGGTCCGAGGCAAGCACCTCCAACTTTTCAGTTGTGTGCTTTTTAAGAAATTAAATATCACGTGTCTCAATCGGTGAAAGAAAACATCGTGAGGAAACCTACATACCAGAGAATTATTTTAATTCTCTGTGTGTGTGAAGTCTGCCAATCCGCATTGGACCAGCGTGGTGGACTATTGGCCTAACCCCTCTCATTCTGGGAGGAGACTCGAGCTCAGCAGTGAGCCGAATATGGGTTGATGACGACGACGACGAAGTATGTGCTTACTATATCTAATTTTTTTGTCTAATGTTTCTTTGTTTAAACATTTAAACTAGATTAGCATGCATGAAAAAGCGGCAAGAAAAAAGGTAGCTATGCGTAAAAACAAAGACACGTGACGCTGTCAGCTACCGCTATAAACTAATAGATAAAGAATACTGCGTGTACAATAACAGTCATTAATTACAGAAGATCTAGCCCAAGCATCCGCCGCAGTACATTTACTCGTAGCAATTGAAATAGCGCTAAATGTGGGCATTACAGCCAACAGGGGAAGTTCTCTATTAACACTAAAGGGTAATAATCCGGGCCGGTCATCAACACTTGCATTTGGGATCATTTTTGCGGATATTGTAGGCACGCAACATATCTATATTAGTATAAAATCGTTGATTTAAAAATTGAGATATAAAAAATCCTCGAGAAATGCACGAGTAAAGATCGACAAACAACAATACTATGAAATGTGGCCTTAAAGAGACTCGTACGAATTTAAAGACTGATTTGCTCATATTCGGCTCACTGCTGAGCTCGAGTCTCCTCCTCTCCGAATGAGAATAGTTAAGTCAATAGTCCACTACGCTGGCACAATGCGGATTGGCAGAATTCACACACGCAGAGAATTATGAAAATTCTCAGGTATGCAGGTTTCCTCACGATGTTTTTCCTTCATCGTTTGAGACACGTGATATTTAATTCTTAAAATGAACACAACTGAAAAGTTAGAGGTGCATGCCCCGGACCGGATTCAAACTCCGGAATTAGAGGCAGAGGTCATATCCACTGGGCTATCACGGCCGTTGAAGCTAATAGCTGAATAAGCTATCCGATTGTTTTTCGGATAGAAATAAGTATACATATACCTAAGTAAGAAAGTGACGAAACTTTTAAGATTACTTAGGTATTCGACACTTATCAGAAGATGACGAACTACGCAATAAGTAGGTAGGTACGTATTGGATTTTTTAACCAAGTGACGGAAATTCAATGAACGAGGCATTAATTAACATGATAATAACATAATTGTTCGGTTCGTAGAAAGATTTTACCGTAGGCATGTCTGATAAACGAATGATAAGGAGTAACAGTGTTTTGCCTATCGAGTTACGTATAATACGATATCTTATCAATATAATGGGTGACGTAGATAATTTACTCTCAGTTTTACGCTAATAAAACTTAAAGAAAAGTGAGAGTTTTCAATGTTTTCATACTGTGACGATCGCGTAACCGTAAACGCGAAATTCTGAGGAATTGAAACACGCCATCTAGTGGCACTACTGCATAACTGTTTATTCCTCAGAAATTTGCGTTTACGGTTACGCGATCGTCACAGTATGAAAACATTGAAAACTCTCACTAGGTACTCAGGCTTACATTATAGAGAGGGGATATGGAGATTAGACCCACCATGCTGCTTCAAAGCAAGTTGGCGGGCTTAAGGTGATAATATTATTTCTTTAACCACCAATATCAACAGATAACAGATAATGATCTCCGAGACACTGAGATGTAATACCACCAACTTCTCCACCCCAGACAGAACTTCCAAGAAGAAAGAAAAACTCCAGTAATTTAGTAGCCCGACCAGGACTCGAACGCAGGACCTTGTGATCCGAAGCCATGCTAACCACTGGACATACAAGATCAAGTCACGTATCTACGCAATGTAAAATACGTACCGCAAATGTCCCGGAAGATGTACGGAAGAATGCCACGGTGGCACTGGCCGGGCAAAGAATGTCACTCTAAGGCACAAAAATTACAACAGTTGCCAACGCAGATGAGATTACTTTGCAACTTTGTTGTGCAAGTTTGCCTGCTAATAGCTAATGGCAGAAACATCAAAATTGGAATTTTATAAGCACTAACTTCCATCGTATCGGGAATTCCATAAGTTGTGTTTTAGGGATTTTCATTTTCAGTATTTAAAAGTAACAAAATAACTGAAGGCATTGTTTGTTGTACGCGACCGAGTCGTTATTTAGTTCAAGCAGGTTTATTCTAGTAAAATACCTGGTTGATATTGACGAGGGCTAAGGAAAAATATTACCTAAGTATAAAAAAATATTTACATAAAATCTCCAACTTTTCAGTTGTGTGCATTTTAAGAAATTAAATATCACGTGTCTCAATCGGTGAAGGAAAACATCGTGAGGAAACCTGCATACCAGAGAATTATCTTAATTCTCTGCGTGTGTGAAGTCTGCCAATCCGCATTGGGCCAGCGTGGTGGACTATTGGCCTAACCCCTCTCATTCTGAGAGGAGACTCGAGCTCAGCAGTGAGCCGAATATGGGTTGATGACGACGACGACGAAGTATGTGCTTATTATATCTAAATTTTTTGTCTAATGTTTCTTTGTTTAAACATTTACACTAGATTAGCATGCATGAAAAAGCGGCAAAAATAAAGACACGTGACGCTGTCAGCTACCGCTATAAACTAATAGATAAAGAATACTGCGTGTACAATAACAGTCATTAATTACAGAAGATCTAGCCCAAGCATCCGCCGCAGTACATTTACTCGTAGCAATTGAAATAGCGCTAAATGTGGGCATTACAGCCAACAGGGGAAGTTCTCTATTAACACTAAAGAGTAATAATCCGGGCCGGTCATCAACACTTGCATTTGGGATCATTTTTGCGGATATTGTAGGCACGCAACATATCTATATTAGTATAAAATCGTTGATTTAAAAACTGATATTGAAAAAATCCTCGAGAAATGCACGAGTAAAGATCGACAAACAACAATACTATGAAATGTGGCCATAAAGAGACTTGTACGAATTTAAAGGCTGATTTGCTCATATTCGGCTCACTGCTGAGCTCGAGTCTCCTCCTCTCCGAATGAGAATAGTTAAGTCAATAGTCCAGTACGCTGGCACAATGCGGATTGGCAGAATTCACACACGCAGAGAATTATGAAAATTCTCAGGTATGCAGGTTTCCTCACGATGTTTTTCCTTCATCGTTTGAGACACGTGATATTTAATTTCTAAAAATGCACACAACTGATAAGTTGGATACAGAGGTCATATCCACTGGGCTATACGGCTCTTGAAGCTAATAGATGAATAAGCTTTCCGATTGTGTTTCGGATAGAAATAAGTATACATATAAGTAAGAAAGTGACGAAACTTTTAAGATTACTTAGGTATTCCACACTTATCAGAAGATGACGGACTACGCAATAAGTAGGTAGGTACGTATTGGATTTTTTAACCAAGTGACGGAATTTCAATGAACGAGGCATTAATTAACATGATAATAACATAATTGTTCGGTTCGTAGAAAGATTTTACCGTAGGCATGTCTGATAAACGAATGATAAGGAGTAACAGTGTTTTGCCTATCGCGTTACGTATAATACGATATCTTATCAATATAATGGGTGACGTAGATAAATTACTCTCAGTTTTACGCTAATGAAACTTAAAGTAAATTACGTGTATATACAAAGAAAAATGTATACAGCAGTGGCGTGCACTCCATAGATGCATAAACGCAACGCTTACCCTGAGGTCATTGGACCATTACATTACAAATCTGTATTGAAGGAGGAATGTCGCTTGTTGTACAATTTGTATGTTTAAAGCTTACCCTAGTTAAAAACATTGTGCACGCCACTGGTATACTGTATGGTAGGAATGGGTGATTTAATATGTGTGTGTCAGCTCCGACGCACGAATGCAGTTTACTCTTTCAGATCGACTGTCTTTTGTGTACCGATACCTGCGCCTGAATAGTGAAAGGTGCGCAACCCAGAACAGCAGCGAACGATGAAAGGTGCGCAGAACAGGTTGCACACAAAAACGTAACGCTGTCATTTGTTCATCGAATTTTACTACGAAAATCGATTCTTAAGGAGTAAACTCCAAAAATTTATTTCACTAATGAAAAGCTATATTACCAGCGAATAACATGGGCTATGTTTTTATCTCCGTATTCCCAGTGGAAAGGGAACTACGAGTGAAACCGCGGACAGCCGCTATATTAAACTTAACTGGTGAGGAGGTCAATAGACCGTGAATTTAACACCAGTGTTATTGCACGGCCTTTTTCATCCACATATAATTGGTTCAAGAGCATAATAATTAGTACAAACACATCGAAGTTATTAACTTCATAATAGTAGCTATAAACTTATCTCCTACGGTCCTACTATATGTATGGGGTGAGGGCCATAACCAGATACACCTGTGTCTAGTGGGAGTTTTCAATATTTTCATACTGTTACTATCACGTTGACGTAAACGCAATTTTGTATGGAATTAAAACAGTTGTGCAGTAGTGCCACTAGATGGCGCTGTTTCAATTCCTTAGAAATTCGCGCGTGGTAAGTGATGATCCAGTCTAAGATTTAAGCGGGCTAGCTTGTTAGGAGGAGGATGAAAATCCACACACCTTGCGGTTTCTACACGGCATCGTACCGGAACGCTAAATCGGTACGTTTTTGCCGGTAGGGTCGTAACTAGCCACGGCCGAAGCCTCCCACCAGCCAGACCTGCCAATACGCATTGGGCCAGCGGGGTGGACTATTGACTTAACCCCTCTCATTGACAGAGGAGACTCGAGCTCAGCAGTGAGTCGAATTTGGGTTGATAATGATGATGCTGGTTTGGTATGTTCCAAAGATTCAACCGTACAAACATAAAGGAAGAAAGACAGACAAAATTAGTTTAAAAAGCTCGTTTGTACTTTGGTTTCGTGACTATACCTAAGCTGCCCTATCTTGAAATCTCAGACAGGCACTTCAGTTTTATTTATAGATATGTATTGTTGATAAAAATGAGGTAGGTATGTCTGGGTAACGCAGGCTCTAATTCCAGTAGGTACAGTATAACTCTCAGTTGAATAACACTAGAAACCTTGAATCAGACGATTACCTCATGCACAAAACGTGATTTCTAAGACCTAATCTAAACCGACACGGTTCAACTACATTACGGTGAACTGAAAAACTTCGGCTTTGGTTCTATTTTTGAACTAAAAATTTTTTTTTAACGTTTGACTGCGAATTCGTCCCGAGTGGAATTCGGTTTTTTACGGATTCTATACTTTTACTGACCTTTTGGCTTTTTTCAATCTGAATCAATGATGTTATAAAATGTCGTTGATCTAAATAGAAATTATTATTTTTACAATGTCAATAAATTATTTGAAATTCTTTATTTTTTATTAGAATGTTATTTTACAACTATCTAACGCTTCGCGATTTTACCCGCGTGGTTCCCGTTCCCATAGGAATACGGGGATAATATATAGTCTTTAGCCTTCCTCGATAAATGGGCTATCTAACACTGAAAGATTTTTCAAATCGAATCAGTAGTTCCTGACATTAGCGCGTTCAAACAATCAAATAATCAAACAAACTCTTCAGCTTTATAAAATTAAGTATAGAAGTATAGATTTTTTTTTTGTTAAAAAGATTTTTTTGACTTACACACCGGCTTTATAAAGAATCAAAAAATTCTACCTACCATTGCATCGAGGTAGGACCGCACCAAAGCCAACCCCTTGCAATTCACCATTTTCTCGCACACCTTCTGCCGCATCGCGTCACATATCATATTCACAAAGGTTCTATAACATCACAACACTCAACAAAGTGTTAAACAACTGCACCCAACCCGTCACTGAAACAGTGTGCATAAAATAAAACACCCAATTCAGTTTTGAAACTTCACCGGACGCGAGGCAATTTAACGTTGGCTCGAGCGTCCGTTTTGTATGAATCTATTACAAGTTCGATGTAATTTCTGAATGATTAATGCACGGTTTCTTAATTTGCACTCATACGGTTTAATTGTTATCGCGAGTCACTTATATTTATTGCGAGAAAAATCTTTTCTTCAACACAATTACGCTTTGAATTACTGAACGATAAATGCCAGCCTTTTCTCACACTTAAAATTGACGTACATGACTTCTAGATTCAGTGCATCTTCATTGATTATTCTTTTTCAATTTCGGTTCGTCATTATATTGCTTTATTGATTATTTTTATATTTATGTTGATTATTTCACTTTATTTTATTATATGTAATTGGATTACTGAATGAGATAACAGGAAGCTGCTCCTGTAATACACTTGTTCATATTACTTACTTAACAGCTGTTTTTACACACTTCCAATTTTTTCATCTATATTATAAAATCAATAGAATATTCGAATGGTAGATATATTTAACACTTTAAATATGGAATAATGTATTTGCCTTTTCCCGACGGAAAGAATTAGGTTATGAAAAAAAAATACATTGACACTGTGTTACTAATATGAACGGACATAACTTTAATTGGTAGTTTGGTAATAAACAGAATTGACTATCTTTAACGGAGACAATTTTGTCTTAAAATGTCTATTATAAAAATATTATATGAAATAGGGTTTTAGTTTAATTTTATTATCCTAAACGCGTTTGTTTCATGACGTACAGTTTAAAACTAAACTTCAAAGCCTCTAATAGCATATTTATCTGATGACGCTATGAGCCCTAATGACTTTACACAAACTGCTCTATTTGGAAGTCATCTCATTGTCATTTGTCATATAGTGCGTAGATATTCATGTTATATCTGATTGTTTCCTAGAAAACATCATTTATCACCAATTAAGAAAAGATCTGGGGATCGAACCCAGAACCGTTTAGGAAATCCAGCGTACATACCACTGCACCACGGAGACCGTCAGCGTTTGTGCAAACTGTGCAATCGAAGTTTGTCTGTTATGTCATCGCCAGGATCGTAAAGGACGTTCATTATCACTTTGTCTATGGAAAACCCGATACAAGATCAACTAGGATTTTGTATGTTATCTGTGATCACTTGCAGTCGTTTAGCGATAAAAAGTTAACTACAAACATCGGATCCAATATGTCTACCGTCCACGAGTGGGCTAATGGAGGGAAATCGGAGCGTCGGTAATGGCATGAGTTGCCGTTTGAGACAGATAATATCGTGTTTGTTCTGGGAGTTTTTGCCGATAATACCCGCACTTATACAGATGATGATTATTGTGATGAAGCACTTTAGTTGCCTACATTTTTTGTGTCAGATTTCATTGGTTACCGCCGTGTTTCCTACTAATTTAAAGCTGTGTAAGCTTTCGAGTTCAAATTCAAGATTGTTATTTTTGTGCAAGGTAGTTTTAGGTTACAAATATTTTGTATTTGCAATCAAAACTAGCAAGTATTGGTAATAGAAAATTTTACCAAATTCGGAATCAAAAATTTTATTTATAACCATTTTACTGATCATTTAATATTGAACCTATGATTGTTGATCATTTAATATTAAGTCTATCTTACAACTATTGTTGCTTTTGTTTTTTCAATCTGTTTGTTTGTTTATTCATTAACAACTGATAGTCATTTTAAATCGTCCTTACAATTGATACTTTCACAAAATATGAACTTATTAATTTTAAAAAGAACGTAAAAAAAATAATGAAGTAACGTTGCAACCTTATGATTAAAGCTATGAGGGTTCCAAACGCGTCTTTTTCTCTGTCTAAAAAATATTTTTTGCTAAACAGTCCAGTTCAGAGAACCTCCTTGTTGAATGTCGGTTAAAAATTACGCGTCGACATAATCTGCGTGTGCAATTTTAACAAATCTCTCCTTTCTCTCGAATATCACAGTATCTGAAAGTAATCAGCTAAGTATTGCTATTAATAACAATTATCTTAAAGTCTCACATTGCTCTGTGACGCCTATATTGCCACCTCTCACGCAATCCTCTGCTAAAATAATACTTTTATTAATAATAATAAAAGAAACTTGTGCCTCTGATGTACAAACGTCAGATACATGTACTAGCATATCAGCATTGTTTTGTTTCCAGTTTACACCGCCCGATCAATAGATGTCTCTTATATTTTCAAGTTTTTCTTTAACCTTTAGACTTTTTTAATTCAGGCCATACAGTAGTATCGCTGTAAAAATGGAATAATTTCTCCCGTTTTCCAAACATTTCCCTTCACTGCTCTGCTCCTATTGATCGTACCGTGATGAAAAGTTTACTATAACTTTCCCAAGAGTATGAAGAAAATTGTACCAAGTTTCGTTAAAATCCGTCGAGTAGTTTTTGTTTATATAAAGAAATTTTACTGATTGCATTTTTGGCATCAGTATCGATCATTAATCACCCCTGATAGTTATTTTGGAAATATATTTCTAGTACCTACAGAATTGATCTCTCTACAGATTTGTTATAAGTATAAATGATATAAGAGACGCGGTTTCACCACCTTCGCATAAATGTCGCATAGTCTATTATATGTAAAACTAACTCCTTAATCTGACGCTCTCCCAAAATCTGTTCTGGAATGGATGTCTACTAACTAACTTAGTTTCAACATTCTACATCAAGCGGTTTTCGAGATGATGATTTCGTGATGATCTTTCGCTTTTATATATTTAGAAGAAGAATATCAAACACTTATCAGAAGGTAGCTGATCAATCATTAAAAAGTTGTCGCCTGGATATCAATTTCGTAGGGATGCCATCCTTTACGGCGACTTTTAATAGTTCTGTGGTAGAAGGGAATAGCAAGAATAAGATCGTGGAGTTACTGAGCACAATCTACAAAGTTATATCCGGTTAAAAATACAAATCTTCATTAAAGGTAAGTGTGGTTACCATTAAGTTAAAGTTGCGTTGAGTTATAGACGTACGAAGGTATACGGTAGTTTAGAGTGAATGAAAATCAGATGTTGTATCCGAGAACTTGTTTGTCTGTGTCAAGTTTACGAACGATTTTTAATTCCTCACGCACCGTTACACTCCAATGTTGACTAACTAGTTTGGTACGAGACGCGTTTCATTTCTAAACGTAATCTGCCGTTGTATGGACAGGATCACCTTCAATATTCGTTCTGGAACTTTTGATTTATAAACTTTTTTAATTTCAAATTGTTAAACGTAATACCGGATACAATTTGTTGAACTGTGTTTGTTGTATTTCAAGGACGTTCTATCCTTTTTTTTTTAATTCTTTACAAGTTAGCCCTTGACTACAATCTCACCTGATGGCAAGTGATGATGATCTAAAATGGAAGCGGGCAACTTGTTAAGAGGAGGATGAAAATCCACACCCCTTTCGGTTTCTACACGGCATCGTACCGGAACGCTAAATCGCTTGGCGGTACGTCTTTGCCGGTAGGGTGGTAACTAGCCACGGCCGAAGCCTTCCACCAGCCAGACCTGGACCAATTAAGAAAGTATCTACTGCCCAGCCGGGGATCGAACCCAGGACCTCCGTTTTGAACGACGACGAAGTCTGCTACTTTTCCATCTGTAAAGTCTATCAATCATTTATTTACTACTGTTATAAAATTTCCCACGTATCCATAATCAACCGCTTACATACCTACTCGTCCTTAATACAATTTCGCACTTTAAACCTTAGGTAATATTTCACAAACAGATCCTTATATCGAAATACGGTGTTTGCGCACCCAACATATTTAAAAAAAACCTATCTGACTAAATCCTACACTATGGAATAAACGAGCAAAAAAATCATCATCATCATTCGAACCTACGCCTTCCGAATCGAAGACAGAGGTTATATCTATCACGTCTCTAAAAAAATACACTTACTTGTGCTATTGCAGCTTTCTAGTATTAGATTCTAAGCTAAGTTTTGGACGGACAGACCGATATGACGAAACTACAAGGAACCCTTATAGTTTCGTCATGTCGGTCTGTTGTTGATTCCGGAAACCTAATAATGACGATGTTAATTTCAAGCGTTGTTCTTCATATCGTTTTTTAAAATCTTTGGAAAATGTAAACGGTACGGAAATAAAAGGAGGTAGATATACAAAAAGATATACATAATTGTTTAAAGTTAATTAAATTGTTATAGATTTAGATATAGGTAAATGTGTAAGCAATTGAACGTTTTTCTATATACAGGAAATCACACAATTTCCTCATAATATGTTCTTTTATCTGACCGCTTTGCACGAAGCCTCTGTTTGCGAAACAGCGAAAAGATTTCTAGTAAGATAATTAGAAAACTATTTAGTAATTTTATATTTATGTAAACTATTAATAAAACAAAGAATAAGTAAATAGACGCAGTACTTATGTAAACAATCGTTAACTAAGTAACTAAACAAAACTAATATTGAAGCAACTGTGAAAGTGAAAACAAGATTTACCTATACAGTCGAAAAGTTAGAAGAGTTAACAGGCTCCCGATACTGATTGGACAGAAAAGAAAGGTCCTGAATTCGATACGTAACTCGGATAAATTAAAATTCAATTTGGAAATCTAAATGGGTTCAGGTGTAATTATTTTGAGACTTATTTATCTACCTAAGACCAATATAGACTACCTACCAAATGACACAGTTGTAGAACGAATCAAATCATGTGAAAAAGATAAGCCGAGAGTCTCTCAGTTATAAAACAGCTGATACGGAAATACAGAACGATACGTACGAACGTTCGGAACCCTAAAAACAACCGAAATTGATATTGTCAAAAAATAAATTAGATATGTCAACATATTTTTTTCTAGCGCAGAATTGCAAAAGCTTTGAAACCTGTTCAAAACGTACCATGGGAAAACATTTCGCAAGTTGCCCAGAAGTCGCTCATTTCGTTCGTTATATAATTCATTAACTGCCCGATTACCTGTTATCAAGTTCTTTAGCCGCTCATTAAGCGTTAGTGAAATGGTATATTATCTAATTAAAAACACCGAAATGGTACCGTTGCAATATCATGTCAAGTTTCTCGGGAAAGTTATGTAATTGTATCGTGACCGGGTCGCCAGTTGCCACCATGAACGGTAGTATAGAGTAGCGTCTGTCAAATATACTTACATGACTCAATAGTTTGACAATGATTGAAACATGAGAAGCAGGGGCATAGTTCGCCGACCTCCGTGGCGCAGTGGTATGCGCGGTGGATTTACAACATGGAGGTCCTGGGTCCGATTCCCGGCTGGGCCGATTGAGAATAAAAAAAAAGTTAACGCCGTATCAACCGTATCAATGATACGGGGCCTCCGGACTACAGGGTTAGTGTCAAAGCAAAATTTGTAAAAAGTAATCTACAATATTACTTAATCTAGGTGGTGCTTCCCGGGAAAAAAAAACATACAAAAAAAACTGCAGAAATTGCAGAGGTAAAAAAGAAATACTTTATGGTAGAGTACCTAATTCAAATACTAAAGAAATATTTCGGGATTTGCCGCTCGTCCATTGGGTCCCCAACTAATTTTGATACAGCTACGCCACTGCTGAGAAGTCGTGTAGTTTGAAACTCCACTGGATTAATAGGTAGCACATACGACTAGTAGGTAGCAGAGCGTTCTGAGAGAAGTCGTCTTGAACAGTACTACCGCCGTGCTTCAGCCACCAAGCAGCATGGCTGTCTAGTCTGAAGTAGTAGAAGTAGAGAGTAAGTAATGAAGCTTAACACTTTCGCCAAGTTGTGGACACAAGGAAAAACTTTGAACGACGTGTTGTTTAAGCTTAAAGTGTAGCTCTATTGTAGCCGATGGTTAGACATTTACCACCAGGGAAGTCATCTGTTTGGTCCGTTAAGTTACATACAAACATACTTTTCAAAACTGGAACAGCAAAAATTACCAATAAAGTCACTTCTCGCTACGTAGAGCTAGTACTTCTCATACGTGGCTTGCGCTTGACTACAATCATGCCTGATAGAAACCAATGAAGAGGTTATAAGAAAAGCGCGCTTGCCTAGAAAATGCCTATTCACTCTTGCCTTGAAGGTGTTCAAATTGTACGTGTCAGGAAACACAGACGCCGGAAAGGCATTCCACATCTTAGCAGTTCTTATTAGGAACGTTGACGCAAAACTTTTCTTGCGGGTTGACTGGACGTCGACAACAAAATGCCATGCCATTTTTAACGGCGTCTCGCTGTTCTTTGTTAAAATGGTTGTTCTACTTATAAAATTTCTACGTTCTCTAAATTATAAAGGCTCACCTCCAAGTCTCTGAAGACATCTCGGATATCGGGTTTCTTAGCTCTTGAAGCCGCGCGTTTTCTCCTCACAGTCCTGTTGAGTCTTCTGACGCGGCGGCGCACGGCGGCCGCTTGCTCCCTGGGCAAAGGCCTCACGGCCTCGCCCAACTGCGCCTCGGTCACTTCCAGGCCTGCCTGGAACGGGGCCGCGAGGATGCCGAGGCCTGCAGACTGTAGCCATTCTGTTTCCAACTCGCCTTCTGTTGAAGACAAATGTTATAATTAAAATTTATTTTATTTTACGGCCTCCGTGGCGCAGTGATATGTGCGGTGGATTTACAAGACGGAGGTCCTGGGTTCGATTCCCGGCTGGGCGGATTGAGATTTTCTTAATTTGTCCAGGTCTGGCTGGTGGGAGGCTTCGGCCGTGACTAGTTGCCACCCTACTGGCAAAGACGTACCGCCAAGCGATTTAGCGTTCCGGTACGATGCCGTGTAGAAACCGAAAGGAGTGTGGATTTTCATCCTCCTCCTAACAAGTTAGCCCGCTTCCATCTTAGACTGCATCATCACTTACCATCAGGTGAGATTGTAGTCAAGGGCTAACTTGTAAAGAATTGAAAAAAATCAAAGTGTTTGTACACTTGAACTTGCTTGTACAGTTTTTGTGGAAATGCCATAACAAAGGTTTTTGTTGCATAATTAAAGAGTCTATGATAATCTTCAGACTCAATCATCAAAAACTGCGTGGTATTCGAAAACTTCGCAATCGAAGAAATCCTTTGAGTGTAATTGAACGTCAGGGACTTAGCTTTCAGTTCTTAAATTAAAGCAATAACACCAGGCTATAGCACCCGAGATTAATGTTAAGCTACCCATTGACGGTCAAGTATACCCACGTTTCTGCAGCGCTGCCCGCTAAAGACGTTTCATGTATGCGTCAAGTCGAGCCGTCATGTACGCAGCGCACGATCAGTTATAGCCGTGGGTGCTGCAGAAACGTGGGTATACTTGATCGTCAATGGCTAGCTTTATGTTCTAAATGTTTCATGCACATCAAATTATTGATGCAATACTTTGTATCAATGGTACTATGAGGTTTACTGGAAGCAGTTATCCTCTGATGAAAAAATACTCAACCTCAAGCTCATTTTGATACGTCACAAAAAAAATCTTACAAAAAATCTGAAGATGTACGATACCACAAACTGATACGAACGTAATTCCGCGGTATATTAATGGCTTAATTTGAAACAAAATTAAAAGAGGAATATTATAAAAACATGATAAAAAATGTGATGGCTCACGTCTGTAGCGACTGACGTGCTTTTTTGCTAACACAAAATATAAAAGGTACAACATCCCGACGGTAAGCAAAAACCGACAATAATGGCGAACGCACATCATACGAGGTGTTATTAACCTCAGAGGAAAAAACTCCTAAAACTACTCTTGTTTTTTTAATAGGAAATTGATTCAAACTTAAGGGAAGATGCAGTCTTCGTGGAACTATAGAATACATGTAAAACGCGCTTACTTAAACGCTTTTCATGTGAAAAAATCCGCATACCTGGTAGTAAGGAAAACGGCAGTTGAATTCCATATCTATGCAGTGAGTATGAGGATGAAGAATAACCTTATATATTTTAAGTTTAGACCATATTTCAGGTTTGAGCGGCTCTTCGTATCGAAGTTCGGAGGAAGTACCTACTACCGCCATGCTTATTTCGATCGCCAAGGTCCTATACTTAGGCCTTTATCGAGTGTAGGTGCCGGTAAAATTATGTTTTTTAATTAAGGGCTTAACACACATGTTTCAGGTTATCGGATAGGTAAGCCTGCTTTTAGATTAGGTACGTGGTAAAGGCGATGTTGTCAACAAATGCGACAGGACCGTACAATTACAAGGAAACACAAATTATAAAACTAAATTATAAGTAATATTTTCTACTTCGGTGCTAAAGCGAGGACTGGTGTACATTTATAAATCTTGCAAATGCAATTTAATTTACACACTTTTTAGTTACCCCGTTATGACTTAATGACAAAAAATACTGAGAATCCATTTAAAATGTCCCAAATCTTGGACGTAAATGAAAAAAGAAACAATTAGAAGAGAACAGTTACTTAAACGAATCCAATTAATTATTTTAGCTAATGACGAGGTGGTTGACTCTGGTCTGTGGCAAAGGTTAAGGACCTCGCTCAAGTCTACAGCCAATTTTCGGTGTTAATAAAAAAACATGTGCACTCGCCGATACCGACTTTCCTTAAACGCCACAGTAGACTAAAACGGTAAACTAGCTGATGGCGCGCGGTATCACCCGCGTAGTTCTCGTTCCCGTGTGAATACGAGCACAAAATAGTTAATAACACTCACAAATAACGTGGCTTTCTATTGGTAAAAGAATTTTTGAAATCGGTTCAGTAGATCCACAGACTACCCCCTACAACCTCAAAAACTTTACCTCTTTAATAGATTAGTAAGTATAGACTATAGACTAACAGACGGTCGCGACTTTGTCCTCATGGAAACCCTTCACGAAAGTCAACATAATACACTTAAATAAACGAAATTAGAGCACTACGAGTATTCTGTCGCGTACTTCATTTTAGAACTTAGGGTGAGGCCAAATGAGCGTAATTTTGTGAGTTGTCAATCGCGTTATTGAGGTCGCAGAAACTCGCATGTAAGTCGGACCATAACTCATTTAGCGAGTCCGTGTGACAGGAACTGCACTTTTATATAAAACAGAATGCAACTGCGAAACTTTTATATGAAACAGAATGAATGCGACTGACAACTTACAAAATAACGCTCGTTTGCCCTCACCCTAAGCGGATAAATTTTTCGTCATTAATCAATCAGGATTAACATTTAGGCTAACTACCTACTTTTATTTTAATTGTGAAAAACTGAGTTTCAGGCGAACAAAGTAAGTAGTATCCGCTAGATTTCTAATAAAATAAAAAAAACACATTTTCCTTTTTAGATCTGTCCATTTCTATGATTCACTAAAAACTAGAATTAGACCAATACGTTAGAAAGGCCAACCATCCTCTCACCAATTCTATAATTGAAACTACTGAATAACGGAACAATAAGTAAACAAAGATGGAACCATAAAATCACAAGTAACGGGTTCGAACCAAGTGGGACCTCCTTTTGAGAGCACATTCGCCCACATTGGGTAGATAAATAATTACACAGAATGGAATTGGCCGTAATAATGGAGATTACTCATGAAATATCTGTAATTTATTTAAAACCAGTAAAATTAGTTTGTAATATGAGCGTTGGTGGAATTCGGTGGAAAGCAGGGCAGTGAGCTAATTTTAAAAGTATGTAAAAAAATAGGTATTGTGAATTTAAATTGCAGTTATTCATTATTGTCATTAATAGCCGACTGACGTCCACTGCTGGACATAGGCCTCTTGCATGGACTCTAGCATCCAGCGGCTCCCTGCATCCATAAAGCGACATAAAGCATTATGCCCTCAGTCCAACCAGTAGGGGGCCGACCAACACTGCGCTTTCCGGTGCGGGGTCGCCATTCCAGCACCTTGTGACCCCAACGTCCATTGGCTCTTCGAACTATGTGCTCTGCTCAGAGAAGCGGGCTACAGTTGATAATGTCTCTAATGATCAGCATGAGATATTATTGATAATAACCGGGGCTTAACGCGCTCATTAATACACGGGGATTCCACCAACTTAGAAGAAAAATATCTCATTAAATATGCCCACAGCAGAATTCTAAACCAGGACGTCGTTATCCACTAACGTCGACTATAGGGGCATTTATAAGAATACTGATATCTCTGAATGTTACGTCTTCTGTAAATAAATACGATTTTAAAATATGCCTAGGTTACAACTACGAGTAGGTTACCTATATTTACAACAACATGCTTAGTTTTAGATGTAGTTTAATGTATGTAATATATTCAGTTATTGTTATAAAATAATTGTCTAGATACTGCATTAACTTTCTAAATATTTTGTATTTGTCGAACAGCGATGAGTAAGTCTTGATACTTATAAATAGTCTGTGAGTCAACGACAAAACCCTGCTCCCTAACCGCATTTTTTTTCTCGTTTCACATTTTAGTTTTGTGATCTATATCAAGATCTTCGTTCAAAGGAGCTGTCTGAGTGAACGAATGGACGGTCTTGTTTACACAAGCTGTCAAGTTTGTTTAGGGAGAGTGCACATGCAAAATGTACCTTATTATGAATACAACTGACCGGATAAATCCGGTTTTGTCTGACAGAAGCTTTGTGTAAATATATGGGAGTTAAACGAAAAAAACTAAATCCAAATCGGTGCATCCGTTTTTAAGCGATTGTCTTCTGTTTCAAATTATGTAGAGAACATGTTTTATATCAATCAATCATCAGTATGTCGGGGCAGATATCTCAAGTAAGGGTTATACCTAAATATGTATTGTTATTATCTCTCTTTTTATTTTAGTTTTTTTGTGTTTGTATTTACTCTACTAACATACATTATAAGCTATTGTTTTTGTACCCTAACAACTACATATTTTATTTTAATTTTATTTATTTATTTAATTTTTCATGAGCTTTTGGTTATGTATTTCATTCAATAGCACCCTAAATCCGCCAACGCGCACTGGAACGATGGTGTGGGTCTAAGTTCCAATTAATGACCACTCTCAAAAGAAGAACGATGACCAGTCAGGAGGATCAGGAGTCAGTTGTGGTTGCGTGCACTTTGTAGCAATAATTCCCGCCTATACTGGCAGTCATTATAGTTACAGTTAAAGATGTTTTTCTAGTTGTTTATTAGTTAAGATGTTTAGTGCTATCCATTAATGACCACGTTGGGAATGCGGGTTGGTCATCGCAGGGTAGATTATTCTAACCCGTCACTAGGTAGACTAAAGATATTAAGCGGATTGCAGCGAGCCACTAGATGCTGGCGGTTTGAGACCGTGGTGTATAATAAGTACAGGAGGCATACGTCCCACAATAGACGTCCATCGGCTGATAATGATAATGATTGTTTAGAGTGTATGTGAGTTATGCCCCGCAAAGGGCCATTGGTATTTTTAACACGCCTGTAATTATGTATGTAAGAAAATCTTGGAATCTTTATTTGACCCACTTCCCGGTCTTCGATTAGGATGAAATTTTGTACGCGCTCTGATTTCTGATGTTGATCTAAGAAACGTCATTACAAATCCAATATGGCGGCCTCCCCAAAAACAGCGGGCTGGCTGTTTGAAATCCACCCCTATGATATGGATATTAAATGAAAGGGTTTGCTGTCAAGAATACGAAAAAAGAATACGAATGGTCACGTGTCTTAAATCCATAATGGCTGTAAGCACCAGGCTTAATAAAAACACAGATAATATTTTTTTGTAAAACGGCTTATTCTTCGTAACGTACGTGATGACGGTTAGGCGCTTGCCGTAAAAGTCGTTGATTTTATTTAAAAGGCTGTCAAAGTCACATTATCTATGACACCATAGACGTTCCGTTTACGCCCCTTTATTCTAAGGTACAGATTACATAATAATTAATAGCATTTGCGTCGTTAACAATGGCGGAAGTCCAAGATGGCGGATAATATGGGTATCAAGCGTGTTTTTTAGTTTTTTAAACTATTCATGTTATTGTAACTTATTTCGGCTGTAAGCCATCTCATTTCATCATAAAGAACATAGTTTTGTTAAATAAAATATAGTATGTCGTCATGTAATGTTCGACAGTGTCTGGGTACAAAGGGCAACGTATCCGTACTCGTAGGCGAAGTGGTGTTATTTCTGTCAGCGGAGGATGTTGTTTGTTTGCCCGAAACACGTCTATTTATAGACCAGGAGCCGAATAAGTGTGCAGTTGGAGAAATTGTGCAGGAGCATCGTTTGTCTATATCTATTGGAACGAAGTTATTTTTTTTAATTCTTTATAAGTTAGCCCTTGACTGCAATCTCACCTGATGGTAAGTGATGATGCAATCTAAGATGGAATCGGAAACCCATTTTGGTTTCTACACGACATCGTATTAGAACGCTAAATTGCTTGGCGGTACGTCTTTGTCGGTAGGGTGGTAACTAGCCACGGCTGAAACCTCCCACCAGCCAAAAAAATTCTTTTATGCGATCTTCTCTTCTAATCTTTTGATACAATCCGAAAATTAGTAAATTATTAGTCAATGGTTGATAACTTATTCATTACACAGACTTCTCTTCCTAGTCCTGATTTTTGACGTGACGTCATATATATATGACGTCATGCGTCGTTCCCTCGCTCTAGGGTTGCCAACTTTTTTTACAAGAAATAAAGTATATTCTGGTCTATGAAGATTATTAAACAGTATTTTAGAAAAACGAACATTTTCTTTGAAAAATGCAACCTTCCATCAGTATTTTCTTATGACGTTGTCACGTTCAACTATCGTCAGTAAACCGACGTTACAGACAACCGATTTTTTTTACATAAAGAATTTATTTTGCCACTTTGTCGTTTTTCTATGCAAAATTAATACTTTCAGTATAGTAAAAGTCTCTAAGCAAAGCCGATAGACAGACGGACTTGGCGAATCTTTATAGTTTCGCCATGTCCATTACTTTCTTGTTGACTACTAAAATGAAAATGAAACTAAAGCCATTCGAAGTCACGGGCGGTTCGTCTGATCAGAATGCCTAGTGGCAGTTTTATACTGTTACTATCGCTATATGTATATGGAATTGAAACTGAATATGTACTATGTTATATGGAATTGAAACAGTATGAAAATATTGAAAACTCCCACTAGGCACATAGTATAATGTCGCTTGATTATCATGTGAACACGCTTGGAACATTAACCAGAGCTGGTCAAGTACCAGGGAAGTATGAATCGAAGTGATTGTACAGTTGACAGCACACTGTAAACACGGCACATGGCTTCAAGAGGACAGATTTACGACATACCCGCGTTTATTGACACTTATTTGCTGCTTTTCATGCGCGTAGTAAGTAAGTATGACCATCATAAGCATGGAAATGGATTTTACTCTGTTATCACATAGGCTACTTCCCGGAAAAATCCATGGTTCCCGAGGGATTTGTGAAAAACTAAATTTCATGCGGACGAAGTCACGGGCGACCGCTAGTAGAGTGATAAATAACTAAGTTTTAGATGAGTTCTATAAATTCTTTTAAGTTAATTAATATAGTAGGTATAGGTAGAGTAAAAATATTATTTCATACAAATACGTATATAAAGATTTTTTTTATTTAAAAACCATACTAACATTATAAATACGTATACTTGTCTGTTTGTCTGTCTGTCTGTTACCATTTCACGCGTACACCGTTGAACCGATTATTATGAATTTTGGTACAGTAATGTAATACAGTAATACAATAAACCTTGGATATGTAGGATATATACTTAGGCTATTTTTTATCTCGAAAAAATCCATAGCGATTTTTCAAAAACACAAAATTTACGAGAAGGGATCGCGGGCGTCCTTTATAAACCGTATAAATTTTAAGTGACGGCACATTATGAAGCGGTTTTGAAAACGCTGTAGCGGTCTTGAAAACGCTGTAGCGGTTTTGGAAACGCTGTAGCGGTTTTGGAAACGCTGTACTTATACAGCGTTTTCAAAACCGCTTCATAACGTGCCGTCACTCGATGACCTTCATTTCAAAATATTACAATACGTGTAACCTTTAAATTTTTTCAGGTTAATAACCAATTTTATTGCCCCGCTCATACTTCAAGTAACAGTTAAATTATATTTTCAAAAGTATAATCTTGCATCACGCGCCCACTGTGGAGCGTTATAATAAAGTTAAACAGAACAATAACATTTTATTGTTTTGAAATTACCGAGGTAATGAGGTTTATCATTATCTTTATAACGCCGCAGCGTGAGTGTCGCTGTGTAGAACGAGGCTGCGTTGGTCAGACATTCCTTAATTTATGATGGCTGAAAATTTGCCAGTCCATGCCGACTGAATCTCTTGACTTGACTCATATCAAATTGAATATAAACAATATTAATTTATTATTAATTTATAATTTATAACAAAATAGTTCATTTTTAATATTAATTCATTTAATTATTAATCGCATTGTACATGGAATAAGGGTCTGAAATACATATATCGATATTAATTAATAAAAGTTAAGGATTTCATAAAATCATGTATTTTTTGAAATTTTCCAAACTTCAAAAACGCTGTCGTCTAACGCAATCACACTAATTTAAAATAAAAATAAATTATGCTGATGTATACTAAACGTCAAACTAATTGTTAAGTAATATTTTTGTCAAACGCTCCATTTGTATAGGATTTGTTAACATGACGTCATAAAACAGTTGAAATAGAGACCGTCATAGCCAACAGCGTTTTGACTCGTATGGTAAAAAAAATATTTCAAATATTAAAATTTTTTATGTTATCACGTCTCAAAAACATTTAATTTTTTTTTCAATCTAATATAACGATAATAAACAATTTAAGACCATTTAAAAAAAGTTCCAACTCGCCTATTGGCTACCGTTTTTACCTATGATACGAATTCAGCCTTTTAATCTTCACAAAATGACGAATGTCTTGCCACCGCAGGCTCTTAGTTTGTAAAGAATCTGCGACGCAATGTTTACGACATTTTATACGAGAGAAAGAGCGTAGAAAATGATGATACCTTTGTCTGAGATAAGCGAAACAATAATAATAGTCTTCATATCAAGTAACACAATAAAATGAGCTAAATCTAGAACCATACGTGCCTCGCTGTGGTAAGTTGTGAAGATGTTTCATTACGAAACAAAGCCTTCGGTAAACACAATTTTCCACGTTGATACATCTTGTATGCAGAAATGTTCAGTAAGAAGAAAGCTCGCTAAAATGATTCGAACCAAGATTCTATCCGGAACATTATTAGCATAAGTTAGGAGGTCTTTAGTTATCAGTGGCGTTGTGTGCCTTGGAGGGGCCCTATATCAAAATTTATTGGAGGGCCCAAATTAAGGGTAAAGATTTCTCACAAAAGAAACAAAAATGCGAGCTTAAAATAAATATGACAGTGACTTAATTGTACGTAGGATATTTCTAACTTTTGGGTGCACGCTTAACCCGGGAAAAAATAGATTTTTTTGATTTCAGACATTTCTGAAGTGATAATCATAGGCAGTTTTTTATATTTTTTTTTCCGGGAAGCACCAATTTAAGTGAGATTGTGGATTACAATTTACTAATTTTTGCTTTCACACATATGGGGGCCCTTTAGTCCCGGGGTCCTAAATCATTGATACGACTAATACAGCGGTAGGTAGCTACTCTTTAGAACATCACTTCATCATCATCATTATCAGCCGTTGAACCTGAGGTGCGATTCCGCTATTTTATACTCGTCCATGAAATATTCGCCTATAACAAGTTTTATTCGAATCTGAACTTTATTTCTATGGGATGCCAAAATTGAAGTGTCACCAAATAAACAAACAAAAAAACAAAGTTTCCTTGAAACTAAGAATGTGACAATGCTCTAATCTCACAGAATGCAGAGGCTGGATGTTTTTAGGGACTTCCTAATGCCAAGGTATTGAGTTGTATGAAGCGATCCGCTGAACAACCAAAGTCACCGACATAGCTCGAGTAGCGAAGCTGCTGGCAATGGACGAAGCACATGATTAAATAAACTGAATAATATCATTGAAGTAATACTTAACTACTTTTTTGAAATTTAACAATATGCAAATTTGCTATAAATTTGTAAATTTTCATTACCTTACATGATATTAGAAATATGTGTTGTTTTTAAGAAATTTATAGAAAATTAACAAAAAGAATAAATTTAAGGAAAATATATCTTTATTATTTTCAATCATTTAAGGAAAATAACCAAGATGCTGAGGAAAATCAAATGATTGGCTTTCTTCTAATATTGCAAATGATGATTATTTTTCAAGAATTTCATAAAATTTACTTTTTTCAATTACTGGAGTCACAACAAACAGACATACTGTTACAAAAACTCTTTTAACCTTAAGTTTACTAAAAAAACGAATTTGTATTCATACTAAAAAACAAACCTAACAAAGTAAACTAACCTAACTAAGTTCTACAAAGGTACAGCGCAATGACACCAATAAAAACAAAAGTGTTCGTCTGTAGTGTCTACTCACCGATAACGTATTTGGCGTGAAATCGACACAGTGCTCCCATAACACACATCTAAACACAATTATTGTCAACCGATCTGATTAATTCCGATATCCGGTCATTCGTCATTTCCAGGGCCCATTGTACTGCAATTTCTATACAACTAATAGTGAACTTTCGAAAAATGTTGTGACGGCAAATGATGAAAGTGACAATGTGGGTTTCTTTTATATTGATGAAACTGTAGCTTGAATTTAGCATTAAGAGTTGATAACAATGCAGTGGGTGTACTGAGTCAAGAGCAAGACTCACTAGAATAGTCACGTGCTACGTAAAAATCTGCATTTTTGAAGTACACTTTTAAAACAGTGCCAAGCCGCGTTCACGCAATGTACACAGCTTCGCGTAGTTGGAAAATGTACATAGTTTACACACAACGCTGTCTCTTTTTTATCCATTGGCTAGAAAAGAACACACGTATGCTTTGTTAATGAAAATTGACACTGTGTTTGTGTTGAGTGAGACGCAGTGGTTCTTCGCGTAACGCGCGCGTCCGACTGCGTGGGCTACTCGGAGTTCGCATTTGAGTTTATTATGGTCTTATATTTATAGACTCGATCGAAATTTCGTTCGGCGTTGATTTAGTTATAAAAAGCAAGTGGTTTCTATAGGCTTAACGGTCCATTCATGAAATTCATTGAATGGACGGCTTAATGTGCGTACGCAATGGGATTTTACCCATGGACTCGGTTTCCTATTAGTTTTATTTTCAGCTTAGTTTTTAGACTAAAAAGTATACTAAATAAAAGAGCACATAGTTAAAGAAAATGGTTTCATTAGGTTTGATGATAGGTGGAAGTGGGAATCTGCCACATGAACTATAGAACCACGATTTGAATTGATGTGTCCAGTGTTGACTTTCTAGAGACTCCATGGAGTTGACCCTCCATAGACACCTACGTGCCTTGGAGGCTCTCTCCATCAGTAGTGGATCTCAGCTTTCCTTCTCTCTGATAAAGGAGAGAGGATGTGCAATGTCATCAGATGAGGTGATGAAGATGATGATAAAAACATCACCAAAGGTGTGACATTTTTTTAAATAGATGAACAATTTTCAGAAAACTATTTTCCACGAATGCACAGCCACAAATTGTTCATTGAATGTTCACAAATTGTTCACAAATCGTTCAAAATATTCATCATCATCATCATTATCAACCCATATTCGGCTCACTGCTGAGCTCGAGTCTCCGCTCAGAATGAGAGGGGTTAGCCCAATAGTCCACCACGCTGGCCCAATGCGGATTGGCAGACTTCACACACGCAGAGAATTAAGAAAATTCTTTGGTAGCAGGTTTCCTCACGATGTTTTTCGTTCACCGATTGAGACGCGTGATATTTAATTTCTTCAAATGCACACAAAAGTTGGAAGTGTATGCCCCGGATCGGATTCGAACCCACGAACTCCGGAATCGGAGGCAGAGGTCATATCCACTGGGCTATCACGGCCATCAAAATGTTCACAAAAATATATTAAGCGATGTCAAATAAGTTCAGCATCAAACAAAATTCACAAGAGCTCTAATCATACGCATACGAATAGCATGGCTATATCATTGCATATATCTGTGTCAACGGACGGACAGTCTAGACGAGTTAATTTTATATCGCACAGCTCATTAAATGCCAAACTACCGCCGCCGTGCATTATTAACGAATATAAAGTTTGTAATTGTTTGAGTGATATTTTTTTTATTACTGTTTAAAATACTGAATTACCATTAGTCCCCTTTGAGGAAATAAAAATAAATTAAAAGATTTTAGATAATGATTTCTTTATTAAAGTAGAATTATCAAGACTTTTTTAAATATAAGTAAATTGCTTTGGTTGGTTAGCGTAAGCCAAGGCAATAAACAATGGTGTGTAAAACATAAAGTATTTAAATCTGAAATAATATTAAAATCCAATCGGTTTTTATATGGTACGACGGCCGCGTGGCGCAGTGGGTAGTGACCCTGCTTTCTGCATCCACGGCCGTGGGTTCGATTCCTACAACTGGAAAATATTTGTGTGATGAGCATGGGTGTTTTCCAGTATCTGTGTGTATTTATACATTATATAAGTATTTATATGTAGTATATAATTGTATATTAATATTATAATATAAACTATCTTAGCACCCATAACACAAGCTACTTTGTATGCTTACTTTGGGGCAAAAAAAAAAAAAACAAACACCAAAAGCCCTCAGCAACCAGGTTAAAATGAGATTTTAAATACTTACTGTACCGGTGATAGTACAAAGACTCCGCTGTCCTATAATTGAGTATCACTACCATTTTGATATCATCAAATATTTACTATACAAGTGTCCAACAAACTCACTGTAAAAGACTCACAATTTATTAAAATCGTCAGAATTAACTGTGCTCTTGGATATTGGAACTTTTTCACATATAACGCAAACTGGTACTAAAAAGCGTATCCAAATATATAAGAATTAAGATCATAGATCAATAGTGAAGACTATTTACTGTACACAATATTAACAATATATATAAAACAACTGCACAAGATCAACACCACTGTTTCAGTGACTTCGGCGTCTAAAGCAAAACTAATAGTATTCAGCAAATGAGCCTATTTAAAGAAGTCAAGATAAATAAGACAACAACAAGCTTAACGTAATATTGTTCAAATAACAACATGATATTACAATTCTTTACTATTATTAGAAGTAATACTGCTAGAAAAATATGTTCTGGCTTTATAATAATAAGTAGACTTTGCAATTGCACGTTGTAGAGTCAACATCTCCTGAGGATGCTCCGGTTTCGGAGTGAAACGTACGAAGAGAGTATTTTGTCGGAACCTAATTAATTAAACTAGTTACGCCCATTTCATAAAAAAGGAGTATACACTTCAAAATAATAATATAAAACAAACGCAATCCCATAATAAACAAAAAAGATACACTAACCTTTGTCACTACTTACTAAGATGACAAATAAGCTAATAGATCCCAAGTCCGTTGCCGTATGACTTATAAGACTTTAAAAATAAAAATAAATTAATTAAAGGATCTAAATATTGGAACTGATACTGAGATGACATCATACCAATCGTGCACGTGACAATTACTTGTAACTAAATGACGTCAGAAAATTTTATCATTATGTTTAAGTTGTCTCCACAGTTTATTCTTTTTGCTTTAAGACCTTAATTGTTCATCGTAGAATGTATGGTCGAAATTTTCTTAGAAGTCTTATCTCCAAAACAAACCCGTCTTGTCACTAAAATCACATATTTCACTTACGTTATACGTAATTTCTAAAGAACAAAGTGTCTAAATCCTTTATTATACGCGTACAGTACGAATTACACCAAAAACTACACCGAATTTACGATTTATTCACATTCATTTTCTGAAAAACAAAATCACAACGAGATTAATTTGCACAGCTTAACTACGATTACGGCAATTTGACATTTCGTAACGCTAGATTGTCTATGAAAAGCAAGGATGGGTAAATAACATCGAGCGTTTACTTATCGATAAATGATAATGAATGATTCTTTAATAATTGATATGTTGTTAGTTTAAAGATGGAAAATTGATATTTTATAATCATTTTATTTTAAAAAATAGTTTTTTAATGAAAATGTTATACAATAAATATGCTCACGTTATTCTATAGCGTAAAAGATATCTTACGAATAGTAGCATTATTCAAACACTGGTATGGATAACATTAAGTTGTAGCTGTAGAGTAATAATTATGAAGAAGGGTAAATGAGTTTTTTTTTCATGGAAACGCCGTGGTCTATAAGTATTTTCGTAATAATTAACTTTTTTTCTGACTATTTTACATATTTCAAAAATATACATGCAGGGCAGAGTCTACAGTTTTAGTTTATTCAAATACGGTTACCTATATTGGGTGTAAGGGGCATGCTAACGAAAACTTAATCCAGTGGTTCAGTACATGATTCTGAGTCTCTCAGCGTTGAAATTTTTTGTCGGTCTTTTCACGATATTGAAATTTTTTTTACAGTTTTTTTTAACTAATTACAGCTTAAAAGTACTTATTTCATCTATCTCAATACGATTTTTAATAAAAATCGTCAAATCAACATTTTTAACAAAAACTAGCAATATAAATTTAATTTGCAAAATGCGCGCGATCAGCTGTTTTCCAAGAGGTCAAATAGGCAGGTCACGACTAATAGGTATATATACAAAGTCACAAACAAACTGCGCGACGTTGTATTGCCGACCGCCGCCGGTGCCGAGGAAAATAATTGCTATCTCTCTCTAACCTAAGCCACGCGGCGCGGTTAATAGGTATTTTCAAAATATTGAAACTTTAGGTCCTTTCGCTAGACGCTACGCTATTTTTTCTTTAGTTCGTGTTCGGCGGTCTGTTAACAAACAAACCAAAATTCAAAAACTTTTGTGTATGTTTTATGTTATGTTAGTAGTGATTTTCTGTAACGAATACTCATACAATTGTGTCGTTTGTATTTTGTGTGTTTGTGTGTGTTGACTGAGAAGTCTTGAAATGCTTGGATCAAATCAATTCAGTACTCATGAATATCGTACCTACTACGACGACAGAACGTCTCGTAAACGAGAAACAACCTAAAGTAAGTTAACTACCTGTACCTAGTTAAAAACTTGTAAAGTATAAAAAATAGGTATTAGATAGGTAAGTGTAGCCAGCCGATTTGCTGTCGATGTACGATGTCGATGATCGTACCTACTTGTACGTACGCAGTAGATTGCGGAGCGTTGTTATCGTATTATTCGCTGTACATTGCGTGCTCAAAATTTTCAAAATCTGAATTTTCTTATTTCCGACGTAATTGGTATTTAAAATATCGTTGTGGAAACTAAATTTAACCTCTTCATGCAATTTTCGGTATCATGTCCCTTACACCCAGTATGTACGTGGATACGTGCACACTTTTTTGAAGTATTAGCAAATCTTGGACGTTAGTACGTCCCCAAAAGATTAAAGAAAGAGACGGCCGCGTGGCGCAGTGGGTAGTGACCCTGCTTTCTACATCCACGGCCGTGGGTTCGATTCCCACAAGTTTTCAAGTTTTCAAGTGGCTGTGTGTATTTATACATTATATATTTATATGTAGTATATAATTGTATATTAATACTATAATATCAACTATCTTAGCACCCATAACACAAGCTACTCTGTATGCTTACTTTGGGGCTAGATAGTGATGTGTATTGTTTAAGTATATTTATAATAATAATAAAAAAAAGATTACCCCATTTCTTAACCACGCGTACCCATAGGCATAAACCGTGCACCGTTCACCGTTTGTGACACGTGATATTTAATTTCTTAAAATGCACACAACCGAAAAACGTTACTATACGTTCCCTTTTAAGATAACGTAGTATAGTAACGGATATTTTAGTTTAGGTATTTCAGTTATAACGATACCTACTTGATATCGTTCCGATGCCCGCCGTTAACTTCTCAACCCTACTGATTGTCTTTGATTCATAGTCGGCCATTATTGTTGTGTAAAAAAGTCATCTAAGAAAATTTCGACCATACTTGAGTATTTGATTCTGTTTTTCTTTTGTCAATCAATAAAAGTATCTGTTGAAAAGCCTTCAAAACAAAAGAAGAATTTTCAAAATCGGTCCATAAATGACGGAATTATCGCTGGACATACATCAAAAAAAAATCATACATACAGCCGAACATAGAACCTCCTCCTTTTTGGAAGTCGGTTAATTACGAACAGTTGATGTTTTTAAAATAAAGGAGAAGACGAAGTCAAAAGTCTACACATAAGTTTGAAATATTCGTAATTGGAGCTAGGTATTACTTTATTTAAAAAAATATTTATTTATGAGATATTTTCAAAAATCTGATACCAATTTGAGTACAAAATAAGGCACTATGCTCTTTATTATGAATGTATGACCGCATTCGAAGAAGATATAAATATTGAACACAAGTCCTTGTCTTCAAGTGCGGCGGGCGAACGTGACCAACATTTACACTGTTTAGATCTAGATAAATTAATGATATCGATCTATATTGAAACAATAAGATATTTCAAATCACGTGGATAACAAGGACAAAATAGTCTATTCTATTAAATAACACACATAAACAAGAGATAAACAAGAAATAGACAACCTAGAAATGGTCAAAGTATCAAGAATTTTATCGTTATTAATAAATATTTAATGCAAGCAACTTTTAAATTCATGGCAGGCAGTTTTCATGCTTCGATGAATCTTTGTCATTAAGGATTTCGTCAAGTAGAAGGTACTTAAACCTTTTTTAACACATCGTTTATATTCAAACAATGAATTGCAAGAGTACTTTCGAAATCATGTTTCAAAGGATTTTTGTAATTCACATTTGAAAATGCAGTAGGTGCAATGCAATACCATATTCATCTCGATGCTAGGTTCCACTTGATTTATATTTATATATTTATTGTTTTTAAAAAACTAATAAATGTCACCACGACCACCACATCTACATCATTGATTTATCTTGTTTAATTTTCACGACTCCTTCCAAATCCAACAAACTAGCTCCATTGTACTTATAATATGATTGTTACCGAAGATACGCTATTACCTTTAATAAATTTGAAACCATTAAAAAGTCAGAAAGCCGTTTAATTTACCTTTCTAGAGTTGAACCTCATATTACTTAGCTGGCAAGTAAAATAAAAGGTTGTAAAAATCAACTATTTACCTGAATACATGTGTTCAGAGTAGTTTAGCATGACGCCTTTCAACTATTTATAGAACGCAACTCATTTCCTACTCTCTATTTTAAGAATCTGCCTTTTATAAGATTTATGTAACGACGCGTTGACTGAGCTAGATGCGTTGGCGGGAACGAAAATAAGTGTTTTCGTAGCTTTGCAACAATGATTGATTTCTATGACCAACAATAATAACTAATGCTGACGAACCGGTTTTTTTGGCACAAATTGATACATTGGTAAAGCAATGTTTACAGACAGTGATCAGATGGGAGACTCAATTTCCATGTACATAAAGACCTTTAATTATTCGCGTTGACGAACTCAACAAACGGATTTAGGATTCAGTCGAGGCAAGTAACAAGCGAAGACAAAACGTTTTAGCGAACCGGTAACTACAATAGTTAGATTTACAGATTAACTAAAATGCACCTTTGTTAGATGACAGAATTAGCAGATGACACACATGCTGTTAAGAAAAAACCATTAACCACAGAACACATTTCGCAGAACTCATCGTATCTTCTATACGCTTCTGCTAATCAGTCCTTCCATCTAACTGGACTATAAGTGTAAAACTTCATAGCTCTGTAATTTCACCGATAACTATCCTTTAGACAATACAGCAATAAACATGGCGGTAGTTCTTCAGACGGCTTAAAGAGATTATATTAAAACTACTGTCCTTATTGCATCGTCACGTAACATCAGATAATAGAGCATTCAACTTTTACACAAAATGTAACGTTTTGGAGGTGGGCGTTACCGCGTTAGTAACTGCAACTCAGTTTTATACAGTTATTATCGATATATCATCATACCTATCATATAGTATTTGTTTATGATAAAACTAAATAAGAAGAAGAAGGTGAAGAAATACTTAATTGCACACATGAATACAAAAAAAAAATAACAAATCATTAGAATAGTTAAAACTTACAATTAGCATTCAAATGCGGATTATTGCTATAAGCAATCTCTACCAGAATAAAATCTAAATAATTTAAAAATAAATGACGTGCTCTCCGAGACCTGGAGTTGTAACACCTACTCCCGTTACAAAGGAAAATTCTTGATGGAAAAACAACAATTAAAAACAAAAACAAAACAATTAAAAACAAATCTAGTTTACTAACGTATGTCTCCGGATGTGATTAACTCGATGGTCCCAGTAAAAACGGTCAATCGCGAAGCTATCACCAGTTCTGGTTCACCTCCCAAATCCATACATCACCATACGTTACCGGCGGGCTGGCGAAATCTAATAGCATTCACGTCATGTGCTCTGTATGTAACACAATGCCCCCGATTCGCTCTTGCTGGAGTTTGACCAACATTTACATGTTTGTGCACCCAATGTGTACACGTCTGATGTCCTTTCTAAGAAGCCTGAATAAGAAGCCTTATATCCTTCTTTTTTATTATTTTTAGATCAGAAACGTTAAGTGCTCGTACCAAAAATAAAATTATTTGTTTCATTCAAACTTTTTTCATCTTTATTTTCACTTCAGAATTTTAATGAACAATTTATTTCTGTTCATGCTTTTGTGGGTTACTCTCAAGTTAGAAGAAAAGTAAGCATTACTTGTGCACTAAGCCTTCAGCTAACGCTTTGTCTTTTATAATCTCTTCAGAGGCTATTTAGCTTTTTCGCATACTCATAGACATCTTGAGAATCACGCAAGATAACTAAACTATAAATTCCTTTTATTATTTGAGTTGAAACAATTTTGTACAATATTTTGACTGACCCTAGATTATTTTAAAATATATGCCATAAGTTTGAATCATGGTACCTAAATCCTACGTAATAACTTTACTTGTTTACAAATACTCATCGTTTTTATGCAATAAACAAAGCCTTTGTTTAATATAAAAATGGAAACAACATTAAAAATGTATGTCACAGAATTTTTTACTGACGAATAGCAGGAAGTTGAAAGATTTGTTTAAGCAACTTTTAAAATGTTTTTGTTTTTTGGGTTTAAGTATTTTATATTCACGTCTCGTGCATTATTTATATGAATACTTAAAATACGATTTATCTATAATTTTTAACTTGGCTTGACTATAGTTTATATTGTAATATAGTTTGTATTGAAAGGTCAACATATCTTCCTCTTCTATTTAATCCTAAGTTATTGTCTTATAAATAATAATTCGTCTATTCAAATACGTACAAAACTTGGCATCTGTTTTTTCATAAAAAAATCTAATCTAAAGTAAAAAAATGGGGTCAGTCAGATCTACAAACATAACGAAGATTTTTTTTCAAAACTCTATACAAACTATTAAAAGTGTCTAATCATAATTTCGAAAGAAGATATTTTAAATTAATACGTATGAATGTTTAAACGGTCTTTCAGTTTATTCCAGCTGATTTTGAAATTGATTGGACCGATTGTGAAAAATTAGTTTTTTATAACTACTGTTATGAGGTCTATTGCTACCAGCTCGTAAGTGAGTTAGTAGTCCAGTTTTAGCGGTAAGTAAATAAAAACATTAAAGTTATCAACATTACAATGTAGGACAACATACACACAATATTTTAATTCAATAAGCTAGCGGGATCTAAAAGAGCCGATGTCGATGCTCAGTTACTTCCCGAGCACAATTTACATTACTGACATAGCTGCCTGCCTACAAATAAAAGCTATATGCCATGCACGTAGCATGCCCGCTCCCGGTATTGTTATAAAAACATAATTCCTCTCACACACTGATGCATGCCTTGGCGGTATCGATGCTAGGCAGGCGCTCTATAATTCGAAATTATTGTTGGGGTTCCGTAGTCAATAAGAAAAACTTATAGTTTCGCCAATGTTGCAAAATCCTCGATTACAGGTGGTAGGTATTAGCATACATTACTTGTTATTGTAAAGGGGAGGTATCAATGTTGGTATAAATTAGAGGGTATTTGATAACTTAGTTGTTTGTGAGGCAGCGTATACACCGTCACGCTGCCAGTCGCGTTAGTGATTTGGTGCAATAATGTTTTATGTTGTAATTAATGTTTATCATAAATTGTTTAGTGTGGGCATGAAGAACATGTCGGGCAGGGGAGGCGAGTGTTTATGCATTCTAAAGGGATCCCTTAAACCTACTTTCAAATTCACAAGTCCTGGGATCTGCTCGAGGTGATTCCTTTGCCACAAAATAATTGAACAATCACTGTCGCTGCTACCCGTCATGTCACACCATGTCCGTCTGTTTGACTGAGATAGATAGGATACTCGTATTTCTAAAATATTGTGGGAGTGCAAACATCGTTAGTTTATTCTAGTTTAGACCATGAAGTCTTGAGTTCGTATTCGGGTGGATCTTAGATTGGATTCAAAATATTGTACTCTTCTTTTTGTCCCGCTTTCCCGGAAATCAGAAGTTGGACGTCATCTTAGTGCCTTAAAGATCTCGTTATTCTTCCCGTGAGGTTATTTTTATTTATGTTACGCGCACTGTGGAACATGTTATTTGCTTGTTTATAAAACATTAGCAGACGCCCCGCAGTTTCACCCGCGTAGTTTCCGTTCCCGTGGGAATACGGTGTTATAATATAGCCTATGGCACTCACTAATAACGTGGCTTTCTATTGGCAGAATGCAAAATCGGTTCAGTAGATTAAACTTTTCATCTTTATAATATTACTAGGTATACATTGCTCAGTTATAAGCGTCTTTCAAAAACATCAGATGGGACACCTGCTGGCCCCATCGATTATTACTATATAAAGGCCCCTTCTTTGCGCTACGCACACTTAATAGGGAGCTTTTTTTATAAACTGAGCCTTAACCCATAATTAATATTTTAAATAAAACAATATTCATTGTGTATTGGAACACTTGCTACAATAAAAAGCACCATGTGTGAAGAAGGTGGGCACTGACCACGCGTAGGTAGCAGGTTATTACCCGTCATGGTAGACGCGTGCACCTTTTCCCATGGACTTCCTATCATATCATAGGAGCGTGTATACACACGTGCATAGTTGTCGAAATGATCGTGAGAGTTCGGATGTTTGTTACGTAAAACCTTTTGGGCTTAACGGATTTGCATGAAATTTAATATCATCATCAACATTATCAACCCATATTCGGCTCACTGCTGAGCCCGAGTCTCCTCTCAGAATGAGAGGGGTTAGGCCAATAGTCCACCACGCTGGCCCAATTCTGATTGGCAGACTTCACACACGCATAGAATCAAGAAAATTCTCTGGTATGTAGGTTCCCTCACAATGTTTTCCTTCACCGTATATTTAAATTCTTAAAATGCACACAACTGAAAAGCTGGTGGTGCATGCCCCGGACCGGATTCGAACCCACACCCTCCGGAATCGGAGGCAGAGGTCATATCCAGTGAGCTATCACGGCTCCTTTTTATTTCAATCAATTTAATATGATACCATCTAACTATTAATCTATAATACAAAGCTTACCTCTATACAGAAGAGATTCGTGAGCTTAGGGTGAATAAGTTTCATTCTGTAAAGTCTGATTATGACTATCAGATGTTAATGATAATCACCTGCAGGCTAATTCACTAATTTTGACGTATGTTAGATGACACATACGAGATTGAGATTCTATCTAACAAAATTTCATCCGGTGGCTATAATGACAACCATTCATGGATATCAATACAGTAGGTAGATGACAAATCTCGGTTGATTTTAATAGGTTGTTACTAAAGACCAAATTAGTGAATACCGACCATCAATACCATCAAAAGCGCTATTTTGTAACGACGTTTTTACAACTAGTGTGTGCCTCGATTTTGTATCCATCTCTCTCTGTGTGTTGAAAAAAAAAGATAGACAAATTCGAAATTTACATTGTTAAGGAATCAAACGGTTAAATACTTAAAACAGGTAAAAATATCAAAGTCGTTTAAGCCTATAAAATACATAGGTATTTTACAGGCTATATTCTACATCAATGTGTTAATGAAGGTATATTGAACATTTTCTAGTTATGTTACCGCTAAGTAATAGGCCCTAGCTTTGTCTTGATATTTAAGCTACTTGAGTAATCTAAACTCGGCGTCCTCCTGCATAGAGCACGGTCACGGACGAAAACCTTGAGCCTTGAGATCTAGTTTATGTTACGTTTTTGTTATGAGCTTTGGATACATAGCCACTGACGCTCATATTTAATTCATTTTCTGCACAAACTAGCTCTTGAATCGGTCTACGTGTTTTATTTTTTCACTAGCGGACGCCCGCGACTTCGTCCGCGTGAAAATCGATGTAAACTTTCAAACCCTAATTCACACCCTTTTATTTATATTTTAGTTATTGTTATCACCGTTTAGTGTTGGGAATAGTAGTCTGTGACGGATATGACGTCGCTCGATCTCGTATTGGCTTCAGTGTGCTCGTGGCGTTCGAGCCGTCCACATCTCTTGTTGTGTAATTGTTTATGGGTTACTTGGGATAGGCGGGGAGAGTGACTTGAGTGGAAAAGGGGAGTGTTAGTCAAAGATACGTTTAACCCTACACACATCGTTCACAAGTACGTGACTTCACTCAAGGTCATTCTCTGCCATTCTAGGGTCTTATTTTGGTTATAGTTTGATTTGTTAATTAAGTTGTCCTGACAAGTGTTGTGAAACATAACCTTTGTTCAGCATTAGTTTTCTTATATTTGTAATCACTTTTAAATCCTATAATATTATTAAGTTTTTTAAAACATAATAAATAGTCCACTAATTTTACATTTACCTTGAAAACTGAAAGAATTTCCATACAAACTTTCTACACCTAGTTCACCCCTTTTTGATTTTATTCTCGAGACAAAAAGTACCCTATACCCATCTTCGTATTATAGCATCAAATCTAGCCAAGTTTCATTTGAATTCATTCAGTAGTTTCAGCGTGATGCCCAGTAACAAAATAGACGAAATGTCAGACAGACAGACAGACAGACAAAAAAGTGTTTTGGGCCTCAATATTGCATTGGCGGTTAAAGAGGACGAGGACACGGGTGAGCTGTGTCATTTTATGACAAAGTCATATCTATATTTATTGATTATGAAACACGGCTAAAACTCACGTGATATTACGTCGGAGTATGCCCGACTAGTTTCGAACCCATACGGGGCCCTTAGTCATGAGCTGGTTCTTGCATCGCGGCACGATCCAAACTGATCAGTTTGGATCGTGCCGCGATGCAAGAACCAGCTATAATAGCATAATATGAATAACACTCACGATAGTTTAAATTCTAAAATATCTATATTTGTTTTTTTTAAGAGTATCTTTAAAAAAAAACAAAGATTGTCATATCTTTTATAATATGATGAATATTCCCATTACCCTCCAACTAGTCGGGGCGACCCCGAGGGGCGGGGATCGAACCACCACCCCTCGTTGATGAGTCCAGCCGCTCTTACCGTTGAGCTATTGAGGCTTGTTTAGTCTATATATCGCTATGTAGACCCTCCCTCTAAAAAAAGTAGGTCGCTTATACTCTCGATTCTATGAAAGCAATTCAATAATTAGAAACCAAGATCCAAGAAGCAGACGTCCCTCTCACGCGTCTCTCGTCAACAAAAGCACTTTCACGTGGGAGCCACAAATGAGCCACCACATTGTTCATACAAACAAATATGAGCCATGAATACAAGACGCATTGTTCGACCAAACAAATATGAAAACAAGCGCGACAATAATTACAAACAATAATAATTAATGTTTAATTGTAACACAACTTTGATGGAGATTTGTTTTCCAACCTTTATTGATACTCATTTTCTTTCAATTTCTTTTGGGAATTTGCAGGTATGTTTCCACTTGGGTGGAAATAGATTCAATAATGTACATTTCTCGAAAGCTAACTAGTAGTAACGAACCGATTGATACCATTTCAAAATACATTTATTACAAGTACCTAGGTTTCGTTTACAAGTACTTTTGGAACGTCAGGTTCGATTAGGTGTTGTCTAGTGACTCTATCAACGGTTCGGAAGGCAGGATCTGTTGAGAAAAGAATCAAAATCGTCTTACAAAATTATATGTTATAATAGAACATATTCAAACTCATACATACAACATAACTCACATACTAAGACTCTTCCTATCAACTAAAATCATAGCTCTTCCTTATGGTTTTGTATTTTCCCCCTACCACCAATCAAACCTTACGACCTTATAAAGCAACACAAAGTACCACAGAGACCTAATGGACATCCTTAGCAAATCACCATGGAGATTGGAGGTCATCAAAATCATCAAACAATTCTTGCAAAATCTCCTACCTCCTTTGTCAAACCCTTCCTTCTGTCAAACGGTAATGACACAGGCGGTTACGCCAAGGTCGCACGCTATGACATTTACCACTAGACGGCAAGTAATTACCATCGGCTCATGTTAACACTTAACAGCTGTTTCAAGGTTTATTTACGTCGTTTCCGGTTTGGCATGCATATTTTTTTGGTTACAAAGACGATTATGGTTTTTATTATGGTTTTATACGTGTAATTTGTGCATCTTCAAGGCATGAGTGACCTTAATAAGCGAGCGTGTTCCAGTTAAGACCACATCATTAGTTTATATCAGACACTAGCTGACGCCGCGCGGTTTTTCCCGCGTGGTTCCCGTTACCGTAGGAATACGTGGATAATATATAGCCTTATAGCCTTCCACGATATTGGGGCTATCTAGCGCTGAAAGAATTTTTCAAATCGGACCAGTAGTTCCTGAGATAAGAGCGTTCAAACAAAAAAAACAAACAAACAAAATCAAATCAAAATCAATCATATTACGTTTACGGATATAGCAATGCTGATTGTTGGCAGAAATAAACATGCCTGTGGTCAATGACGTGCTCTTCATAGATTCAAAAAAGCACTGCCTACCCTGAGGGCTCAATACAAACTTTTGTTTTGTTGAATACAGTTCAACAAGGATTTTTCAAATTTTTACTTATAGTGCACACCCTAGTTAAAAACCTTATGCACGCCACCGCCTGTGGTACTTTCCCGGACAAGCTTATTCATTAAAAGCTACTATAAACGTTATTGTTATTGAACAAGAGTTCATTAAGGAAGAAAGGTTTGACCTTAAAGTGCCAACACGTATAACACTTCTCTATAACCGTGGCTACTCTAAACCGTATGTAAATAAATATAATAGGAAGTAACAGTTCGCACGCACGTCCGATAGCCAATAACGACACCGTTAGCTTGACATTGCGTGCACAGGTGATTTGAGCACGGTAAGCAGTAACAAAACTGCTGATGATTTTGTTTTCTACTGAAGGCTCGTTTTATTCCTCAACAGGACGCAAGATGAGAAGGCCAAAGAAGATTTATGGTTAGAGTGCATGAAAGAGAGTGTGTTAAAGAAGTGGTGATTAAAGCGAAATTGAAAAGAAAAACATAGTTTGACGACCCCACTAAAGAGGGTAAAGACAAGATGATGAAAATGATGAGAATGCCTCAATAACTCTATGGTATAACTCTAAGCTTACCCTCTCTTTCCCTAAGCAATGTTTTTATAGTTTTATGGAGTACACTTTCCCTGAGTAGTGTCAGGTATGGTTGCATGGAGTGTACAATTGTGCACTACCTATACCTAACCGGACAAGTTAGAATCGAGCGAAGAAACATGCTCGCGCTCAGTAGCGGCGAGAGTAATCGATTGTTTGTTATTAGTCCACGCTCCACAATAGCCCATTGTGATTTGAAATCGTATTTATCTGTGCATCTCTGTAATCTTTGTATGGTTTAAATGTATAAGCGGGTTGGCTAGAAGGAACATCAAAAGGTCGTACGTTCAAGCCATAAAATTAACTCGACATGCTTCTTTTGATTGAATTGAAAAAATATTATTCTAATAGAGATAGATTAACTGTTGAGTTTTTACTGGCTTTTGAGGCAGCGGAACCTGCCTCACGAGCACACAGAACTCAAACATTCAAAAGTGAAATAGAATATTAAAAGAGATATAACCTTGACCTAGTCTAAACCAATTTTATTGTACGACAAAATCAGTAAAGTATCGAAATAGACCATGACTCGATAAACTAAAAGTGTTCTAATTATTATCATTCCCCCGACAAGGCCTTTGCGATATTGTTGGACAGACAAACATTGCTAATTTGAACCTTAATGACTTGGAATATACCTAATACAGCGACCATTAATGTCCATTTAAACGGCCTACATGTCATAAAAGCAGAGGCGTATAAAATTATTCTGCTTAGGGCTGCCTCGCAAATTCTACAGTTACAAGTACATTTATTATTTATTAATCTAGACGCAAAAGAGTTTGTTTGTATATTGTTTAAACACCCTAATCATTAAAACTACCTATTAAAATATTTTCGCATATGTGATTGCCTGATGACTTATGATTATATACTGAGGTTTGAGATGAGGAAACTTAGAGTGTTCTATAAAATCAAAAAGGATATGGGTTTACCGCGCTGACGAAGTCTTACGCGTCTGCTAAATTGTTACACTGCAAAGTCTGTCTTTGACTCGGAGAGCATGTTAAGTAGGTCCCAGTCATTATTATTGACATCTAATAATGATCACAAAGTTAAAATCTTAAGCCCGCAAACGAAAAGACTAGTGGTCTTAGGTCTTAGTTCCAAAACCATTCGATAGCCTGAGCCTGTCTTGCAGTGGGCAAAGTGGGCTATTAAAATAGGCTCATAATGATAAATGCAGACAACCCTAGCTCAGCGTACCCAAATAGGTACAAATTACAATAATTTGTAAGTAGGCCGGCTCCCAGGACGTGACAGCCCACAGTCAAAAAATGGACACAGAGATCACACAATTATACGTTCTGTTCGTACTGACGCTTGTGCGTGGGCCGACAATAACTGCTTGTTACGAGAAATAATTACACGGACTCTATAACTATAATGGAACGATTTTAATCACTTTTCCCATAATAAGTCGAAGGTAATCTGTCTATTCATATTTATCGGGAAATACTCGGACATCGGAAATCCATATTACTCAGCAATTTGACTTCTAGTGATCAAATACTTCAGATTAAACTAAAGATTTATTTTAAACAAAAATTTCATTTAATTCTAGAATACAGCCCCTCTAACCAAGTGTCACATGGCTACAGGGGCAGTTTAGCAAGTTTAACTTTTATGAAACTAAAAAGATTACTTTACTAAACTAAGACGACTAAGCTCAATACGACCTCTAACTCAATCCTTACGTACATGTTTCATGATGTCATCGTTTCTGTAACTACGGAGGTCAACAGCATTTACGAGTATCTCAAACAGTTTTTTTCATGTCTGTTACGAATGCTACAACTTAGATTTTACTAAATTACTTTTTTTGAAACAATTTTTTTGCGCAACAGATCAGCCAAGCTAGGCTGTCTAACGCAGTAGCTCTCTATAAAAAAAATACAAAAATGTATACTAAGGAACTACTGGTCCGATTTGAAAAATTCTTTCGGTGTTAGATAGCCCATTAATCGAGGAAGGCTATAGGCTATATTATCCCTGTATTCCTAACAGAACAGGAACCACGCAGGTAAAACAGCGCGGGGTCAGCTAGTAAATAATAATAGATCTCCTTATAGTGATAAACGATTCTTTTATATTATGTCGTAAGTAATATCTTCTTAGTTGTCTACTGCTGCTGCTAGTGTCTATGATTTCTGCGAAGCTACACAAAGAGATATTTGTCTATTTCTTTTCACGGGTTATGACGATGATCGTATGACTATAATGCCTAAGCATAAGGAGTCTAGAAGAGTTATCTAAGGCTAGGCCTAAGGTAAGGTAAGGGCACCATAGACACTGATCAGGGGAGCCCGTGTTTTTGCTCTTAGATAATCTCTATAGCCCCATAACTCTACAACGGGACATGATAGGTGGTTAGTTAGATGTTTTTGCGACATGGAATGTAACGGTGGTCGTTTAATTTGTGGGCCGGAGTAGCGGACCCTTGGCGCCGAGACCTTGGCGACCTTCATAACAACTGGTTTGTTTTAGTGCATCTGCGAATACCTGCACAGGTCATGCGTATGTATATGAAATTATAATGACTCCATGTTTCAGAGATCGGTACGTTAAGTCGCAGGGTCGGTCATTAAAGACTCAATAACTCTAAAACTTTATGCGATTACGTACGTATCGGTATCGCCTTATTGTACACTAGCGGACGCCCGCGACTTCGTCCGCGTGAAAATCGTTGTAAACTTTCAACTACCCCTACCCTACCACTACCCTACCCCTGCCCTACCCCTGCCCTACCCCTACCCTACACTACTCTACCCTACCCCTACCCTACCCCTACCCTACCCTACCCTACCCTACCCCTACCCTACACTACCCCTACCCTACCCTACCCTACCCCTACCCTACTCATTAAGGCTGCACTTCTTTATTTAATACCCCCCCCCCCGCAAGTCGCGTCGAGCGCGGCAACCGTTACACAAAAATAATCCATATAGCATGAATTAGTATTCACGCGCGATGGTTTAGCGTATTTCTTGTATAACTTTGGTGTTTCTTTACCGATTTTGATGATTTTTTTTTTATTGAATAGGTAATAATGTTAACTTTTTTTGTTAGGGATGAGTGATGAGAGTTATTAACATAAGAGTAGACAAATTTAATTAGAAAGCTCCGAACTGCTAAGCTATCGGGAGTTACACGTGCTATTGTGAGTCAACCATAAAAGATAGACATATATATGCTGTTGTGTTTTTATAGATAATTTTAAGGAGAACATTTCCGTCATACATGATTTCTATGTAGCTTTAACCAATAAGGCTGTACACGCGACGGAAACTTAAAAAATTGAGTAACTTCCCCCGTTTTCTCAACATTTCTCTTCACTGCTCTGCTCCTATTGATCGTAGCGTAATGAAAAGTATACTATAACCTGCCCAGGAGTATGTAGAATAATTGTACCAAGTTTCGTTAAAATCCGTCCAGTAGTTTTTGTTTCTATAAAGAACATACAGACAGACAGACAGACAGACAGACAGACAGACAGACAGACAGACAGACAGACAAAAATTTTACTGATTGCATTTTTGGCATCAGTATCGATCACTAATCACCCCCTGATAGTTATTTTGGAAATATATTTCATGTACAGAATTGACCTCTCTACAGATTTATTATAAGTATAGATGACAAGTTATTATATCATCATCATTAACAACGCATTTTCGGCTCACTGTTGTGCATGAGTCTCCTCTCAGAATGGGAGGAGTTAGGTCTTAGTCCACCACGCTGGCTCAATGCGGATTGGCAGACTTCACACACCTAGAAAATTAGAAAAGTTCTCAGGTATGCTCGATATTTTTCCTTTACCGTATGAGACACGTTAAAAAGCACATAACTGAAAAGTTGGAAGTGCATGCCTCAGCATAGCCTCAACTTTAAAGACTACTTTAAATACCTCATTGTGATACATTAGTAGCTGTAGAAACCTTCCGCTCAATCTATCTTAGTCCATAGCGTTTGTCTTGTCATATTCAGCAATTTCCGTCACAGCGCTAAGTGCGGCGATAATTTACACCGACATTATATACCGACAACGCCGGTGTCGGCGTAATAATGTCTATCTATTCATCGGCCGGTCGATAATGGCCGATCTTACGCAACCCGTGAAGCAATAAGTGAATTTGACGGTCATTCGACAGCCGCGCCGCACCGCAAAGTGATGGCAACCTCGTGTGATGATTGAGACTGGAAACTTGAGTGTACGAACGAATGAATGGCTGATTGATTTATTGAATTAATGAAGAATGAATGTACATGAATTAAGTATATCGACTGAACTTTATGTAGCAGATGAAATATTAGTTGTAGGTAATCATGACACATCCTATGGTTATAGTTTGTGTCTATCTACTTTTGGAAGTCTGTTTGGTTTTGGATGTAGTGGTGTACAGACATGTATTTAATAAGACAGCTGTCAGACTCAGTGTATTAATTAAGGACAGTTCTTTGACGAAACGAATCTTTAACATACACGCTTAGTCTGACATGGCCATCTTACAAACTTCCCGGAATCATCACTATTAGTCAATGGACGTCCATTGCGGGACTACTATGAATGGAAGACTAATTAGGGGACTCAATGGAGACTATAGATGCAACTGAAAGTCATGTGTTTGTCCCAAATAGTATCTATGGTAATGTATAGTTACACTACAAAGAATACCCCTGACCTCCGACTGACCCCCGATTGGGGGACTGTTAACTTGTGGAAACATAGTGTAACCAGCTTCTCTGTTACACCAGGGAGCTACTGGTTAGAGCAAAACTAAAGAATCCAAGGCGTCCACTGCTGGACATAGGCCTCTTGCATGGACCTCCAAGCACAACGATCCCCAACCGCCAGCATCCAGCGACTCCCTGCAACCCGCTTGATATCCTCGGTCCACCTAGTGGGGGGTCGACCAACACTGCGCTTCCCGGTGCGGGGTCGCCATTCCAGCGACTTGGGACCCCAACGTCCATCGGCTCTTCGAACTATGTGGCTTGCCCATTCCCACTTCATTGAACTATGTCGGTGACTTTGGTTAGTCTGCGGATCTCCTCATTCCTGATTCGATCACGCAGAGAAACTTCCATAAATAGATGATAATAATTATGTAGGTGATAAAAAAAAAACATTTTAACACCTCAAACTTTACAATGAAGCGAAAAGTGCGAAGTAAAGTTCCATTTGACAAAAATAGTCACACATTACGCAAGCGTATTGTCCACCTGTGATATTACATAACCGATAGAGCCTCTAATGATAATGCATAGTAAGAAACGGAAATGAAATCGAAGAATAATTACAATTAGCCTTTTTTTACCTTTAACAATCATTGTCAGACTGATTGCGATCGACACACGTAATAGAGTCATCACGTAGAGTATTAAATAGAAAGTTTAATAAAAATAGTAGAATCGTACCGGTCGAAAGAGAAATTACATGTTCGTTATCGAGCCGATAGTTTTAATAAATACACGTGTTTATCTCGACGTTATGTCGTCGATAATTACGACATCATTACAGAATAGGCTATTGATGGGTTCGACAATCGATAGATATCATTTTAAATACATCTTAAAAGTTACCTAATCGAGCGTGATTTTCTTTTTTCGCATGACGCGTATGGGATTGACATAACAACGCGAGTCATCTGGTTGAATGAAGCTACTGTTACACATGCTCATTTCAAGCACGAAAGCATGCTACTATTGAGCAGTTGCTACTTATTAGCATGTGGTTTGTTTGCTAATAATGAGCATTGCTAATAATTACTAATAATGTCGTGCGATTTATGAGCATGATACTTGCTGAGCGTGTGGAAGGGGGTGTGCTTTTAGTGCGTTTGAACAGATTTACTTAATGAGTATGCTAGTCGATCAGCATTGCTATTCTGTATTCTATTAACCTTCATCTCTCGCTGTCTAACACGATACTATAGACAGAGAGCGATAGATACAAATTAGCATGTGTAATTGGAATGTTTGCTTTGAGTATGCTTATTCAGGAGCATAGTTAAAAATAGCATGATTATTGCTAGCAAATGTAAACTGATGATAAGCTTGCTCGTATGGGGCATACTTAATAGCACGTTTTTAACTTGCTATTTTAGAGCATGTGTTTTTTTTATTCTTAACATGTTAACCCTTGACTGAAATCTCACCTGATGGTAAGTGACGATACAATCTAAGATGGAAGCGGGCTAACTTCTTAGGAGGAGGATGAAAATCCACACCCCTTTCCATTCCATTAATATAATATACAAGACGGAACGTTGTTGTTGGCGAATGTTTTGAAACGTCATAAAATTCGTTTGTTTGTACCGGTTCAGTAGGTAAAATTTGCTCAGAAGAGCCGACAAGAAACTCAACAGTTGCTCTTTACGCAGCACCTATGAGAAACACAGGAATACACAGTGAGAGAATTTACTGAAACTCCCAACACAGCAAATCAAACAGGGACACAATAACTAAGTGAGTCTAAACGGAAAAATGCCCTTGATCTATCTGCAGTAGCCTGTATTATCTGGGCCCGCAGCCTTGAGTGCTAAGGTCCAAGGCACGGGCATTCAAATCGACCGTTACCTACGTAAAACACAGGTCATTACAGTGAGAGAATTCATAGAAACTCCCAACACAGCAAATCAATCAGAGACACAATAACTGAGTCTAAACAGAAGAATGTCCTTGACCTATCTGCAGGAACCTGTATAATCTGGGCCCGCAGCCTTGAGTGCTAAGGCCAAGGCGTGGACACTACAATCAAATGTTACCTACGTAAAACACAGATCAACACAGTGAGAGAATTCACTGAAACTCCCAACACAGTAAATCAATCAGAGACACAATAACTGAGTCTAAACAGAAAGCTGCCCTTGACCTATCTGCAATAACCTGTATAATCTGGGCCCGCAGCCTTGACTGCCAAGGCCCAAGGTGCGGGCACACAAATCGGCCGCCCGTACCGTTAGCCGATGTAACGGCGCGGCCGACTGGACGCGACACGCTCGGCTAGACGCTACTGTGCGCTTCAATTCATATTTTATTGATAAGTGTATATGTATACACATCTATCACGTATTTCACAAGCTATATTTGTTATACAAAATTGCAGTGGAAATAAGAATGTATTTATAAATACCCAAAAGGAAGAAAAGAGTTTGTTTGCTTGTTTGTTTGTTTGATTGAACGCGCTAATCTCAGGAACTACTGGTCCGTTTTGAAAAATTCTTTTATATTATCCCCGTATCCCTACAGGAACGAAAACCACGCGGGTAAACCGCGCGGCGTCAGCTAGTATAACATAAATAGAAATATGTCTATATGGTTATCAAAAATCACAATGTAATGTTGTATTAGATACGTTTAAAAAAAGCGAATACGAAACTAGACATTTTTGAAATTTTTCTTGGAGGTTCACTCTAATCTCAATCAAGTAAGTATAGTAGTAGTAATAGTAGAAGCTAGTATTTGTGTTGGTCTTTGGTTTCTTTGTTTGGGGGTTTGTTTGTTGGTGTTAGTTTATGCATACTCTGCAATTAAACAATTGCAGAGCATGCATAATCTGCGATTATAGATAGGTAGACGATGGTTATATTATACTTTAAAAGAAATCAAAGATTGACCATATTATTATTCATTCTTCTTACAGCGGCAATATTGCGGCAAGCCTCGTACGTATCGTGGTTTGCGGAGATATTGAAGTATTAGTTATTTTGTTCCATCATATAGTACTAGGTACTTCTAAAATTGCGACAGAGAATCTTATACAAAAGTCAGGTCTATGCAACAGTTCAATATAAAGCACTAAAACAATACGCATTACAAAACGTATGCATCGGGCACTTCCTGGCTGTCCTAGTGGCATTTAGATTACAAAGAGAGTAGCGGTGGGCGGCACTCGGGCAGCATCGAGCGCTGTCAAAGGAAAGGTTTCGGTTTGGAAAGATGCCGATCCTCGGCGAAATGTCCGGTTTGCTCAACAAACCTGTCGCCGGTAGGGCTGTCTCTCGCCGAACAAGACAGTAAACAAATAATTTTATATATTATTTAAGTTATTGTTATTGTCTAATATAGAAAACATGTTGAAATTAGCCCAGCTGCAGCTTTAAATAAAAAGATACGAAAATTCACAAGAACAGCAATAGAGTATTGTTATGAAAGTAGCTGTCATAGATGAAAATATAGTGTGTTATGTGAAGTTTTGTAATTTTTTGGTCTTCTAATCTACTATACTACTTTCAGTTACAAGATTAATAAAGAAATTAATAATAAACAGACAAGCCGAAAAGGAAAAAGTATCAAAATACTTGGACCTTGCTCACGAGATTACCGCCATGTGGAATATTGAGTCAACTTTTATTGTTCCGATAGTTGTTTCAGTCAATGGTCTTATAGCGAAAAGCTTCGACCAACACCTTAAGAAACTTTCGCTTAACTGTTGGATCAAGAGTCGGATACAAAAGGCAGTGATTCTTGAGACGGCGTTGTGAGGAGGTTCCTCACTTTGGAGCCCTGACCACCGGTTGCTTGGGCATTGAAATGTCCCGCGGCGGGAGAGTTGTATTTTATACTTATATTGTTAAAAAAATTAAAAAAAGAACTAATAAATAAATGAGAGAAAATGAAAAAAACAGACAATACATATTGTTCTAATGCAGAAAAAAATTCTACAAGACAATGTTTCGATGAAGATATAAAAAGAAAGTTTGTTTCCCAATAGGGACAGCCCTATTTAAAAAGGAATGCGGGTCCAAGGCAGCGGTATGAAAGTGTGATTCTGATTCAATCGACAAACACACAACAACTGATTGATTAATCGATTCCCTCAAGCCCGACGTTGATTTCGAAAATGATTTATTCGAGAGTACCGCTTCTAATACATGCGAATTACTTAACGAATGCGCCGAATATCAATAGTTATGATTAGCTGTCCATCACATTACGATGACTTTGAGTATGCCGAATACAACATAATAGCTTTGAGTATAAAATGCCGTATACGATATTATTAATATCTGAGTTACTATTTAATTAAATGAATATTTAAAAGAAAACTTTTTACATGTGAATTTTGTAAGTATTTTAACAAAAATGTTTAAAATTTTATTTTAAATAGCAAAAATGAAGTTTAGTATCAAGAAATTTTTTTTTTTGAAAATTCATTTTTTTTTAATAATCTCTAGTAACGTTCTAACATAGAAAAGGCAGACATAAAAGCTAATAAAGTATGACAGACGTCTGTAAATTATCCCGTCACAAGATAGGCATTTGCTTAACGGCTTTTTGCAATTTCTGAGAACAAGTTGTATCAACGGATTGGAAAACAGGTAACGAAATACATGCTATGAAATATATAAATTGAAGGTTCATTTTCCTCATTGAATGTTCATATATCGGCGCATAGTAAAATCATGTAGGTATAGTAAAATCAGCTGATTTTACTTTTAAATTACTGCATTTCATGTGTGTCACGAATCATTTCAAGGGGATATTGTTTTAAGTTGAAGACAATTCAAGTTACGATCCAAGCCGAGTGAACATTCGATCAATATCGAATGAAATCTTCACAACAATCACATGACATGAACTTCTAAATAACATCCATAATAACATAAAGTATGTAAACTTCTTTTTATAAATATCATAATGATAACGTTTCTTCTTTTAGGCATTATTATCAATGGTCAATTGAAAGGCGCTGTTAAAGTAATTCTTAAATCCAGAATTGGTATGATGACTCCATTTAAAGTATCTATCTATCACTCGATTAATATATGTATTATTAATATAATACGCAGTAGTTTGGTTGATACCACTACCTCATTACGAAACCTCTGAAAAATAATAGCATTGAGTTTAGTAGGGATGTCTCTAATTATGTACCTGTTGATAAAAAGGCTCACTTAAATTCTAACCGCAGAGTATTTAAATTTGTATTTAAACCATATTTGATATCCTATCACTTGCAAAGATTTTATACTATCATAGGTATAAAATCGTTGAATATGTTTAAAATGTAGCCTTATCTGCCGGTGCCTAACTGTTTTGTTTACTTATTTTATTGCTTTCCATTATATCTATTACAACATTAGAGTAGATAATAGTATCTGTGACATTAAATAATTTATTAAGTGGAACACCTCATTTGAGGTCAAAATGTTGCACAGGAAGTTATACGCATTTAGATTTGTTTACGTTCTTAGAATTCGTAATCAGCGTTTTCTTTACATGTTATATTTGTAACAACAATATTATAATGAGGTTATTTTTGCGATCGATTTTGGATGTTTTGCTGCGCACGTGATTAGTAAAAATATCAATATGAATGAAAATGTATCGATTAATTCAGTGTTTAGTTTTCTGATAGGAAACTTTCTTTTTGCAAATTCATTTGTAACATTATAATCCTATCCTACTAATATTATAAACGCAAAAAATTCGCTTCATTACGAATATGTGCTTAAAACTGACAAGAATAATTACAAGCAGAAGAAAGACAAAGCCGATATATCTATGGCATGGGTTTGTTCAAAAATAGTCTATAATTATGAACTGTCTTTTAAAGCAAAAGGCCGTCGATATGACAAATATTTCACATATACATGTAATTTTTGCGCGAACAATATTCGTACATTTGAAACGGCTAAATGGGTAATTAGTATTCTCTTGATTATCGACGTGTGACGAATGAGTACTTAAAATAAATTGTAATTATTCACAAACCTGGTTGTAATGTTTTGCGAAATAATTGCAAAACTGATAAATTAGCTCTATATAAAATGGTACGTGTAACATAATTGTGAGTCCATTAAGCGGCTGACGATAGAGATCGGTATGTGGCAACACTGGCAGTGGCAAACGAATCAGATGTACTCGGGGATTCAATAGAGGTGTTTTTGAGCATACAGATGAGCGAATAAGTTTAATTAATTTAGAGATTAGTGAGGAGAGATCGCCCAGAGAGGCAACGTTAAGCAGCATCGCTGAGTTTCACTTAAAGACATTTTATGTAGTTGCGATGATGAATTTATAATATTGTTTTTATAGCAGTCAAGATATGTATAAATACTTGTTGATAAACCAAATGGCCCATAGTGAATGAAGTAGTACATTGCTCTAAACATTGGAACACTTCAAAGGTCATAATAATGTGCTGCTCTGAGTCCATCAATCCTTGACGTTAAGTTAATGTTAAGTTTCATGATCCTATAATTATAATTACACAGATATTCCTTTAGACTAGAAATCAGAGAAATAAACATACTCGAGACAAGCTCTGTCACAAAAAGCTCTATTTCTACCGTTTGCCATTGAGCCAAGCAAGTGGTCTAAAATAGAACCTGTCTGGTCTAGAAATGTTTCAATTTGTGGGTTCTTATAATGCAAGATAGAGTGAAATATGGCTGGATAGGCTGACGTTTGACCTTGATCTCAACTGATGGTAAGTGTAGATATAATCTTAGATAGAACACACTTTAGTTTTATACTCTTGTATTAAAGATAATCAAGTTATATCAGGAATCAGACCTATAAAAGGGTAACGCCTCGTTTTTGGTCTTGATACAAATAAATGTTTGTGCGAATCTAACTGTGCTGACACAGAATCTCTGTATCTACTGTCATACCTTCATAATGGTTGTCGTCGTCGTCGTTGCTGTGCGCGGTGCTGATCTGTCGGCACAAGTCCTCGTACTCCGCCCAGTAGGCCGCCAGCGCCGCGGGGTCCGGCGCGCGCGCCGGCAGCGGCACTGACATGTGCACCTCCGGGGTCTCCTGTAAACAAGGGAACAGTTTGAATATTTGCCACAACGTTCTTAAACTATCGTCGTCAACCCATATACGGCTCACTGCTGAGCTCGAGTCTCCTCTCAGAATGAGAGGGGTTAGGCCAATAGTCCGCTGGCCAAATGCGGATTGGCAGACTTCACAAACGCAGAGAATTAAGATATCCTCTGGTGTGCAGGTTTCCGAGGCACGATGTTTTCCTTCACCGTTTGAGACACGTGTTAATTAATTTCTTAAAATGCACACAACTGAAAAGTTGAGTTGAGAGAGAGTTGCACTTAACCTTGTTAATTGTCTTAAACTATAAATCTTACTAGTATTATAAACGCGAAAGTTTGTATGGATATATGTTGGATTGGATGTTTGTTACTCTTTAACGTCGCTACTACTTAAGCGACTTGGCTGTTATTTGGAATGGAAATAGATTTTACTCTGGATTAATACATAGGCTACTTTTTATCCCGAAAAAATCCATGGATTTCTGATATTTGCGAATACCTGTTGATTTTACTGGTATGAATGTTCGTTACTCTTTCACGCCTCGGCTACTGAACCGAATCACCTGAAATTTGAAGTAGGGATAGATAGTCTGGCTTAATAAATAGGCTACTTTTCATCCCGGGAAAATCCATGGTTCCCGCGGGGTTCGTGAAAACTGAATTTTATGCGGACGAAGTCGCTGGAGTCCGCTATAACGATATAACCAAAATCTCAGACATTTAGATGAATGTTGGTACAGTGGTATGTGGACTTTTAAGCAGAACATCGGTTACTTTTTATCCCGTAAAATCCATGGTTCCTGCGGGATTTATAAAAACGAAATTTACTCCAAAGAAGTCGCGGGCGTCAGCTACTACGTAGTATCATTATCATCATTATCAGACGCCCACAGCTGGACATAGGCCTATTGTAAGGACGTACAAACACCACGGTTTTTAACGGCCAGCATCTAGCGACTTTATTAAGCGTTGTCGCCATTTCAACACCTTGCGACCCCAACATCCTTCGAATCTTCAAACTATGCGCCCCATATTATCACAACTCGCTGAGCTATATCAGTGACTTTGATTCTTTGACGGATCTTCTCTTGTATGTAATACATATAATTACTTATTTATCAGATTACATTATTATCTTTTCATAAACAGTGTCAGCAACCTTTGCCACTACAGCCATTTAGTCTCAACACTCGTAGATTGCGAAATACGTTTTAAATGTTAATGATAATAATCTGTTAATAATGTTAAGCGTATTTTATCTTTTACGAGTGCGTTCATTGAATTTAAAAGCCATAGATAAGGTTATCTTATCGTATCTAAATTTAATTACTAGAACATCAAAACGTCAAACACACAAAGGTTTTGGGAACATAAAATTGGAGCTTGCGATTGTGTAGCACAGAGATAACTATAAAATTAAACTATGCTATCTAATTGCAATACATACAATCAATTTAGGCTGTGTGACACTTTAAGGTCGCTGCATACGAAACGGGATTAGGACGTGGACGAGGCGGCGAAGGGACGTTGTTGAATTTATTGAACAAAACGTCATTTATGCTCTCGTGATGTGTGTAAACATTCATGTGCATATTGTATAAAACGATATTTCCAAAACTTGTCAACCCATCCGAGATAAATTACGATAGGTATGCAGCGAGTAACACACAGCCTAAATTGATAATAAAGTGTCGCAATTAGATAGCATAGTTTAATTTTATAATTATATTACTCTTACACATTAAAAATTAATTGTATCTGAATATTAGTAGATATTGAAATCGAAGAATGCAAAAACTGTATTATAATTTCAGTTTTAAATTAAATTAAATTAAAAAGCACGATATCAAAAAAGCTTAGCAACTGTGAATTCTTAATATTTTTGTTGATTTTGATTTATTATAATAAAGAAATTTTACAAGAGTCATGATAATTATTAGAATCATGAACATACCTCTTAATGTGTTTCTATAGACGGTACGACTGGAGCCTTAGTCCATAAGCAAATATCTCAAAGACAAGGCCGTGGAAACCATATTAACGTTAACCGATTAAAGCCGATTAAAGCGGCGCCGACTCAATTAAGAAGCCTTTAATTGAAGTCGACAAGTAATAAATCCTTTATTATCAAACCTCATTGAATTCTACGTTGCATTCCTTAAAATTGCAGAAAATGTAAGCAAAATTAATAAATACCGATATAAAACAACATCCTTCAGCCTTTACCTTTTAATATAGGTAATGGAAGTGATAACTTCTTATGGATGGGTAAACCGCTTCGTAACGTAACGCGTTACGGTATCACTCTGTCTGGCTTCCCTTTCTCTCACGCATACGGCAGCAGGTTTAAGTTATCACTTCTGTCGAGCGTCCCGAGACAGTTTTGAAGTCTTTAATTATTGTTAATTACAATTATTAAAGCTTAATTACTATTTTTAACAATTTGTAATATTTGTAAAGTAAAACATTTCTGCAGCGTCATCATCATCATTATATCAGCCGATGGACGTCCACTGCAGGTCATAGGCTTTTTGTAGGGACTTCCAAACATCACGATACTGAGCCGCCTGCATCAGCGAATCCCTGCGACTCGATTGATGTCGTCGGTCCACCTTGTCTACTTACACTACGCTTTGTAGTGCGAGGTCGCCATTCCAGCGTCTTAGGACCCCAACGAACATCGGCTATTCGGCTATTTCTGCATATTTCCAAGAAAAGTGTTATTTGTAATCCATCTGAATTTTTTTTTTTTTAAGTAGGTACCTATTAATATAAATCTTACTTATACCTGCATGAATACTTTATAATACATTGAAGAAACGTCTACATAAATCTGCTTTGACGGTCTCAGTGTTAAATTAGCAATTTGACGCTAACACTTTATCACACAAATTCCTGCACTCGAATAGGTGTGGTCGTATGAATTTAGGCGAGACCGTCATTAATAGGACATTGAAATTTTAAAAATGAGCTATAAATTATCTTTAATGCGAGGTTCAAAATATTTTTATTCAAAATTAGATTTGCGTTAATCCATTTAAATAAGTTGACGTGTTTAAATATTTGGAGCAAAAAATGTGATGCTATTACGGACCGTTCACGGTCAACGTCATTTTAAAACTAAATTTACATAATACACTATGATTTAGGTACTTTACGATGTAATGACCATCCCAACCAATGCGACACAAAAATATTAAAAATAGATAAAATAAAATACTTTGACGCGATGAAACTTTCAGACCAGTTCCAAAGTTAACCTCAAGTAACTTCTAAAAGAAAGTTAAGTTGATAAATTATTGGCAGGTCTTTATGGAATTCAACGCACCGCAAAAAATATGTTAATGAACACCGGTTAATAGTTTTATTATAAATGAAGCTCATAAAATCGAGTCACATTCAAAAAGTAATAATGAATGTAGGGATTATAAAACACGAAATGAATGAAATACTCGAATACAATACCACTGATGTTTGAGTTCATACAAAATGTAATTATGACATTCGATAATGACCTTTATTCCAATGTCAATCGGCTTGAATTTTCATGAGGTTGTAAAAAGCCCCTTGAAATTTATAATGATTCAGCCTTTTGACGCAGACATATGTTCTACAACTTGTTTACTTAATGATGAAACCTTGTTTATATTAAAATATGTTATTAATAATATTTTTATCGGTACAAATACATGTGATATACCTATTCTTGAATTCATTAATATTTTGATACTTATCGTTTAATTGAGTACAGTTAGTCTTCTTAATGTTGTTTTTTGCAAACAGTAGGAACACTAATTTAGTAATACGATTCGATTCCACAAAATTCAACTAGTTCTGTCAATATTTTACGATTCTTTTTTATACCGATCAAAATTCGACCATAGTCATTGTTTAAAATTCGAGGAAACCTATACATATAGGTATAATTATCCTTATTCACGTATTATGGCTATAAATTTGCAGTTTGAAATTTCTTACATTTATTTTTCTATTTCTTAAACAATCGTTAATTGTGCTTACTACTTATATCGTATTTTGATTTGAATACTGTGGAGCCTTAACTCCTAATAGATTATACTTTTAAAAAAAGACAGGAAGATAAACTAACTGTTCCCAAAATATTTCTGTTGATAACTTCTCAATAGCTTTCTAAACGTAAAAAGAATCTTGTTTAACAAACATAAGACAACTAATTTTTCGTTAATTATTGTATGTACAGTTGCATATACATTAGGTACTCGTTTTTCAAAGCGTAACTATGGATACCATCCATAGATATACTTTGTACTTCAATAATGTCGCTACTGAACTTCAATCGGAACACAACATCCTCATCCTGTTGCATTTCCGCATTGATTGCTACAGTCAATGAAGTAAAGTACTGTTACATGTATGTAATAATTTTTTTATAGTAATCATTGGCCGAACAAGTAGATAGCTAAACAATAACAGTTTAGTGGAATACCATAGCTTATAAATATGCATAGTCAATAAAGAAAGACTTCGCAGGAATTAATTGCAAGGAACGCGTCTTTTGTGCTTGTCATCCAAGCATAGATGTTAAGCCTAATATGTATGTCATTTCAGTAATAAATACAACAGTAATAAATATGGCGGTATTAGTTCTTCGGGCGATCTCTTCCAAAAAACAGTTTACGATTAATAAGCTAACTGCTAAAGGATAGAAATCTGAGATCACCTCTTATTTTATATATTCCATGAGTATAAAATTCATTGCTTCCATAAAACACAATAAAACTTTGTCAATAACATCAAAAACGCCTCTTGAAGGTGAATGTCACACAATAATGTTCCGGTTCGTAATAAAATTTTATCTGTCCACGTATCTTCATACGATCAGATATTCAGCGGTGTTCTAACTTATTTGCAAAACATTCATACTAGCTTTAATGACGTCACACGTCAGGTACGTACTTCTGTTACCTAAATCACATCTTGTTTCTCAAATACGGTGAACTTACAAAATTCTTTAAAGTAAATTTTAAATTGGCAATCCTTAGGTGTACAATTTTATATTTCTGAAATATTATAAATTCTTTAAGATTAAATATGACTTTAAATTGATGCTATACAGACGACCAAATAGTAGCTTTATAATACCGTAGAAAATAAACGGGAAAATTGTACATACTTAAATTACATAATTTCGTATAAACTTCAGAGCAGCAAATGTATTTGATGCGAACGGTAGTTCGATGATGTTATACGTTATTCCATGTATTAAATTGATGATATAGGCCACAAATATTGCATTGCAAAACAAATTAAATAAAACTGGTCTAAAATGATTCAGTAATAATCCAAAAAGTATACGATAAGTTCAAAGACACGCTTAAGTTGAGAGATTTATCTCCACTGCGTAGGAAGTAGAAACAAAAAATATAATTGAACAATACATTAATCAATGTATCAGTAAGCTAGAATAGCTATACGATTACTCATATTTCATTAATATGCAGCAGCAAGATCATGTATTATGACATCATTTATGCATAATGGATTCTGAGTATCAGAAACGATTACTACCGACGTCTCAATCTGATTGTAGCTACAGTCAAACACTCTTTATTAAATATCTTGAATTGTAGCTTTATTAGATCTGCTAAAATTCAAAAAGACCCTTTTAGACACAATTCTTTGTAACTTCTTTGTCAGTTTTGTCAGTTGTTAATCCAAAGTTAGTTTTATTTTCTTAAAAATTATTTTGTCCAGTAGTTTCTTCTCAATTACAGAGATAAGCTTCACTCAAATACCGAGGTCGATTACGTGACGCTGCAATTAAAAACGATCTTCGATCTAAAAACTCGGCCTGTAAAGTTAGTTTAAAATAATTTACATTTATTATTTAATTTTAATTACTTCCTGTGAAATTAATTTTGATTCTAATTGGTCATCGTAATATATTATTATAATGATCAAATTTAGATCAAGTGAGATAATGAGACATAATGATGTTCAGTTTTTGGAAAAAGAAATAATTAGCCGACTGTTAATTGGAACAAATTAAAACATGACTAATAAAAATAGAACGTAATGAGAAAGTAATTTTTCATTAATTTGCACATTTCACTTATCAAATAATCAGATTTCGTACATAAAATTACAACTTCGACGGTTATAGCCTTTTCTATTAAAATATCACATGAAATATAAAAAAAATTTGTTCACAACAAAAAATAGTAAGATAATGAAGACTTTTTATTCGCTAAACCTGTATACTTTTCAAATTCTAAAAGTATAAGTGAGAACGTTAATTAGGTACCGACTAATTAAGAAATATTATTAAAAAATCACAAAACATGATACCACCGCAAAAAATATACTAAGTATTATACGTAGGTATACGTGTAACTATTGACTTTGACTAACTGGAAATACTAATATAGCTAATGGAAAAGAACGACCATAAGTCTGCGTCTACATAAACATTACAGGTAAATATTTACATACGTACTACACAGAGAATAAGTATGAATGTTGAAGAAATACGTAAGATAGTAAATAGGTAAAACTAAACAATATGTGAAACCAAAAAAAGAACCTTTTTAATATTATGTTACACCACAGAAATGTTGTACGTTACACCACACATTTTAAATATTTACCATAATTTTAAAACTCCTTTGCTGATTTCATAAGTCTTATAAAGAAATTAATTATATAACATGTAACATTGAAAAAAACTAAAACGAACTTCAATTAAACATCAGTTACCTTCGCAATGAATATATTGAGTTTCACAACTAAAGCGACTCATAATTTAATTAATGTTATAAAAAATTATAACATCACCAAGAAGGTTGCACCAAATCATCTCATTAGGCAATGGGTATATAGGCTTACTTTCCCACGTGCCACAAACTAGAACTTCCTACTGAAACATGGAAGCGTAATTAATTACACAGAGATAAAAGGAAAAAATGGCAGAGTCAGTCTTATAACATTTATAACAAGCAAGCTCGCTGTATTACAGAGACTTACGTAACGATATTATGAATTAGAATTATCATATGTATGACTTACATAACCTAATCACTGCATCCAGTGTTATAATTGGTGTATACTTTCATTTTGGCTCAGAAATAAAATATATATTCTGTAGATGGGCAATTTTTTAAATTACGAACCTAATTTGCTCAACAGTTGCAGATGCTCTGTTTCGTCATATATTCAACTCTTTCAACTTTGTGTAATGTCCCCGAGTGGTGTTAATTGCGGTGGCATAATCTTGGATAAACAACGTTTACCTATTCTATGTGAACGTAATAGAAACAGAATATCATTGCTACCAATAATATCAACTTAGCGACTTTGGTAGTCGAAACGTGACCTTTGTCTACTTTTAGAATACTTTCATCTGTTATTGCTGATTTTGGCTTCAAACTGCCAATTTCGATCAATTATGGTGGTAGAGATACCAACACAATATCTAACTCGCTACCTAGCTCCATCAAATCACTTTAATTCAGAGATTGCTTATAGCAATAAGGCCGCCTTTGCATGCTACTCATAATACAATATTTAAATTATTCATTTTTAATGTTTATTATTTATTTTTGCGTGCAATAAAATATTTTTTCTTCTTCTTCAAATCAAAAGAGAGCTTCGGAGCTTCATAGATACAAAATCTATAGTCGGTGTAGTAGTACCTACCCTAGTTGAAATCATTGTGCACGCTACTATTCTATACTATGCCTTAAGAACAATACTATCATAATTATTAACTGACCAACGACAACATAAAAAAGTTGAGTTTGAACTTTTGGCTGATAATTTAAAAAATGTAGCATAATATTAATAATATTTTAATTATAATGGATTTTTATTAGTAACCACAATAAAGTATACGGGTATTTACTTCTTAAACGACGCAGTAACAATATCTCCAACTTAATTACCATCGAAAATTGAATGAAATTTAATTATAACTTTTATTTCTTCACTAATAAAGTCGTTAATCGCTTGCAGAGTTATGGACGGCTGCTTATCATATCTCTTCCACAACCTCACGTAGACACTAGCACCGGTTGTATGTTACTCGTATTACAAGAAATTGAATATAAATGATGGGATTTCCTTTACATTTACATAACAGTTCACATATTACACTATCGTAAGAAGTTATTATGTCTTTGTATTCAGATTTATCGGTTGTTGATTTTGTTCATTTAGTGTGAAATTCTTCCTGATCATAATTCTTCAGTGTTCTCTCTTGAAATATCGCTTTCCTCACATCCCTTAGTTGCCTTCAATATGAGACAATGGAAAGTTACTCTTTGTATTTTGTTAATTAAATTATTATTGCTTAATACATATTCATTCATTATCAACCCATATCCCATCACTGCTGAGCTCTCCTTTCATAATGAGAGGGGTTAGTTCAATTGTCCACTACGCGGATTGGCAGACTTCACACACGCAGAGAATTAAGAAAATTCTCTGGTATGTAGGTTTCCTCACGATGTTTTTCCTTCACGTTTTGAGACACGTCATATTGTCTCAAACGATGCATGCCCCGGACCGGATTCGAACCCACACCCTCCGGAATCAGGGGATGAGGTCATATCCACTGGAATATGACGGCTCAGTACATATTCTTGTCATATTTCGTTTTTCTAAATTCATTTATGTTCTTTTTGTGTTAATTTGTTTCTCATATTTTGACTTTACACGCGAATATCTCTGTAGCACGTTTTCCAATGAAAAAATTACAGATATCATTACCAACTATGAACTGCTGACTCCTATTTTTATAACTTAAACTACATTTGTTTGCTCGTACAGGATGTCGACCTGGTATCTGATCAACATGTAGTCAAACTAACAGAACAAGTCTCTATATGCCGTTACCTAAATCATTTAGAGCCTCCAAAATTTTCAATGAAACGTATCATTGCAAAACAATGACAAGTCTCAGTCTATTTGGAAGAAACAATAGTGGTATGGCGCAACTTCTCTCGCGGTCCACGTACCTGATCTCATTCACTGATTTGCCCTACAAATATTGTGAGTGTTCTTGACATTCGACACAACAGCCCGTTCCCGCTAGTCGAATGTCTTGCCTTGCAAAATGTCGGGTGCTTCATTTGCTTCATTATGGGGAAATACTACCAGCATGGTAATTCATTCTATATAATATTATCAGATTAATTTAGTTCTATGTTTGATAGCAATCGAATACTAAACTACCTAATTGTATTTTTTCTTCCATTGCTATATTTATCCATTGACTATTGCTGGAGGTTTTTACTTTATCTGGCTGATTAATCTCGTCCTTAACGCTTTTCAGCCAAGAATTAGGTTAACTATCTCAAACAGATGCCGTATTTATATTCTGTGAAGTATTTTAAGCTCATTTATCAGTGTGATCTCAAACCACTAACAAGATCTGTCTAGTTTTGACAGAAGGATTAGTAGCGCAATGTGCAAAAATTCCAAGAGCAAAATAATCCTTCAAGTGATGGAGATAGCACACGTCAAAGTTAAGTGTTTTTAAAAATAACTCCTGTTGGTAGGTATAGGGTTTTCCTATCATGATTTTGCGTATCACAAATATGTTAAACCACTCTTACACACTTTTGTTTATCGGTGACTAATTTGGGAAGTTTATTGTGTGACTAAATACATGTTATTATATTAAAATAAATAATCATCGTTTCTAAGGCCTCATCTATACTAATCTATACTAATATTATAAAGCTGAAGAGTTTGTTTGTTTGTTTGATTGAACGCGCTAATCTCAGGAACTACTGGTCCGATTTGAAAAATTCTTTCAGTGTTAGATAGCCCATTTATCGAGGAAGGCTATAAGCTATATATTATCTCCGTATTCCTACGGGAACGAGAACCACGCGAGTGAAACCGCGCGGTGTCAGCTAATCTACTATATTCCTGGCGCTTTTCAATTTTGATTCTATTCTTTTCTTCTTTCTAAACTTTCTACTTGTTTTTTTGTTTATATGAAATAGAGTAAAAAGAAAACCATCCTTGCTTTGTTTGTTCATTTTAAAAATAGATACATAACAAGATGGATTACTGCTAAAATGGTGTTAAGCTGCTGGCTCTTACTTAACATTTTATTTCTAATCCATCAAGTAAACGTATTGTTTACCGTTCGCATTCTTATGTACTCATGCGATAGAGATAAAAGTATCATAAACCTGAGTGCATTCAGTTCTATTGTACCAGTATGATTGATCACAGCAAGAAACATGCTCTACAATTTAGAAGTAACGATCACTTTCTTTAACTCTCTAGAATTTACTCTGTAATGACACCTTGAAGATATCGTCCTAATCACACTAAGATTATAGATGCGATAGTTTTTGTGTATGTTTGTTACTTCTTCACGCCCCAAGTAGGTACAGACCGATTTGGGATGGAGATATTATATTATACTCTGGATTAATAAAAATGCTACTTCTTGTGCCACAAAGTCGTTTGTTTTCGTGGGATTAGTAAAAAAATGTTTTCTGTTTGAAAATGATAAATAATATTTATTCAAAAAATATAGAATTATTTATTTAATAATAATAATATCTAAAAGAAAGTGATGTTGTAAGACGAAATATCATAAATATTCAAATTGAGTGAAAAATTATTATCATTCGTATGCATAAACCCGACAGTAAACAAAGTTAAAATGATAAAATAAGCACTCCGAATCCATTTAATATTTTTTATTGGAATCATTCTTATCATTGAAAACTCTATCTTAATTTAAATGACATATGGTGTAAATTCCTACATCATGATGAACCTATATCAAACACCAACCTAAAGGCGTGAGCAAAAAATCGTAAACCAATATGTTACGACTACGTTTAAAAATCACAAATTTACCAATTCAGTACTTAGGACTTCAATATTAAGGTTGATTATCCTGTAAACGTTGTTTAGCACCTGCGATAATACGTTGATAAAAACCCGAGGAGTCTCTAAGTAAAGTTAGATTAAGTTCAAGGTGATCGTCTAACCGAGCAAGGTACAAGACTATTTAAAACTCCATCCATTAAACAGCAAATTCATAAAGTTTTGTAAAATATTCAGATCTTTTTCGATGCTTATTACGAGTTTGCAAAGTGATGTTATTTCGATTAATGATAGACAATCCTTTAATACTATAATGATTTAAAATCATGAACTAGCATAAGTACGGACCCACTCGCGTCTAAAGATCCATCCTATTCCTATCCTCCCACAGGGACCATATCACTTTTTGATAAGTGACTATGCCGTTCTGTTGATAAATACGTCAACATACACGCATAATATCATAATAATGCGTGAAAGAATAGCAAATAAACACATTCACATATTTCATAACATTAGTTATAAGTTACAATTAACAATAAGTTACAATACAAGTCTAGGTTGTCACGTGTATGCAAATCATAACACAATTGTCAGTCATCTTGTGCGTCAAATGCGATAATTATACTAATTAGACAAATGACTGACACCAAATAACAAAAGGAACGATAATTAAAATAAGTGAAGTCAATTCAAAACCACTAGACGATTGAGGATGGAACATTACTCGGACATTAGTTGGAATTATCACCGGTATCGATTTCACAATAACCACTGATTAAACAATGCTGCTTCGAACAGATCTTATGAATGCTTGCTTAGTTAATTATTGCTCTAAGTGAAATAATTAACACTGTGGTTAGATCTACTGATCAAGTTACCGTCTCGTTAGAGAACAACATAGTTTTCAGAGAAGCAAATCAATCATAACTAAGTATTTAATGAGCCATTTTGTGCCACTTTTGTGATTTTAATGCACGTCAAAGTTTGCCTCCAAATTCTAGAAATAATGTTGCTAATATATTATGGCACAAAATCATACATTCTCCTATCTCGGGGATATCCATATCCATGTGTCACCTAGTGCTTAATGTGCAATACAAAAGTAAAGATCAAAGTAGGTTATTCATTATTAAATGAAGAAGAAAATTGAAATTATAATAATAATTTTCATTTGATATTGAATAACCTATAAGAAATATACCTACTAAGTACCTACGCACTTGACGACCTAGACTTGGTCTACGTGAAATTCGGTATTATATTCTTTGTTTTATCCCATTTGAACTTTCTGTCCCACAAACTGAAGGATACAAATTAAAAGATATTTTTTGCACTGTTTTTCTAATTGAATCGCCATTTTTATACCTACTTATTTAAAATTTTACCAAGCATTCACGTTTTAATTGAACACCTCTACCCTAACATTCGTAACAACAAAAAGCTTCAATATATGAAAGGAATATTTTAGAAATCATGTTATTCATACAGTACCCCATTGAGCTGAAACGCAAAGAGCGCGTAAAGTCGCAAAATTGCAAAATTAGCCGCTTTCTTCCGCCGCGCGGGACCTGCTCCACTTCTCCATATCACAATCACTTCGTTTTCACGTTGCGTGCATCTCCTAATATATCGCCACATTAATCTTGCCCCGGGGGATATGATTTCTCTTGTCATTTTTCAAGCATAGCCTTAGAGCTCCAGCAGACGTACAATTATTGTGAGTTGGCCGATTAAATCGCGGACAAATAGATAGGTTTAGACATATGCTAGCCCACATATCTTCGCCAAGTAAATCGGTCGACTAATTAGTTGGACACCGATCGTATCAGTATCGTATTTCATTTTGGATAAAATACTATTAAGAAAAATACCAATCAATTACAGAAATAAGCAATTTAGTCATCCAATAGTCGGCCAACTTACTCGTGCAATCGATTGTGTGCAGGAGCTCTTACTTATCGCTCAGTTTCGTTATTCTACGTGTTATTATCGCTGTTGGTTTTGATTTAACATTTCTTTATTTTATTGAGATGAATATTTTCATACACTGCAATGCGTTTTATTTATTTATCGACTATTAAACTTAGCTTTGAAAATAAAAGTTATTTTGTTTTCCTTGAATTCATATTTTGCATTGTGATGATCACAATCAATAAATCAAACAATCTGTGATAAAGATCAAATGTCATTCAAATTGTTAGTAGGTACAAAGATAAGTAACTTCACGATAGGTATAGAGAAATTTCACAATGTCAAAGATTAAGTGTTACCACGGCAATAGATCTAATACTTGTAATAAATAAAATTAATCTAATACTGCATCGTCACATATTATATATAACAATTATCAGATGATAGTATCAAGGAGCAATTAGTTGAAAAAATAGAGTTAATACTGCTAAAAATCTCTATATTTATTTTAGGTATAATAAGGACTTTTTTATCAGACATTATTTCTATAGTATTAGAAAACGCCTTAGGAAGAATACAATAAGGAACTTAAGCTAACTTAACCTAATAACTATACAAATCATGCCCACGTTTCCATCATCATCATTTGCGCAAAAAATGAGCCAGCCCTTCTGTCACCAGTCGAGGCAACTAGCCGCGGTGAAATGATACAGTAAAATTTTTTGGCACTGCGACTCCATGGCCCAAGGGTCTCCACGGCAAAAGGTACAAATATGTAACTCTCTGTCAGAGAGGCATACTTGAGCCACTTACCGGTTTCAGCTTTTTCTGCTGAAGGAATAAATTCATCTTCATCGTATATTGTTTACATTAGCTTTCAACCACAAAAACCCCATCATAATCATTCCATTCGTGAAGAAGCTACGATACTACAGACAGTCAAACTTATGACACCGCTTTTTTATAGCGAGAGTTAAAACATAACAACCCAACGTGCAATGGTTGCCCAACGATTGTTGTCGACTAGTTTTTACTCTCAACGATTGCCACCTGACCTTCACAACAAGTAATTCAGGTTTAGATCAATACAATTCTTCAATATATAAATAGAATGCATTAATTACGTTTTTTGACAGCAGCGTGTGCCATACACGTGCATAATGTAATGTGTGTGACCGCAAAACAGGTGCGAATCGACGGCTGTGTAGTGTAATATTACTGCGTTTTTATTGAACTTTTAACCTCGACAATACCTTGCTATTGCAGAAACTATTAAGTACTTAAAAGACCTATACTTTTAGTTTTTGACAGACATGATAGAAGAAAGAATATTTGAAAAATAACATGAAGCAAACGACAAATGAGCCTGGATAAAATTTTTGTGTTGAGTTCCTATGATCACTTTGCGACTCCATTATCAGCTCCATAGCACCATAATATTGCATTGTCACCAAGATGCTCAAGTATACCAAAGAGTCTTATCGAACGTCAGAAAGTTGTTAGGTATATCTTAGTTTCCAAGATTTTACCCACATAATCGTCTACTAAGAATTATTAAGAATTAAATTCAAACTCCAACAAAATCTTGTGAAACTATCTAAAAGTCTACAATCTTCATATTACTTAGGTAATGTGTATTTTCTACGACACTTTACGCTTTCCTTGAGTGACTGTGTAATCGTTAATACCCAGGTAAGTAGTATGGTTTATTTAACCCATACCACTAATATGACTGAAGCTTACTCCCAGCTAAGACCCAGCTAAGCTTGGTCTAAGAACCTCTGATAGCCAAAAATTGGTCATTCTGTAAATGCTATTATCAGTTTGTCAATCGATTTGTCAGAAAGATCAAATTTGGAAATTGTCTTTGGGAGATACTAGTATTTCAAAGTCCAGACCCGCAATCGTCGTTAAGCGTTGTAAAAGTCGTCAGATATTTTTAATGGATTCTAATAAAATGTAGACGTTTACGATTATTGCCATGGTCCCTAATGTTTCAGTACTTTTCATGTTTATTAAGGTCCCAAATCCCGAATCTTTATGCTTGCTATAAAAGATATCAATACGATTATTGTAAATAACGATTGACTTTTTTATAGACCTTAAGGTTATCTCTTTGTATAAATGCTCAAAATGCATTTCGAATGCATTTTCTTATTAAAACATTCATAATCTGGTGTCTGGGATATACAACGTGTCCCAAAATTCAACGATAAGCGGGCGCCAAAAGATTGACCTGCTCATGAGCACTTAAGGAAAAATAATAAAAAAAATATACCTAAATTTTTTTTTTAGTTACAAAATAAATTTTAAAATTCTTTGAAAATTTACACCTTGTATGATATTTTGAACTACCGCAGCTACAATTTCTTAAATATGCTTAAGATTTTTTTTGTATCGGAACCTAAGTAGTACTACTATTCACCACAACTCTTAAAAACACCACAATGCCCGCAGTTTTTACACAAAAAAAAATCAAAATATTTTTTTTCCCTCGAATTTTTAAAGATTTTTACTTTCAGTCTACTTTGACTCATGGTCTTGCAAAAAAAAGTATGAACACCGCTATGGCAAGTTATTTTCAAAGTTGACGCAACTAATCAAGATTTCAAAATAGTATAATACCCTAGGATAACTAGTCACAAAAAAAAATATGCGTACCATTTGTAAACAAGAACCAAATTTCTTAATTGTTCTTGTTGTTAGTAATAAATTTTACTATGTTCCAAAAATGTGTTTGTTATTTTAATTACACAACATTAAAGTAAATGTTCGAATTGTTTTCCACCGGCATTAATACAGGCACGACATCGCCTTAAAAACGACCGTTTTATTTTTCGCGCATATCTTCTAGCATTGATATGTGCCGCAGCCTGAGTGATTTTTTGCCGAAGCTCGTCCAATGTCGTAATCGGTTTTGCGTAGATCCTGTCTTTGAGACAACCCCAATAAAAGAAATCCAGGGGGTTTAGGTCGGGTGATCGGGGTGGCCATAGGATAGGACCAAGTCGCCCGATCCAACGCCCCGGATACTCGTGGTCTAGGTATTGTCTCACAGGACGAGCGTAGTGAGCTGGGCAACCATCATTTTGATACCACATATTTTGAAGGTCGCTTAGGGGGACGTCTTCTAGTAATTCTTGCAAATCATTTTGTAAAAAGTTCAAATAACTGTCCCCATCTAAGTTTCCTTGTAATTCAAAAGGCCCAATCACTTTTCCATTTAAAATGCCCGTCCATAAGTTGACCTTAAATTGATATTGGGATTTGTCTTCTCTCATCAGGTGCGGATTCTCATTGCTCCAGCTGTGTAGGTTGTGAAGATTTAAATAGCCATCTTTCTTGCAGGTTGTTTCATCCGACCATAGTACTTTATCCAAGAACTGAGGATCTTCCCGATGCTTTTGAAGCATCACTCGGCAAAATGCGATCCGCAGTGGATAGTCCCGTGATAGTAACGTTTGTACACGTCTGTAATGATATGGGTGTAGCCGATGACGTTTTAGTATTCGATGTGCTGAACTTTTTGGGATTCCCGTAGCTGCTTCTATGGCACGCACTGAGGTAGTTGAATCAATGTTTATTTCATTGAGAACTTCTTCATCGCATTCCGATCTAGGTCTTCCAGCGTTTCTTCTAGCTGACGGCAAACGACCCTCCGAAAACGCTTGATGCACATTCATAAATACCCGATAATCTGGATATCTTTGAGCGTTTGGGTACCTTTCTCGATACAATCTGCTAGCAGCGTTAGCATTGCATCGACATTCTCCATAAATGAGATGCATGTTAGCGTATTCCATCGGCGTGTATGGTTGCGGCATGATAACGCTAAACAGTCCAAAATACACCAAAAGTCCAATTCACAAAACACAGGCACAGTCCAAAATAATGCCAGGTCAGTTCAGTTTGCAGATCACTTAAGTCCAGTCCAAAATGCAAAGCCAAAAGTCGTTAGTACGAGAGCCACGTCAATTGAATACGGAAAGTTGCGCAGTAAACAAAGGAGCAGAGCGTACTGACTTGCTGGGAACAGGATTTTCTTTACCTGCATCATTGTCATTCAACAAAGAACATCTGTCTATCCCTCTCTAACGTATACTTATCGCTATCTTTCTCTCTCTCTCTCTCTCTCTTATTTTTAAATGTTATCGTTCGTTCCATTAAAATTCTAGGAAATTGCAACGTATGACTCACATCATTTTGTGCATAAAGTAAAAGTGATTTCTAGGAGCAAAAACATTTTAGAAATTTAGTTCTTGTTTACAAATGGTACGCATATTTTTTTTTTGCGACTAGTTATCCTAGGGTATTATACTATTTTGAAATCTTGATTAGTTGCGTCAACTTTGAAAATAACTTGCCATAGCGGTGTTCATACTTTTTTTTGCAAGACCATGAGTCAAAGTAGACTGAAAGTAAAAATCTTTAAAAATTTGAGGGAAAAAAAATATTTTGATATTTTTTTGTGTAAAAACTGCGGGCATTGTGGTGTTTTTAAGAGTTGTGGTGAATAGTAGTACTACTTAGGTTCCGATACAAAAAAAATCTTAAGCATATTTAAGAAATTGTAGCTGCGGTAGTTCAAAATATCATACAAGGTGTAAATTTTCAAAGAATTTTAAAATTTATTTTGTAACTAAAAAAAAAATTTAGGTATATTTTTTTTATTATTTTTCCTTAAGTGCTCATGAGCAGGTCAATCTTTTGGCGCCCGCTTATCGTTGAATTTTGGGACACGTTGTATACATGTATTAAACAAATATTTATTTTTGAAATTTAAAGAAAATGTTACTTATATTGATTGAAATCTAATTATAACTGTGTACGTATAATTTATTGCAGACAAGGTCCCACCTAAAATACATTAAGCTGTATTAGAAATCGAAAAATAATAAAACCTAGAAATCTATTGTATAAATATATAAAAATAAGATCAGTGAAAAATAAATATATTATACATTAATATCAACTCATCCATCATCAAAAGAAAGCCAAACTTCTAAAGGTAAATCTTGTACTAAAAATCTGTAACTTACTCGTAGTGAATAAAGTTTGCTTATTTGAAACGCAATAGTAATATGATTCAATCAAATAGTACTTTGGAGCATTTCTAACTTAACTAAAGGACCTAACAAAGACTATTATAGGCAATAATACCGCTGCGTCCGGTTTGATATTGCACATTCCCACAATAAAATATGACGTTACCAAGCGCACCGATATAGTAATCTTGTTCATTGAAAAAAAGTTGAGAATTTTTGCGATAAAAACCGAGAAAAATCCGATGATGCATGCAAAATTTCTTAACGCAACACGAACAAATCTGCGAGACTCACTTTCATCTTCACCGGACAGCATTCACTTATATGTGAATTTAAAATTGAGAAATAAATTACATAAATATCACACATCTCATACTATCGATGAGGGAAACTAACATTCCTGATTATAGCTATTTACTCGTGTTGCATCAACGATTGTATGTAAGCCGAACTCAGTTGAGTGAAAGGCTTTCTCCTTCACATTAAGTGCAATAATTAAGTATTTAACTTTTTTTTGTTAAACATATTCAACCAGTCAAATACTTTAAAAGCTATTTGGTAGGTCAGTACTTTCTTTTGCATCTTCATGGCTTGCTTTCGATATCTTATTGTTTTTAACTATATAAGGTTACAATGTTTATGTTTAAAGGTAGTGTCTACTTGAATTATCGCCTTAACATTGTCGTTTCTTTGTACCTTCAAAAGTCCGATGATCTTCTGACTCAGACATGACATCACAGTGGTCATTTTTAAATGCGGTTGTTCGAAGATGTTAAATCCGTTTCCTTTTCGCATACGTATATGGTTTTCTTAATATACATTATCTCAATCTGATTATCATGAACATCGCAATATCATGAAAATGCAATATCTATGCTTTATAATTACAAATTACTATCTACTTCGTTTAAAACTGATATGTTATCTATAATTTCAAGCATGTAAATAATATACATATTGTGGAGGTATTCTATAAACAAGATGAACTGCTAAATTCCTGGCTAAAGCATTATAGGGTTATGATTAACGTCGAAGTATTTGAAGAATTAAATATCCAACCAAATATGTCAAACGTTTATGAATTTATTGATATCTCGGCTATCTATTAAAAATAATAGATTACTATCAACGTTAGTGACGTATTGAGAATTCAAGGCTTGGAATTTGATAGCAAAGACAACGTTTAAGTTTAAACAGGACGTAATGTACTAACCAACTTGAGCATTTGTGATTCCGAAGTCGTGAACACGAATCAGTTAAAAGCAGCACGCTAATCAAGTCCTAATTAAACCATCAAGCGTCCACAGCACACACACACACTTTTACCAAACTAATTATCGAGTGAGGACCATTCGTAAACAGAAATACGAGAAATGAGAATCGAGACGAGCGGACGACCGTTTGTTTTTCAACTTCTCCAAGCCACGCGTCCGCCGCGAATGTTCTCAATTAACTCCTTAGAAATCTCACACTGTTTAACAAAGCCACGATTCTATTATCGATATTATCTCATTAAACACACGGATTGTTGTTTTTAATTCCCAAAAATGACACTCGCGTATTGGATACGTTACAAGCGACGTGACAAGCGTTACCGGTGACGGTTGGCGCGGCACTGACAACGACAAGGCGCAAAGCAAAGCAAGTGGCAAGATATCGAGAATGAATGGTGCATGCTGCATGGACTGTCGAGTGTCGATTGTCGACTAGGCTTGCCGCGGTGAAACACATGCCTGTGGCGTTAAAAGCCTTTGCGTGTGGTGGCCATTCCTCGACGACGATCTCAATCTTTATTGTTTAATACTATTAATTTTAATTTGAGGAAACCCATCGTCTATAGCAGGACATTTTATTGCAAAACCAGAGAACATGTCTTACAATGTACTGTTCCTGTCAACCTAAGGCAGAAACATGAGAGCTGTAAGGCCACATTTACTTGTGATTTCAATGGTCATAGAATTCATCAAGGTCGTAAATTTTTGTCACTATAAACCTATAATTAATCAGATGTGTCAACAATAGAATTAACTGTAGTTATTACTGCAATATTTAGGATGAACATAATAGAAGTAAACACCTGCTCAATGGTATTAATGTCCTTTGGAATTATTAATCTGTTGGTGATATAATTAGCAGTGCCCAGTGCTTAAGCGTTGGTGTTTTCCTCGAGGACTAAAAGAACTCTAGTCCTTCATGATTTTCGTATTATATCAATGGATCTGAGCTTATACGAGAAGGGATTTGTAACTTTGAACACGCTGTTCCAATGTGAGTTAGTAATATTGTGTGATATAACAGGCACTGTCAGGTGTTTATGATCATGACCGAGATCGACAGCCCTAAGTGCTGTCCAAACCACTCCTATTCAACGGGAAATCAAAATTGAAATTCTGGTAATAAACCCTCAATACTCTTACAGAAGAATTTACTAAAAGAACAAAAAATATTTCTCAGACTGACCCATTTGGAAGCAAAACCTCCACATCCGTAATCGCACAGGCTAACCACTGGACTAACGCTGGAAAAATAATAATTAGTACATTTATGTATTCTGTAATTAACCTTAATTTTAAAGGAAGGTATCCAAGGTATCTATTCGCACGATCCTATTTTACACTTCAAACAAAATAGTGTCGAAACAAGCACGAAACGTAATGACAGATGGGTTTCAGATAAGATCCGAATCGTGGCCGAAACAATGAGACGCACCAAAACACAGGGAGGCTCAAAACACTCGTAGTTTGATGATGAAATCGGTCATGATGACAATGGGAGAAAAGACAAACTAAAAACTGAAACAACTATTTTAACGCAACACACTTGGACAAATAAAAGTGAGTCAAGCTGTAGCTAATGTTGAATAATACATATAAGAAAACATATTACTAGAAAATTGCGAAAGATTTGGATTATATTGAAAAAATATATAGTTTTTTATTAAAATTTATATTTTGATATTAGCTGTTTTTGTAAGCATTTAAAGCAATCAAGCAAAATTGAACATTCGCCAAGTAATAAAATATAAGCAACGTAATAACTTGGAATATAATACCAAGATTTATATTTCAGACAGACAATCGAGTTTTTTTGCAAATATCAAATTATATTTGAAAATTCAGTTTTATGACGATAACTTTTGCTTACGTCCGATTTCAATGAAATAAACGGTAAAGTCTATGTTTAGTTTAATCTATCGGCGAAAACTGCATAAAATCCTGTAATAAATACACCAAGTGAGAAACTTGTGCCAGTGGATATGATCTCTGCCTCTGCAGTGGATATGACCTCTGCCTTCGAATCGGAGGGCGTACGTTCGAATCCGGTCCGGGGCATAAACCTCCAATATTTCAGGTTTGTGAATTTTAAGAAATTAAATATCACGTGTTTGAAGGAAAAACATCTTGAAGATACCTGCCTGAGAATTTTCTTAATTCTCTACGTGTGGGAAGTCTATCATTGGGCCAGCGTGGTGGACTATTAGCATAACCCTTCTCATTCTGAGAATATACTCATGCTAATAGGTGAGCCGAATATGGGGTATTAATGATGAAACGTACCATACAGACATATACACAAACAAACATTCAAACAATAAGACAAAAGAATTGAATGATTTTTCTCATTAATTCTATGATTAAAAGACCATTAACTTGCCTCGTTTCTGATAAGAAATCGTTAAAACCGCTTGTAGACGAAGGAAGTGAGTATTCACGTAGTCAAATTGATTTTTTGAACCACCTTTTTGTAGTCGGTTGAAAAATAACTAAGTAGGAGAAATATAAGGCTGAAAATGTCTGAGATTCCTCGTGTGCAAATCTTGTTTTTCCCTTTAGTATAGGCAATCATAGAAAGTAGTGTCCGGTCGGGGCAGGTTCTAATAGGAAATAGCGGAGTGAAGCAAACGTTTCTATGTTTAGGAAAATGGGTTGCAAGGGTTGACAACCACATTTCTTTTCATTTTAACCGCCTAATAAAGAAGTTTTGTTTTCAGTCTGAATGTGTTTATGTATATTTCTATGTACGAGATTTTTTGAACATGTAAGATTTTCATTTGAACATATATTTTTCAGGTAAAGTATCAATCGGGTTACTATCTTTACCCATCGGTAACGGTAGTAACCCGACTATAACTTGAAAACGATCAATTTTACCTTAATAAGAAATGTTTTACAGATATTACACACATAATAAAGATAAAATCTCTTTTTTTTATGTTTAGCTTCTTGATTAGCTTACCTAGAAGAGATCGCTTGTTAACGACAAGCTCGCCTATTGTGCATTTTGTCAATTCTTTAAGTCAATTGTATTGTGTGTTCTTTGTAGTGTATAATAAAGTGTATTTTCTTTCTTTCTTGCCTTTTTAGATTGTTAAGGGGTAGATAGGTATATCCTTTTACGAATTATACAAAACGTTGTTATCTACATGATTCGTATAATTATGATGTCATCAATAAGTAATTAGGTCAAATTAAAAATAATTATCATTCAAATAATAATTATTATCGTTATATCAGTTATTATATTTTAAGCATCAGGATTAGCCATGAAATTATTTTAAACATGTCACTCAGTTTTCTGTTAAGCTTATTAAGCTACCGAAAGAAAATTTATATATAAAAGGGCTTAAAATATTAATAAAAATCTTTGATTATGGGGTACCATAAGTACCTAGTATGGTACCTCATAATTAATAAAATTACGCAAACGCCCTTGAGCCCAATCGAACGTCAGAATTCTAATTTAGCTTTAAAGATTTGACCGACTTAAGCTAAAATACCAAGATAAGTAAACCTTGTAATAAAGTAATATGTTTCCTGTGGTAAGGCACAAAACAGTACATATCTAACGTGGTATAATATAAATTACCAGCAGTTACCGTTTATTTGTAAAGTTGACAACCCTAACCTCTACCGTGGAATACTGAGTCATGTATTTTCTTTCCTTCCGATTTTCTGACCTATTTTTACACTATACTAGAACGAGTTTCTCTTCCATGACTGACAACTAATAAAAACTAGCAATCACGTTACTTTGATACACTATACATGATAAGATACTTTGTACCTAGAAATGCTCCTTGGGAAACGCCTCCTTGGAAAGTAGAAAAATATGTTGATACACATATTTTTCCACTTTCTATAAATATTAAAGTTCTTTTAAAGTGTAAAAACGTAGTTGTAAATAACGTGTCCGCGGAACTCCAAAGTTTTCAATTACTTATGAGTTTTCAGATACTTAGGTACCTACCTAAGTAAAACCGTAATTTCTTAAAATAGTCATTATTTTGATAAATTTATCCCGGGACCGTTTATGTTGCGACCTTGTATCTTTATTTTTGCAGAAGGTTTTAGTTTTTTAAAGATTACCAAGCGGTTTACCCTCCTAAAATAAATTATCAAAAAAATTCAAAGTGACTGATGATTAGATTAGAGATATGATTTCTCATTTATGGTATTTTTTAAAATACCAGCTTGGACCAATTTCAGCTTGGACGGTTGAAAGTAGGAACCCTTAGAACCTGTACCTTTCAGAGCCTTCATAGCTACACAATTGGCTACATACCTATAATAAGACCAAGGCTGACGAAAAGGTTGAATCCTAGAAAACATAAATGTACAAGTATAATATGGCTGAATTTTAAAACGAGGTACATCTGACCGTCGCACAAGCTTTCAATACATAATGAACTAATCGTAATCCCGTATGAACTGTGAATAACATTGTGTCCCATTGTCAAGCCCTCGAGATAAATCTGACAGATCGGCGCTCGTACGTGAGCCTGCGGTGGACGCTGATAACGTTGCCAATCGATTTGAGCGAGATAACAGCACACTCGTTACGTCAATGGAGGATCGGTGTGCATGTAAACAAAATACATATTTAATAACTTTAATTTAGAAAGAGCCAATGTCTAAGGAAAGAAAAATGCCTTTATTTCAATATTGTTCCACACAAGACAATATATCCAATATGCTCTCCCAGGGATTTTCCTGTGATGCATGGCGTAAACCAGAAAATGGCCCCAGCATTTTTAATTAAGTAGCATTATGCTGACTTAATTAAAAATAGATCATGCAGCGCTGATTTTCAGCTGGAACCTCAGACTAGGCTTTGACTTCATCGTCAGGAGTATGCCCGGATGTGACTGACAAAACCGATTTTGCAGGATTTACAGGACTTTTCTGTCTTCTAAATAACACGTCGGTCATCACGATATCTTAAAAACCATTGAATGTACTTTGAAATTTCTTTGAAATTTGGCAAGGAGGTAGTTCATAGTTAGTAAAGACGTCCGCTAAGGACGGATAGTGCGAGAGGGTCAGATTAAGGAGAATATATGCTATGGTAAAATAGGGAAAGAAGAGAGAAATTTTAAATAACTACATTATTATAAATGCCTGGTTGACAGCCTGCCTGGCAGCCAGTGTTCCGTATTCTTGCCACCATTCCACGTGGGCATGAGTTGTATAGGTAGTTATTAGGATAATGCACTCTTTCTCAATAAAAAATTGGCTATTTAACAATATAATAATGCTACCGTACCTACCTACATTAAACTCTGGAACTTTTCCTCTACCAAATTAACGACGTAATGTCGCTTTTTTCTGAACACTGTAATTATTCACATAAGAAGCACATTAAAGTTAACACTTATGCAATCCGTTGCCGTTTCAGTTTTTCTTTAATTTGGTTCGAGTCGTTCAACTCAGCGGGACGGAGGCGGCGGAGATAATAATTGGGTTCTGAGAATAAATAAATGAAGTACAAGCCTACCTAACTAATATATTATTAAGAATTTAAGAACATTGATGGTCTGTTCATCGTTTTAATCTTTTCTATTAAATTTTTGAAACTAAAAATTATTTGACCATTATTCTTTAATTCATATTTAACATCTAGCCGACATTCATCCGCGTATAGTTTCCGTTCCCGAGAGAATCAAGGGATCAAGCAATATAGCCTATTAGTTTAAGATCCTTATTAGGAATCTGCTTTTATTTGTTTGGCCGGGAAATTTACTATAATATGTAGTATTATAAGGGTATTATCTGGATCTACTACCGATTTTAATAATTACACTAGCAAGCCAAGTTATTTGTGAGTGTCATCTTTATTATTGTATCTCCGTATTTCCACTCAAACGGGAGCTACGTGGGCGAAACCGCGGGTGTCTGCTAGTTCACTAAAAAGTTATTTTAACCTTCGACGTAAAAAAGGTACCTTCTAATACTATTGGGAATTTATTTTAAGAAAGAAATAATAATAATATGCTCCCGACCAAATTGTTTTCTCTCTTTTCGGCCACGGCGGCCATCATGGTAAGATTAACCATGTACGTAGGAGATATTATAGTGAGTAAGTCATAGTTTTTTTTTTGGTCTTTTACAAGTTAGCCCTTGACTACAATCTCACCTGATGGTAAGTGATGATGCAGTCTAAGATGGAACCGGGCTAATTTGTTAGGGGGAGGATGAAAATCCACACTCCTTTCGGTACACGACATCGTACCGGTAGGGTGGTAACTAGCCACGGCCAAAGCCTCCCATCAGTCAGACCTAGGGACAACCCACCGCCTCCCATGGCCCTTTCAACCTCTCGGTAATTTGGGCCGAATCGAGGGAGAGCGAACCCGGTACTTGCTCTTTGCGTGTTCCCAGGACGCCTTCTTGACTCCCTACAAGTTATTTTCTCTTTTTGCTCCTTGTCCCTTGATACTCACTCTCCTGCTTCTGGAGCTGGACGACACACGACGTTGAGATAAGCTTTCCCGCCACCAGTCAAACCTGGACCAATTAAGAAAATCTCAATCTGCCCAGCCGGGGATCGAACCCAGGACCCCCGTTTTGTAAATCCACCGCGCATACCACTGCGCCACGGACTGACACGACCGGTTGAAGATCAGGAACGACGGCTTTACGTGCTCTGCGAGGCACGGGGGCGTACCAACACCGCCAACTTCCCAATTCCAGGATGCTATTTTGTTTTTTTTTTATAAGAATTTTTTTTTAAGTCCAGGATTCGAATCCCGGCTCAATTCAAATACCGACACAGAATTCAAATCCAAAACCGAACAGCCAGTTTTACCAGTAAGTAATTTTCAGAAAATGGCACCTCATAATTTGAAAGTCAATAAAAAACACTCCTGAAATCAACCTCGCTTGAACCCCACACGCTTGTAAGGCGAATCGAAAGCAAAAACTAGTCGCGTCACATCCGCCCATTCAGCGCCGTGTTTGGACAAGAAACGGAAGCCTTATAGTGTAAGAGCTAGTCAACAGCAACAACGAACTAGAATTAACGTGACAAAATGTCTAAGCAAGAGTTTATATTACATTTTTCATTTTTTCATTTCTTCATCATCATTGAATGCTATTACTTACTGTAATTTACGTTAATAAAATTCCAGTTCTTTCTACTACATCTTGTTATTGTAAAACCCTGTGACAGCAATCAGCCATACACTTGGATTTTTTTGTAAAAAAGAAATTCAAGTGTACAGCAAGCTCATCGTCAAAAATCATTCAAAACTCAAAAGTTTTCGCAAACTAAGCCAAAGAATAAGTAACAAAGATGATGAAGTAACGAATATTGTTTTATTTTTATTACATGCAGGTCCACATCTTCCGAGGCTTCTGGCTTTACTATTTACCATATGTATCAGACACTCATATCTGCCGGCGGAGCTAATGAGGACGGTGGTCATACCCATAATTAAAAACAAAACAGGGGATATTACTGAGAAGGGGAACTACCGACCGATCTCATTGGCTACTGTTATAGCCAAGGTTTTTGACGGTCTGTTGGAGCGTCAGCTAAGCAAATATCTGCGAATTCACGATGCACAATTTGGTTTTAGACCGGGTGTCTCGACAGAAAGTGCGATTCTGACGCTCAAACATACCGTTAGATACTACACTGATAGGAGTACACTTGTATACGCTGCCTTTCTGGACCTCTCGAAAGCTTTTGACCTGGTTAGGTACGATATACTTTGGTCTAAGTTGATTGACTCGGGAGTACCACAGGAAGTGATCAATATTCTCAAGTATTGGTATGACCATCAGACTATCCAGGTCAAATGGAGGAGTACTCTTTCTGATGAGTTCAGGTTGGAGTGTGGAGTGAGACAGGGGGGAATATCGTCTCCAGCACTCTTCAACCTCTACATGAACCAACTAATTATAGAGCTCGGCAACGCTGGTGTCGGCTGCTCAATAGATGGGCAGTGTGTTAACAATATTAGTTATGTTGACGACATGGTGTTGTTGAGTCCATCAGTAAGGGCGCTCCGGAAGCTGCTGACAATTTGTGAGAGATATGCGCAGAAGCATGGCCTTCTGTATAATGTTAAGAAGAGCGAACTTCTGGTGTTTCGGGTGGGCTCGCGAAAATTAGAAAATGTACCACCAGTAACATTGGGAGGAATCGAGCTTCAGAGGGTGTTGGAGTTCAAATACCTCGGTCATATTGTCACTGAGGGTTTGTGCGACGACATGGACATGGAAAGGGAAAGGAGAGCTATTGCTGTCAGATGCAATATGTTGGCTCGCAGGTTCGCGCGGTCTACTGTAGACGTAAAAGTAACACTGTTTAAGGCGTTCTGTCAGACGCTATACACGTGCAGCCTGTGGGTCAACTATACGCAGAAGACATACAATGCACTCCGAGTGCAATACAACAATGCCTTCAGGGTGATGTTGGGGCTCCCACGGTACTGTAGTGCATCAGCAATGTTTGCGTACGGAAGGACTGACAGCTTCTCTACAGTCATACGGAAACGAACGGCAACGCTGATGAGCAGGTTGAGGGGGAGCACTAACACCTTCCTGAGAGTGATTAGCGAAAAGTATGACTGTCCCATACTGAGGCACTGGATACACACACATACCTGTGTGCCCGGTGTGTCAGTATGTAGGGGCAGATATCTTAAGTAAGTATTATACCTAAATATGTAGTGTTATTATTTCTCTTTTTTTTATTTTTTTGGTCTGTATTTACTTTACTAACATATAATTTAAGCTATTGTCTTTTTTTTTGTACACTAACAACTATGGGTCAAGGCCTGAAATAAACATATTTTTTTTTTTTTTTGATTTTGCACAATGAAATGTGATTTCGATCAATCACGGAAACTAAAACAGGTTTAAATGAAGCAAATATTCAATCTGTGTTACTTATGAGAGGTAAAGGTTTTTGTTAAGTGGTTATGATTACAAGTGCTTAAAGGAAAAGGATTTTTTTTTTTTGAATAAGCAAGCGCTTAGCTGCAATCACGCCTGATATTAAGTGATGATGCAGCCTACGTTGGAACGCGCTTGCCTAGCTTGTAGGTGGTGGGGAAAATGGAAGAATTTTATAGAGATAAAATGGTCATTAGCTCTTTGACTATAATTCGCCAAATACACTGAAGACAATTCCAAACGAACTCAAAACACTATTGTGATAGTCAATAATAATTGACAATGTGGTTGACGTTCCCAATTTCCTTTCATTTGTAAATTATTTTTGGTTAAACATCCTTACAATGCGGTAAAAACGTCATTTATCAATGACTAGTGACATAAAGTACATCATCGACCTCGATAGCTCTTGTTTCAAGGGCTGGACTGAAAAACTAGAGTTCTAAGTTCAAACCCCGACGAAGATGTTGGGCTAAAACCATAATCACTTATTATTTTATTTATACTTCAAGTTATTTAATATTTTTTTTTAATATAAATATAATAAACTATTCTTTAAAAATTACTCCTTGTTTGTTTTATACTCCTTGGTGATGACTGGTGTCCTCATGTTTTTCTAAACGTAACGTACGTCTTGCCTGGAAGAAATCGCAACTTTTACGAGTAAGCGATAATTCCACCTTTTCTATCCTGCTCTCTTTATAATAATATCAATGCAATCATTTGGCTCACTGCTGAGCACAAGTCTCCCCTCAGAATGAGAGGGGTTTGGCCAATAGTCCAACACGCTGGCACCATGCGGATTGGCAGACCTCACACGAAAATTAAGAAAATTCTCAGGTATGCAGGTTTCTTCACGATATTTTTCAACGTTTGAGACACGTAATATTTAATTTCTTAAAATGCACATAACTGAAAAGTTGAAAACTGAAAAGCACTTTCAGTGTTAGATAGCCCATTTATCGAGGAAGGCTATATATTATCCCCGTATTCTTACGAGAACGAGAACAACGCGGGCGAAACCGCGTCTGCAAGTGAAAAATAAATTTAATGTAAAGATAAATCATCAAATAAACATTAATTTCAATAAAAACATGTACGTTGACAGTAGAAAAGATAGATACATGAAATGGCGCAGACAGTCGCATGCCGAGTGCGAATCAAACATACAAACGTCTGAAACTTTCGTCTGCTGGAGAAATTACATCAATTATTTTTAATTGGCAACACTGACCAGCCAGCAGCTTATCAGTGTTGTTATATAATGGCTTGATAGCGGTCATTATCTGTACAAATAGTTTTTTGATGCGATTTTTTATATCTTTTGATTTGTTTTAAAGTAAATAGATAAATTATAAACTGTGATAGTCATTATAGTAGCAATGTTAGGAACTACCAAAACATGATTCGCCAGGTTTGAGTGCAATGAAAACCCACTTTATTGTTATAAAATAAAATCATTTACTTGTCATTAAAAGGTACATACTATCGGATCTAAACTACCGATTGGATTTTCATGTGGTTTTCACCAATGATAGAGTGACATGAGAAAGGTTTCTTTAGGAGAAACCCAGTCTCCATACACACTCGGGCCCAATAATTTCAAACGATACAGCTGCATATTGGCCATAAATTAGAACATAAGCAGAAATCTCATAGAGCCAATTTTCAGAAAAATCTACATTGGCTAAATCAGCTAAATTATTTGGTGCATTTGTGCAACCTCATCTTATCCATTTGCCATCAAATTCATTGCATTATCTGTGTCTAACTGACAGTTTTTCCTAAGGATTTGATATTAATTTAACATTTTGTCAAAATCTCTAAAAAAAACTGTCAGTTTGGCAAAGATAATACATTGAATGAATAATATCGTCCAACGAATCCGATGACATTGACATTTACATTTAAATACAGCGCGCATTTTCAAAGACAGCTGATAACCAATGTCAATCAGTGGAATACGCATTTGAAAAGCTGGATCAGTATGAAAAAAACAAAATCAGCTAATGTTCCATATTTAAATTGGCCAATATTATTTCGCCTAAGATTCAATTGGAGTTTTCTAGAAAAAAATACAAGATTTTAAGTTAATTTTTAATTTCAGTATCGTTCTGAAGAGTGGGACCAACTTGGTGCTTCTCTTTTGTCAAGGTTTGAGGCAAAGTTTGTATGAAGGTCTGTATGAGTGATAAGGCTTGCATGCGGGCCAAGTCGCGAGCGTTTGCTAGTGCATAAACCGGCCTGTATCATAATATGTTGGGTTAGTAACAACATTTTACTGAGAGACGTCGCAACGCTTTCTGATCAACTGGAGACGACTGGATTGCAAAAACTGAAACTAAATTTATGACCTGAAAATAGTTATGATAACTACTCTTAATACGCTCAAATAACTGTAGCTTAGTTAATCAGTAACTATACAATCTAAGCTAATATAAAGAGGAAAGACTTTATTGTTTATTAAAGACAAGCTTATAAAATATTTTATGATTAATTAGACGTTATAAAAAGTGTTAATGATTATTTAGACGCTATAAAAGCTTGGTATTGAATTGCACTATACGATTGTGTACTTAGTGATATACATATTTATCCTTAGCAAACACTTGTTTATATTTTTCTACCAACTTATCAATTTCTGATTGTTGGGATAAATCAAGATGATTTACCAATATTTCAAAATTTGCCGTGTCAATATGTTCATTGAAATTCACTTCATATTTATTTATGTCTTCATTTTCTTTTGGATCATTAAATTGTACGATTTTTAGTTGTTCATTTTGCATCAACTTAAAGTTTTTAATACAATCTAGTCCAATCAAAAAGTCATAATTAAAATTTTCATTATCTATTATGAAGATATCCATAACTCTTTCAATATTGTATATTTTTATTTTAAGTTTTATTATACCTTTTGTTTTCTTCTCACCATTAATAGTTTTCAAGCTTACTATTTGTGTATTCTTTGAATTTTCATTTTTCTGTATTTTTAACAATTTTGCATTAATCAATGATACATTTGAACCTGAATCATAAATTCCAGAAATATCTAACGTATCATTTAATAGTAACTTTACTTTTATTAATGGTGGCACATCTAGTTTTTTGGACTCTCTTCATTCAGTTCAACTTCCAATTCAGAGTTATTTACAGTTTTAACAACTCCTGTTTTATCTTTATCCTTAAACCAACAATTTTCTATTAAATGGTAACGTTTCCCCTTTTTTTCTTTCACACATATGGGGCATGGTTTTGTTTGTTCCTTTTTATTTAATTTAGTGTCAGAGCAAATACTGTTTTTATTATCATATTTATTGTTTCTTACAAGGTGTTCCAATTTCCCAATTTCATAATAAAGATCCTCAGTACTTTTTAAAGCTGCTCGATCAATCTGATCCCCCACATAATTCGGTAATCCAACCGCTATAAGGTCAATAAGTGTTTCGGTATCAATTGATTTCCTTACTTCCAGTAAAAGTTTTTCTTTTTTTAAACCATATGCAAGTAATGAACCTGTTTGATATTTAAAGGACAGAGCATATCTAATGGGTGACAATCCTTTGTTTGCAAATGTTTCACAAAAACTTTTTTCCCATTTGTCCCATTTTGATTCTATTGTATGTTTCATTATCATACAACTATACCAATCGACACTAGATTGCTCCATAAAATTTTTTAAAACTTTAATTTTCTTTATATCTTCTTTTATGTCAAAACGTTCACATTCTTTATTAAAATCCTTTAGCCATTGATAAGCATTTGAGTTTCTACCATTGAATTTTTCAATCATGAAATCTTTGGTTTTCAGGTTTGTTTTGTCTTTCTTCAAGCATTTTTTCTAACAATTTTTCTAGTACTCCATGTGAACTACTAGGTATAATTTCAGAATAGTTTAGAATTTCTTCGAGATAAAAATCATAAAATTGTACATTTTGCTCCGCATCCAAATAAATATCTTTTATTTCCTTAGTTAAGGTTATCCAGACTTTTCTCGTTTGGTATCTTTTATTGAAGGATTTTTTTACCTTAATAAAGTTTGGAGTATTATAAATTGTTTGGTGGAGATTTACCGGCTGAAATTCCTCTGGTATACTGAAAGTTTTACCATCAGGTGTGGCAATCGAAGTTACACATATTGCGTTTGATTTTCCATCACTTGTTGGTTTTACTTCAAAATCAAACCTCAGTTTCTCCATTTTTCGTAAAATAGTTAATAAATGTTGTTTTATAATGATAATTATTTCACATGAATGTGATAGTAGTAATAAAAGCTTGTTTGTGTTTCTATAAATAAAATATAATTGTTATTTACAATATTTTACATTAAATTATTAAATTAAATCCTAAACTAAAACTTACCTATAAATAAAATATAAAAACAACATTCAAAGCTATTATTTACTTTTACACTTTATATTTTAATAAAAATTTTAATGTTTTGCTGTTAAGTCAATAATAATATATCGAATATTTCAAATGTGACAATGTCATGAAAAAAAAAGTAAATTACCAAAAAGAAATAATATTAAAGAGGTTTTCTTTTTACATACATAAAATAAAACCTAGCTGAGTTTGTTGTGGGCTCTTTTCGGACCAAGGCGGGTTTGGAACCATTGTAATTTAAATATCAAGTTTTCTCCCAATTATTATCACCATGATAAGCTGCCAAGAAACATGATGTCGTAGTCGTAGTGAGAACACTAGATCGGCTGACTTATTGTAGCAGCCTTGACTCGTGGCGCAAGGTTCAAACTTGGTAAACAATTCCAATTGGACACAGCTGCTAATGCAATTAGGCTTTGCACAAACTTGCGTTTATAGACATAAGACAATGTTTTAAATGTTCGGAAAATCTTTATCGAATTAGGAAAGTGTGAAGATAATAGGTACGCTCTTTATCTTTTCATCCATCATTGTCATCACTGGATGGGTGACCACTGCTGGACATAGGCCTCTTGTAAGGACTTAAAATACCTCGGTTTTGAGCCGCCAGCATCCTGCAGCGCCTTTTTAGTCGCTTGATGTCGTCGGTCCACCTAGCAGAGGATTATAATAAGCGTCCAAAGATCAGCATCGTACGTGTTGGACGTATCGTATCAAACGGATTTTTAATTTTACGATAGATAAAATCCGTTCGATGGCATCCGTACGATGGAACGTGTACGCACTTGTATGACTTTCTATACAAAAAATACTAAAATCCGTTTGATGCGATGCGTCGATACGTACGACCGCCTTAACCTGGTTCCTTTTTCTTTTCAGCCGAGTACAAAAATCTTGGGTACAAAATTAGTACGATACACTATGTAACTGAATCTATTACTGACATTGCATGTCTTTTATACAAGTATTTTTGAATTGTGACGTGGCTTTTTGCGTAAGTATATTTTAAGCACTAGTGTACATAAACATTGTATTAAAATAATAACTACAACAGACGAAACAATTACATAAATTGAGCGTTCGTAGGAGACCTTAAATTTTGTTGATAAACAAAATACGGACAGTCTTGCAAACTATTTATTACAAATGTTATGAGGACTGCGAATATTGTGAAGTAGCTAGATAGTTTTTAATAATCTTTTGAAATAGTTTCAACAAACGCCCTGCGGCTATATCGCGTTGCGTCGAAGTGATATTGCTCTAGGGCAAACTTGGTATTTATTTTATTATGTTACCATATATTTTGCTCTGGCTACTTTAACAATATCAGAACAAAAATAATCTTTTATTTGTATTAAATTACATACATTTACAGTGCACAAAGATAATCCCCTGCAACGTGAAAATAACTTCGAACCGCTTTTTTAAATTCAAGAATTACACATCTTGCCTAATAAGAATAAGCTCTCCTATTTTTAAAATTGCTACGTTTAATTACAGACTTTTTATGTTCTAATGTCCTTGATTCAGACACACATATAATCCAATAGCAAAGACGTACCGCCAAGTGATTTAGCGTTCCGGTACGATGCCGTGTAGAAGACGAAAGGAGTGTGGATTTTCATCCTTCTAACAAGTTAGCCCGCTTCCATCTTAGATTGCATCATCACTTACATTAGGTGAGATTGTAGTCAAGTGCTAACTTGTGAAGAATACAAAAAAAAACTTAACGATGCTACCTACTCACCCATTCAGTTTTCAAGTATCTCCACGAAGTACGGCTCTCGCTTCTTACATACGTCCTATCAGTCTTTGTAGACGACGTGCTGTATCTTGCCTGTAACAAACATAGTAAAATTGTAATTGCTTATTCAAATAATTCTCGATGTATATTCGAAAGTATTAAGTCGAAGAAGCATAATTAAATTATTTATAAATATTTTTGAGTGATCCTGCGAAATTATACACGAAATAAAAATTTAGCCCAGTCAATTAAGCAAATTATAGAGGTCAACCTCGGAATGAGAGCTAATAAGCTGCAAACTTGACGATACAACTACAAACTCATTCACCTTTATTTTGGTGTTCTAATTGTTGGCTCAAATGTCTCATAAAATCTCGTGGCGTAAGTTATTCAAGGTCACATTTTTGTTTCTATAACTTTCTGCCCTCTATCTTAAAAACGGTTGGGCGTATAAAAAAATTGTACCTAATTTTATGATTTACAATACTTTTTTATACTAAATAGTAACATTATTGGAGTTTTACAAACCGAGATAATGGCGACTTACGACGCAAACACAAGATTTTGTGAGACTTATGAGACAACTTTTAGATAACCAAAATAAATGTGTACATACGAGAACAAGCAGGAGCGGAGCTACACGTGTGAAAGCAAAAATTAGTACCACAATCTCACTTAATATTAGAATGTTTTAAGATTCATTTTTTTTCATAGTCTGAAATCACGGACAGCCACTACTTTTAATCATCTTATTGTACCTTATGTACGAGTATATACAGTATTGATGTATCTGGTGCTTTCCGGAAAAAAATAACGTAAACAAACTGTAGAGTTTTGACTTTTGAAATTACAAAAGTATAAAAAACGGGTCCAGTGCGCCCCCACTTCATTGTTGGAAACATCTTACAAAATAGGTTATGTCACTGTCATATTTTTTTAAGCATGTATTTTTGTGAGAAATCTTTACTCGACATTTGGGCCCGCAGCTAATTTCGATACAGGGTCTCAAAGCACGCTACGCCACTGAATACAAGTCCTTATTTGACTGGGATATTTCATTTGAAATTGATTTCATCATCGACAAAGTCAGCAACTCCTTTTAAACACTGGTCATCCGATAATTCTATTTTAAGGTAGGTGTCGTCGCTTTGCCGAATATTAACATCGAGAAAGCGAGCTCGAGGCGCGTCGCGCAGTGAAAGCGCGCAAGTGACACCGAGACAATGCCTGCAGGTGCCGTGCGCTACTGAGCACTTACTCGTACATGCGCCGGACAGTACAGACAGGCTGACTGTAAGGTTAGTATTAGCATACAGTAGCAAACATCTTTACGTACCGCGCGGCTGTAGGTATTTATTTCAAAAATACGGCCGAGTTACAATACTGCTAGTATAAATTTTTACTGTGGTAGTGGCGTCTAGCGAGCTGCCACGGACCGTAGTTAAAATTTAAACCAATCGTTTTTTAAAAGGAGAGTTAAATGATAATAGTTGATACGCAAATAAACTTAGGTTATTGTTGTCGGAGTAAAACCAACTATATTCAAATCCTTACGGGAGGCTTAATCATGAGTTCATGCATCACGACGTAAACCAAATATTATATACCATAATAAATTAGTTAGTAGTTGAGTATAAGAAGTTACTTAATTTTTAATGTTTTATCTATATTAAATCAATATGTAAAAATATATATAAAAAAGAATTGCCGAAACCCGGGATTGAACCGGGGACCTTTAGATCTTCAGTCTAACGCTCTCCCAACTGAGCTATTTCGGCTGTGAAGGAGATTGTGAAATTAACGAACTTTTGGTATATTATGTATAAAAATATTTTTGTTTATATACTCATATGTATAATAATTGGTGATGATGATAAAAAGGTATTATGATTTTATATAATCAGAGCACTTGTATATACATTTATGATAACGAATATGCAAAATTATTGTCACCTCAATTAGCGTGACATCGAGTTAATCATTACATCAATACAATATGATGAATAAAGTGTCTGTCTGTAGTTCCAATCTATGAAAAAGTATAATTCTAAAACATTATTTATTATTATTTTTGTAAAATATAATATCTGAAACATTTTTTAAATCCATTAAATACCATAATTTTACTTATGGAATAAAATTCAAAAAGAAGATAGTAATTAAAAACAATATTGTTGGAAGTATTGTTACATATTTTGAATACAAAGAATATAAAAAATAATTATTTCTTATTCTACGGACCATATCTATGAAAATTTTTACACTTTAAAAAGGTAATATCAGTCAAATTGTATGGGACCGCTGTTTTTATTAGCTAATATAAAGTTCACATAGTAATATTATGTACTTATAGACAAAGATTTTATACTATTAGATACGTCACTAACTCGTCGAAACTTCTTGTCGAAAAATTGTCTTAATTTCATTTAGTCGCATAGTAAACAACGAAAGTTATATAAAAAAATAATACCTAAATATTGCCTATAATGTCGAGTTGTGTGTTTTGGAAGTGTTAAAACTATTTATACATAAATATATAACGTAAGTAAACACAAAATTGTGCCTGTGTGCGCTCAGTGGAGGAGCTAAATTCGGATTACTTTATGTGGTGATTTTGTTGACACGTAACATGTCTATAGTATAAAATATCGTTGCCTATAGACTTGTATGTCGGCCTGCAACCAACACCGTGACTCGAACAAAGGTGGGTTTTCAATCGAGCAAGTTTAATGGAGCCACTCGGTCTGATGACGGATTGTTCCGCAAATTTAATATCGAAATTACCGTCATTTGACTCCCAAGCCCTGATCAAGGCCAGCGGTTAATAAACTAGAAACCATGGGAGATGAAAATACTTTTATGCTTAAACTAAATCAAGACTCACCTATAATTATATTAGGTAGGTACATATAGTATAGTAATGGGGATGATGACTGAATATATTGATTTTTATGATACATTCGGGTAAATAAGGTCAATGTTAACTAATTTATACATAAAAAGCAAAGATTGTCTGGATATTTGCAAAATAAATAAGATTATAATATTTTAAAATCTATTAAATTTTTTTTATTAGATGAAAATTCGTACAGTTTTAGCTTCCTTGCATTAAATATGACATTTTTCAATAAATGAACTATAAACATAAACGCACAAATAACAAAGATATTAGTAATTTTGTTTGAACGCCCATACAAACCTAACGATCAGCGAGCCAACGACGTCACTAAATCGTGCCATTTTGTATGGATCGTTTTTCATGGATCCGCGGCAGCGCCGCAAATCTGTCATTTTAAATCCCTGTAGCTCCGAAAGTAATGATCGCAGATACCTTGTTACTTTTACAAAATTGCTTTGCTATTAGTATACTCTTAATTTATATACAAATTAAAAAACTGTCATCATCCCTATTATATTATTTTTAGCAGACTCAGAAGCGGATTACAAAAATAAGAAAACCAATGTCAAATAAAGGTTATTCACAACATTTGTCAGGACCACCCGAGGTTTGAAGTTCGACCCGTCTTTGCTTGCATTCTGTAATATAAATGTATAAGGGAATCCTTTACATCAATTGTATACTCACGGAACGTCCTAGAATTAGGTTTTCAAATGTCATTGTTAGCAAACTGCACTGTCGAAATTCAGCGCGCGTATTAGGAAGTTTCGTAAGGAAGCGACACTACTCTACTACCAATATACGTGCATACGTATTACGTAGGTAAGTACACAGTCGAAATATCGTTTCGTTTCTATGTAAAGACGCAACCTTCGGATGAAATTAACTCTCATTTATTTATTTCTCATTTTTTTTAAATTTTTAACAATGTTATACATACAAAATATACAAAACACTGTTAAAAACTTATAAAAAATATTTAACCCTCCCTCTGCGGGACCTTTCAGTTCCCAAGCAATCGGTCTAGACCCTCGGATTATTATTATAGGGGTGATATTGCAGTGTTTTATTTACTTAGTTTTGTGGTGTTACTAACAAAGTTTTACAAAAAAAGTTAAAAATTAGTTTTTCAGGTAGGTGTATTTTTAAACAATTACTTCTTCGTTGCCTGATTTCTCTCTTTTTAACCGACTTCCAAAAAGGAGGAGGTTCTACGTTCGGCTGTATGTATGTTTTTTTTTATGTATGTCCAGCGATGATTCCGTCATTTATGGACCGATTTTAAAAATTCTTTTTTTGTTTTTAAGAATATTTTCCATTTTTTATAATGTCCTAATTTGCTAAGTATAAGTTAGGTGGTTATTTAAAGTTTTACTTCTTACTCAAACTGCCTCATGAATATTGACTATCCTCTTATTTGCATTACCTGCTCTCGTTTACTACCTGCGAACATTTGGTCACCCTAACTTAAAATTAAGCAAAGTTTTCGTAAAAAATAATTAACAAATAAGGACATAATGCATGAAGAAATATAAGTATACCACTACGTTTAAGATCTTGCATTGCTTCTTAAATATTTGCCAGAGGCGAATGAAATGAAAGGAATGGGGAAATAAATAATGGCGTATTGTGCCAGACAATGGCTAAATCAGTAAATCTAATTATATGTAAATTAATGCCGAATGTCGTGTCACAACGTTTGTAATATTTGCATTGAAAGTACTCTGCCCACACCACAGAAAGGTCGCAGAACAAATAGGCCCTATGTCGATTTTTGTAACCGTCATGATTTTTAATATCTGGGAGTCGTGGCTATTTTAGGGTTATCTGGTTTTTTTAATTAAGGAATGTTTCACTTGCATATACCACCATATACATTAAACTTTCAAATTTTTGTATTCTAATCTTAAGTGTTAAACCTCATGTGCCAATTAATCAGACCAAGACCCAGTGATTATCACAATCTACCTATACCAGTGAGGCTGCTTGATATTTATACTCGTACATAAACATGGAGGCACTACTTTGTGGACTGTGGTACGTACGATGGTCACCGCCGTCCTAAACTAAATGGAGGCCCTTTTAGTAACTAAAAAAAGCGAATTATACAATTTTTTTTACTACTTATTATGATCGTAGGTAATCAAAAACAGTAGGTATGATATAATATGTTTATTAATGATCTTCGAATGCTGCTGGTTCTTTGGTTACGATTACTAAAAAGGTGTCTTTTAAGATTTCTGTTGATCAAAATCTTCTATTAGGTAGTCAACATTTTGAAGGATATTATTATTGTCAGTCTTTCGGTTATTTATGTCGTCGGTCCATCTAGCTAAAACAATATATAACATCGAAAAATTGCTACATAACCATTGATTAAAAAAACTTGGTACCCACTTGGTGGTTTTCTCCTAACCGGGACTTAAATATACCAACATACGAATAAGTGCCATTCAATGAAGCAGATGTTGCAACCTATATCTCCCTTGTCCAGGTCATTGAACTTCAGTACTATTACATTCACTGACGAAGCAGGACGTGTAATTTATACAAAGTTCACTTTAGTAAGCACTACAAGTACGAAATTGCGTTACCCTGCTCGTTGCTTGACGTAACCTGTCACCGTAACATTGCGTATTAACCCTTTTACACTATTCGATACGATATTATAGTCAGGCAAGTTCGTAACATGATATGCGGGCGACGAGGGGAAAGACTGCGCGGATGTGAAATCGTGCGTGCGGGGAAGTGAGGTCATGGGTTTTTCATTCATCGCTACACGCCTCCCGGCCCAAGCAGACCATCAGGAGTGTTACGAACGAAGTTGCCAAGCTATAATATCATACAGCTCTTTATTTCTTTATGCCAGAGCTCGTAAGGGAAAGAGCCACCATTCTTATTTCTGCCGTCACACAACATTCTAGAGTTCTAGTCTGCAGAGTGTGAAGTTACAAACATAATTATGTATAAGGCTTTACAGTATAAATAAGGTGATTGTCTGGTACTAGCTTCCCCCTAACACCCCTTGGATAATTATACAGCCATTCGTGGGTGCAAAGTGCAGTGTATCATTATTTCTGTGTTATATTTCTTTCCGTCAGTGTATTAACACTAATCCGCCAAAACACTGAAAGGATTTTCATGTAGGTACATAAAAGTCTTAGTTTGAAAAATTAATTTAGCTAAAATGTTTCGCTATTGTTTCTGTTTATAGTGTTCTCACAATTCAGCCAATCGCCAAAAGCAATTTGCTTTTCAAAACGCTTTCTGTTCAATGCTCCTCCAGCATTGAACAGAAAGCGTCGAGCGTCCAAGATGTACGATTATGAAAGAAGATTGTATAACTAAAACAAGTCAAGTGAATTAATCAACAACAAACCTTAATTATAAAACACTTATAAAAAATATAACAGATATCTAATATTCGATACACGACATCTTTACGATATCGTATCGGCTATCGTGTAAACGCCATCACGATCAGATTACGACACACACGGTTAGTTCAATTAATTGATCGCTTCCGTTCTCCCATGCCTCCCATTTGTATGCCATTGCGGAATCTTCCTCGATCATTTTCCGTTTTCTCCTCTCTGGGTTACATGGCGTAGGAAACATAATAACAATAATAGACTTAAATAGGTAGAGAGAGGTCTTGTGTTTCTGTTTGTTTCTGATTTGTTGTATAGTAATAGTAAACATGATGTACGAAATACGAAATAGCTGCTACTTTGTCATACATGCACTTTCACTTGTGCAGTTTACTTGGGAGGTTGTTGTTTGTAGTACTTTTACTGCTTACTATATTATAAGTACCTACTAGCATTTGTTAAGTAACCATAAACCTTACAACATATACTATCTTAGTAGTAATCAAAAGACAACATACTTTTAAAAAACTGCAAAAAGGATTTTTTTTTATAAAAGACTCAGGAGGGACCTATTACACAAGAGGGAATATGGAACTTAGACCCAACATGCGGGTTAAAGAGTCTCCCAATACCGTGCTCGAATGCGAATTGAGTTAAACATTATAACTTTATCAGATACTCTCCGAGGCACGGAGGTATAACCCCTCCTCACTCCGGGGTACATACATTTTTACTTAAATTTGCTTGGAAGAAACAACCAAGATTTGAACCCATTTGTTCCGAAGGTACATAAGGCTAACCACTGGGTAACGCGCAGCTATAAAATTCAAAAAAAATCATGATTCAAAATACATTTATTTCAATTTGGCTTATTTAGACATATATTTTACTAACGGATGCCTCTGATTTCGTTCGCCCCTAGACCCTACTTCGACCCTGTCGCAAAATCCCTTGTTAGCGAACGTCTACTAATTACAAACTACATAATCTTTCATCTTTTTACGTCAAGCGTTTTTTGAGATTTAGAGAAGATTTTTACATAATCGTTTAAGGTTTTAAAAGTTCGATTCATTAGTGATCGTCAATTAGTTTTAAATGCATAATCGTGCGTGTGATTTATTTAATAATCTTCCGTAATAGTTTTGCCACGAACGTGTGCTACGTATGTCATTGACGGCAATGTCAAACGCCTTCCAAGTTTTGGCAGCGTAGAGATTGTGTTTAGGATCACCCGGAACAGAGTTGATTGAAGGCTAGGGTTTAATTAAAAAGAGCCGTGATAACCCAGTGGATATGACCTCTGCCTCCGATCCCGGAGGGTGTGGGTTCGAATCCGGTCCGGGGCATGCACCTCCAACTTTTCAGTTGTGTGCATTTTAAGAAATTAAATATCACGTGTCTCAAACGGTGAAGGAAAACATCGTGAGGAAACCTGCATACCAGAGAATTATCTTAATTCTCTGCGTGTGTGAAGTCTGCCAATCCGCATTGGGCCAGCGTGGTGGACTATTGGCCTTACCCCTCTCATTCTGAGAGGAGACTCGAGCTCAGCAGTGAGCCGAATATGGGTTGATGACGATAGGGTTTAATTGGACGGTGAATCATGTACGAATAATTATCACGTCCAATAGGATCCTAGTGCCAAACATTCTTTTTCAGGTTCTCTGATTCTGGTTCTGATTGGCAACTGCATTTAACTTGATCGTATGCGTAGACAACTAAATTTTATGAAAAATATGTCAAATCAATGCCAATTTTTGTATTTGCTGTCTAGTTATCCCATCAAATCAAATGCCGTTCAATGGAAATCTATTGCCTACAATTGTATAAGTGGTTATCTTCATCATCATAAGCCGATAGAGGTCCACTGCTGGACAAGCCCAATATTTTATTGCCTGACTCAGGACTCAAACCTCATGATCCAAAGCCACATTCTAACCATTGGACCCACAAGGTAGTTAAAATAAAACTGAATTGTTCTTCCATGATAAATGGCGCAACAGTTACCGACTGATCTATTAACACAGCTATCATCACTGAATGGATTTCCAGAACTTACCGCCTAGAGACGGTTTCCGGGGTATAAAACATAACAAACTTACGCGGGCACGGACGAAATCGCAGCCATAAGCGGAGCGAGGGAGCGAAATAATGTGAAGCGCAGTTACGTACAGTGTCTGTCCACCGGGGAGGAGCGAGGCTGCGGAGCGAAGTGAGAAAGTAATGCGGAGCCGAGTTGCAGACGTGCTCCGTTTCCCCGTACTGCTTACCTGTTTTATATGACTTTTGAAACTAGCTCGCAAGTCCTTTAAGAGGAGCGGAGATTTTGTGCAATCCTATTGGTTAATATTTCTCCGTTTCTCGGCTCCGCTGCCTAGCTCCGCATCGGTGGACTGGCAGTATAAGGTGTAAAGTCGTGCGTCACTGCTGGCTCACGACTCATGGCGCACGCGCCATTGACCGTGATTTCACGCCGAATGCCACCGATTCGGTATTTTTGCGGATTTCCGAACAATGGTCGGACGCCACTGTGCCTAATACAGAAGGCTATGGTGTTGTTTTGTTAACCGACTTCAAACTAAAGGAGGAGGTTCTCAATTCGAGGCGTATTATTTTTTTAATGTTTGTCATTTATTAACCAATTTTGAAAATTCTTTTTTTGTTTGAAAGAATATAGATTGGAATTGGATTCCATTTAATTTTCATTAAAATCGGTTCAGTAATTTCGTGTTAAAATGAAAATATCGAAATTGCGTTTTCGTTCACTATGCTACGCTATGTTCAAAAAAATTCAATCGACTTTAAAATCAAAATTAAGCTAAAATGCGAAAAATAACATCGTATGTGCTACCTTCTGATCACTTTGAAGGCGGTGCCAACACTGTGATTCCCGTAGTTCGTTCAGAAACGGCTTTAATCAATACACCACTTTTTTTGGTTTGGCACCACCAACAAAGTGATCAGAAGGTAACACATACGATGTTATTTTCGCTTTTTAGTTAATTTTATGATTTTGAAGTTGGTTGATTTTTTTTTGTTAAAAAGATTTTATTTTAATGAAACGTCATTGGAGCATGCAAAGTTTGGAATTTTTGTATTTTAGTCTTGGTGCCAATTTTCTAGACCGCTCTGAAGTTGTTTTTGTACTCTGCGCAGCCTACCTCTGCAGAATCTACATAGTGCTTTTAGGTTGAGCGCAAATTAAAAAAATAAAAAAGTGTGTCAGCTCCGTCGCACGAATGGAGTTTACTCTTTTCAATAGCAACGCCTGAAAAGTGAAAGGTGCGCAACCGAGGTGCAGCGCTGCATGCGCGCCCGCCAACAGCGTGCACGTGCGTGCGGACGCGCTAGGCATGTGCACGCTATGGCGGCTACGTACGGTGAAAGGTGCGCAGAATAGGTTGCGCACAAAAAACGTACCGAGGGGTATAAATGAAAAATCGATTGTTAAGGAGTAAACTCCAATAAGTTATGAAATGACATGCGTTACGTTTTTGTGCGCAACCTATTCTGCGCACCTTTCACCGTACGCTGTGCCGCCAACAACTTGCACATCGTACCCATGTGCACGCTATAGGCGGGTGCGCACGCCGCGGCCTGCTGCACCTCGGTTGCGCACCTTTCACTTATATGGCGCGAGTATTGAGACGTGCTTCGAGCTAACTTTTTGTTTTTTTTAACATACACACTTTTTTTTGTTGGTAAACAGTGCACATCGAGTAGGGCTTTAGTAATACTTATGTTAAAGAAGACTAAATGTATAGAATTGTAAAATAACTAATAGACTTTATAATATACTTCACATTATATATTTTACTCTTACAATGATATAATCATTAAACAAACAAGCCCAATAACATATAGTATATAGGTATAGTCGCCTATACAGCATACCCTATGTACGTCTCAATACACTCACAGCTAAATTAGAAAGTTGCGCACTAAAGGTGCGCACCAAAAACGTGACACTTTTTCGTTAGTTCAGTTGGTTTTACCCCTCGGATTTTTCTCATACCGGGCGCCTTATATATAAAAAATCGATTCTTAAGGAGTAAACTCCAAAGATAAAGCGAAATTTACTTATTCATTATATATTGTAAGGAATTATTTGCAAATTGAAAAGGCAGATTTTTCAAAAAAGGTTTACAGCTCTAGCGTCTAGGTTTCTAGTTCTAGGTCCATTTATAATTTATTGCCAAATAAAACCAACTATTACAGGGTGTTTAATCTAGCACTATTCTTCTATACAGTATTCAGATAACAATCGTACATGATATCAAGTGGCCCAGAAAAAACAAATGATTTCTTAAGTGTTTCTTGTTTAAGATAAATTTTACATCGACGTCATAATGTGACGCACAGAATGACTTCGTATTCACATGTAAATACTTACTGAAAATGTTGAAATATTACATAATGATGAATGATATATGATATGATAATATGAAGCCCTGGCTAGAATATCAATGTTGGAAGATGAACTGAATAGTGCACACAAGACAATTGATGACCTACAGTCACAATTACAACATTTTGAAACACAAAATACGAACAATCTTTATAATGAACTGCTTGCCTCTTCCACATCAGTCCCGGCGCCAATGCTTTGCATTGATCTGACTTGTGACAGCCCATGTGCAACCAAAACTTCCGCTATACCACAATCTAGGTATAATTTGTTTAATAGCCACAATAAAATTAAAAAATACATTAAAATTAAAAAAATTATCAAAAAGACTCAAAAACTAATTAAATTTCATAGTACAAATAAAAAAAACCTGGCTTTAAGAAAAGAACGGTCACTATTAATTAAAAAAGTAAACACTTACTGTTCTTTACTTGAAAATTCCAGGGAAAAATATGAAAATGAAACACAAAGTTTACAGCATGAACTAAATCAGATGGAAAATACCTTGCAGGAAATAACTGCTAAATATGAGTTGTCTCAAAGTCAGATCCATGATCAAATCATAGCGGCTGAAGAGTTGTTAGCCTTAGGTACATACAATATGGCCCGTTTTGAGTCATTAAGTAACAAATGCCAATGTTCAAATCAGGTACCTTCGGTTACTCAGGACTGTAGTGTTTTATCTAATTCTGGATATATTGACTTGAGCCATAATGAGCAATGTAATAATAATGTTGTTCCAATTCCTTCAATCTCAGATAATAATTTAAGTTCACAAAGTTTTAATTTGCCAAAAAAGGCTCAAAAAAAGACTCTAATAATTTCTGATAAGTTAGGTAAGGATTTTGGTTCCATTATGAGCCAATACTTAAACCATTCAGTGACTAACAAATGTTTTCCAGGGGCTAGTTTTAATTATTTAATAAATAGCATAAGTACAGAAAATGTAGTTGGTTACTCAAATGTAATTTTGATGTTAGGGAACAGTTTGAAAATTAAAAGGCATCAAATCATAAAATGTGTTGAAAAGCTTTTGGTATTACATAGTAGAACCAAATGTGAATTTACATTATGTGGATTTCCATACTTTAAGTCAAGTGCTAAAGAAAATAAGCATATCCATAATTTGAATCTATTGTTATACAACTTGACATACCATCACAGCGATGCAATTTTTTATTTTGACATGAATAAGTTTACCTCATCTTATTCGTTGACTAAAGATAATTTATATCTGCCAAAAAAATTTAAGCAGCATGTTGCGTCCCTGTTGGCTTACAACTTAAATAAGTCAGTTACAAATGTTGTAACGCAGTCTATTGACACTAATTCGACTTGTAAAAATAGTTCTTCTGTTTCTATTGACCAGAGTACGAGTGATAGTACTGTCTCAAATGTTAATTTTTATATAAACGATCCAGTTACAAGTAGTGTAACTCAGTCTATTGACATCTCTACAAACTGTAGTACAAATATTTCTATATATGACTGCAGTACCAATCCTAGTACTGTTACAATTAAAAATTCTTTAAACTAGAAAATATGACAACGGAGGTGCACTGTAACTTTAACATTGTACACCAAAATATACAGAGCATCAACGGCAAGGAATTAGAAGTTGAACTATTTGTAGAGAAATTCAATATACACATCTTATGTATTACGGAACACTGGCTCACAAAGTCACAACTATCAGTACTTGATATTAAAAATTTTTCATTGTCAAGTGTATTCTCCAGAAGGGCTGGACATGGTGGCTCTCTAATACTTTTACTTAATAACCTAAAATACAAGGATAGAAAAGTTATAAAATTAGATAAGTCTATAATGATCAATGGTGAAACACTAGAAATAGAGAATTCCACAGTTTTCCTGGGAGTGACCTTGGATTCTAAACTTCAGTGGGGTGCTCATATAGAAAAACTGTCAGGTAAACTCAGCTCAGCTGCTTTTGCAGTGAGAAAAATAAGACAGTTTACTGATGTTGATACAGCTAGACTTGTTTATTTTGCGTACTTTCACAGCGTAATGTCTTACGGTATTTTGTTGTGGGGCAAGGCTGCTGATATACATTCTATATTTGTACTTCAAAAAAGAGCAATTCGAGCAATATATCAACTAAAATCACGCGAGTCCCTTCGTCAAAAGTTTAAAGAAATAGGCATTTTAACAGTAGCCTGTCAGTATATATATAACAGTATAGTTTATGTGAGACAAAATATTAATTTGTACAAACGAAAAGGAGATCTAAACCCACGTCTTACTAGACACGGGCATAAGTTAGTTATTTCTGCATATCGTCTCCAAAGAGTTAAAAAATCTTTTGTGGGTTTGGGTGTACTCTTCTATAACAAGATCCCCAAGACTGTGATGGACTTGCCAATGCACAACTTTAAGCAATGTGTTAAAAAACATTTACTTAGTCAAGGTTACTACACTATTGATGAGTTCCTTAACGACAAAGGTGCATGGAGGCCATTGGATCAGCTTCCACCTTCACACAGGAAATAAAACTATAAGAAATTGTAATTTAATTGTTATCAAATGTAAATTGTAATACTGTATGACTTTTTCAAAAGAGCAACTGTTGAGTTTCTTGCCGGTATCTTCTCAGCAGAACCTGCCTTCCGAACCGGTGGTAGAATCTTTACAAATAGTCAACTGACGTGTCAAAAGTGCTTGTAAACTGAGCCTACTTGAAATAAATGAATTTTGAATTTTGAATTTTGAATACACAATATAATTTATGAATGCTTGCTTGGAAAATTAGGTTTGTTTTTGTCAATCTAAACGACTTGTTTAACTGACAACCTAGATGAGATCCAAAGAGTTTCCAATTGAGAATTCAACATAATAATACCTACTTCTGTTAGATGTGTTACTAGGTCATGAAAAGGCGCTCAAAAGAGGAAATTTCCACATGTCAATGTTAGTTGTGGTCAACAAGGAACGGTATTTAAACAAATAATACCTAAAATATCGTCTACAATGTCGAGTTGTGTGTTCAGGAAGTGTAAAAACTATAGGAACATATAATACATAAATAAATAATGGAATTAAAAACAATATTGTGCATGTGTGCGCTCAGTGGTGTAGCCTATTTTTCAGATCACTTTTTGCGGTGATTTTGTAGGGACGTAACCGATCTATAGTATAAAATTATCATTGTCTACTTCTCATAAAAAAAAAACGAAACAGTCTGAACTAATGAAAGGTTGGTCTGAACAGTAGCTGCGGACTGTTTCGATTTTTTGGATGAGACGTATAGATAGATACCTACATAACAATTTATATCTACACTAATATTATAAAGTGGTAAAAATCATTTACCACTAGAAAGCCACGTTATTTGTGAGTGTCATAATCTATATTTTATCCCCGTCTTTTCACGACATCGGGAACTACGCGGGTGAAACCTTGTAATTTATGTTGGCGCCTTTGGAAAATTGCTATTCGATAATATACCGCTCCTAGCAGAGACGCAGAGTTTTCAATTGAAAATTCAACTTATTAATATTTACACATACCTAGATAACAATTTCTATCTATACTAATATAATAAAGCTGAAGAGTTTGTTTGTTTGTTTGATTGAACGCGCTAATCATAGGAACTACTGGTCCGATTTGAAAAATTATTTCACTGTTAGATAGTCCATTTATCGAGGAAGGCTATAGGCTATATATTATCCCCATATTCTTACGGGAACGGGAACCACGCGGGTGAAACCGCGCGGCGTCAGCTAGTCGCTAATAAAACTGAGAAATCTGAAGTATGTAAGCCAGGTGCAACTCCTGTGCATAAGTTTTTCCTTTTATTAATTGTTACTGTATGATCGGAATGTCACTATATATCGGTATATAAAAGGGCATCTATTCAATATGTCTCCGCACACATCATCAATAAACAACGATTATATCAACAGGAATACCATAGCATGGCTGTCAATGCGCAGTTGACAAACAATGTTGGCTGCCGGTATGCTGATTATCACAGCTCCGACATTGCTCACGTCACAAGGGTTTCACGTATTGGTAAGCAGTAAACAATTTATTTACTCTCATTTATTTATTTTTCCTTTTTTTTAAATTTATAACAATGCTAATATAATACAAAACACTATTAAAAATTTATAAAAAAAATAAACCCTCCTGGTGTTGGACATTTGAGTGCCCAAGCAACCGGTGGTCAGGGCTCCAGAGTGTACCTCCTCACAATACGCGCCGTCTCAAGAATCACTGCCTTCTATATCCGACTCTTGATCCAACAGCAATAAACAATAATCATTACCCAAAGCCTAAAGACAAAAGTATTTAATGAGTGTGTCTTGCTTGTGAGTGAAAACGTGGACACTGATGATTGGCTCTATCCACAAATTTAAAGTCGCTCAGTGAGCTATGGAGAGGTCTATGTTAGGAGTCTCTCTGACAGCCAGTTTGTTCATGTAAAGCTAAAGTAACAGTAAAAGTAGTAAGTAGTAAAGAAGACTTTATTTTCCGTGATTAAGACCGTCACTTTTGCTTTATGACGTTACTTTGACTGTTACTTACGATGAAGGAAAAGTCTGGAACGAGGAAATCCGTAGGAGAACGAAGATAATCGACGTAGTCAAAAGGATTAACAAACTGAAGTAGAATAGGTGGCCGCTAGACCAGACGTGTTTTGGAGTGAACACACTTCATAGTAAGCGCAGTGTAGGACGCCTTCCAGCTAGATGGTCCGACGACATCAAGAAGGTAGTGGGAAGTGGCTGGATGAGGAAGGCGAAGGATCGTGTGTGGTGGGTGGTGGTGCGCTCTCGGAAAGGACTATGTCCAGCAGTGGACGAATACAGGTTGTTGACTTAGTCAATATTCCAAGAAGTCCATTTGAATATGGCAGTAATAGTAGTAGTAAAAGACGATTTGATGTATAAAGTAATGGTTCGTTTCGTTAATGGTTAAAAACGTTTCTTCTGGGGTGCGATTTCGCTATTTTATACTCGTCGGTGTAATAATCACCTAATACAAGTTTTATTAGAATTTGAACTTTATTTTTATGGTATGCCAAAAACAAAATGTCACTAACAACGAAGTAGCCGTGGAAATACATATTATATGAACAAGTACGATAGATATGTTTTCTGCTAAATTTGTATTATAATTTGATTATAATTTTATCCAATAAGCAGATGGGTGAAGGTCGTTTCTAATACATATCTTCTTGAACCCAAAACTAATTTGGGCATCCCTAAGTAGCAGGGCTAAGGAACAAGTACCACAAAGGCGAGCTGCGCACGATTCAGTTCATCTTTATTCGCCTGCGCGTTCGTTCACAATATTTGCATAATAATTTAGCGCCGAGTGCGCGTCCACTCGACTGACAATCGCTTGTTTATGAGGAAATTCCATTTGTATTGACAGGCGAGATGCGGGAGATTTGAGCACAAAGAAAATAGAGTTGCTCACATGGGAATTGATATCTAAATGTGCTCAAAAGAATGTTATTATACCTACATATTGTTATTATAGATGTCACCAAGTGTTTTAGGGAGAGGCAGCACGCTGCGTCGTGCCTGCCCCTCTTAGAGATTCAAAAATTTAACAACACTTTTTCAACACACATTTAAATTCTAAGTATAAAGTAATCGATATTCCTCTGTATAAACCGCGCCATACTTTGAGTCCGCTCTTAACACGAGGCGTATAAATGCGCAGTAAATAAATTGTATAAAAGTTGCACTATGAAATAAGAAATGTTAGTACGGACTCTTCAGAACGGGCGTTTTAGCGCATACTATACCTACACACGAGACACTTAAAAGATTAGACCCAACGAAGACTCAGAACACATCGGAAATTATCTATTTCTATATTCAGAGGCGAAGCAGGGCGTGGGATTACTTGTCCCGCCACTAAAATAATTGTAATTTACAGCTGATAAAATTACCAATTGACATCTTTATCACGAACTGCGGTCCTATCTGTGACTAATAGACATTACGGGTATATCGTTGAAATAGCATTTGTATTGAGATGAATTCGACGCCGTGTCGGCGTATGATCGGAATAAGTTATGTTTCCGCCGTACATAACAACGTAAGTATCTCTGATTGTGTTGCGTAAAGAACTCGTGACTCGTATAGCCTTTGTGAGCTATCTAAGGAAGTCGTTCTTGAGTCAAAGAAAGTGGAAGACATTTAGTGGTCGCACTCACAGATTTCATGCTTTAGATATGTATTTGCCATTTGCGCCCGTTGGGAATGTATTTAGGCCGTGATAGCCCAGTAGATACCCCTGTCTTTGATTCGGAGAGCGTGGGTTTGATTCCGATTATCAACGAATTCTGAATTCTAAACTAAATATCACGCGCTTCAAATTGTGAAGGAAAAACATCGTGAAAACTGCATATCTGAGAATTTTCTTTATTGTCTTCGTATGTAAAGTCTGCCCCGTATCAATGATACGGGGCCCCGGAGTACAGAGGCCCCGTAAGTGTGAAAACATACATTTTACTACTTCTTAAATTAAATTACCACCAGATTAAGTGAGATAGTAAACTCCCAATTTCTGCTCGTGTTGTGCGCCCTGCCTAATTTTTCAAGATCCAACTAGAGCAGCTTTAGACGTATTTTGGCGTCCATCATAGAATTTTAAGTCGCTTGCCCAAAATTCTAGGATGAGCACGGCCCACTTGGCCCCCCCTCTGTATACGCTTAAGTAAAGATGAAAGTCGATCTAATTGCCTCAAAGCAGAATTTCCCCAGAACGTTCTTACTTATCAGTACTTCCCCCGGACGAGATTCTTATGTTGTTAACTGCCGTATACACAGCGACTAGTAAGCGATTTATGATGTCAATAATAAATAGTTGAGTGCTTATGTGTTCGCCTTATATGGTGCTATACATATAACATTAAACATTATAACGTCTCGTGCGACCTTGCAGAGCTGTTTGTTTATTACAAAGACAATACGAAGATGCTGATAAGTAGGTACTGAGCAGGTATTTTATACATTTATGTGGCGTATTTAAGACGAAATAGTACTAAAACCTATTTTACCTTTTTATTTCTGACGGCCTCCGCGGCGCAGTGAATTTACATGTCGGAGGTCCTGGGTTCGATCCCCGGCTGGGCAGATTTTCTTAATTGGTCCAGGTCTGGCTGGTGGAAGGCTTTGGCCGTGGCTAGTTACCAACCACAGCAAAAATATTGTATATATTCTGCGACCCTACCGACAAAAGACGTACCGCCAAGCGATTAAGCGTTCCGGTAAGGTGTTGTGTAGAAACCGAAAGGGTTGTGGATTTTCATCCTCCTCCTAGCAAGTTGTCCGCTTGTATCTTAGATTGCATTATAACTTACCATCAGGTGAGATTGTAGTCAAGGAGTAACATCAAAGAGTGTTGGGTTACCCACGTCTAACACAGTTTTTCAGGTATTTAAAAGAAATGTCAAATATTCTTTGAAAAAAAAAAACAGCAATAGTATGGAAATCTTTAGTGAAAGCTACAGGTTAAAGACACAAACAACTGATTTACTAAAATATCTTGTTGGATTTTCTTTGTTACATAAGTTTAAAGATATTTATTTACACTGGCAACCAATCCCTTCAGACTGGTATACAATGTTGCTTGGTGGCAGGAATGGGCATGATAGCGTTGCTGGTGCGATTTTAATGGGAAGATAGAGGTCATAGAGCAACAGATAGGCTACCTAATTTATATCCCTGAAAAATTCCTCATTTCAATAAAAGCTAAATTTCACGTAGACAAAGTCGCGGACGTCCGTGTTAATTAATCTTAATGGACTTTGAAAATATACTTAAAGCAGATAAATAAAGAAACTACAAAAAAACGTTAACTATAAAAGACTTTTGTCATCAATCACTTTTGTTTTTTAAGGTTCAAAAACATCATTACATAATACCGCGTTATTTTCCCCATTTGATAAATGCCATGATCATATTATGATAAGCTATTTGTATGATATGTTTAATATTTATACTAGCGGTCGCCTGTGACTTCGTTCGCGACTTTTTTGTAGATATTTTAAAAATAATAATTCCGATAGACATGATAACAGCATAGGCATCGGAAACTCTCAAAACGAGCAAAATTACTTTTTTCTGTTTTTTCAGCGGCGTTCCAGAGGTTTTGTGCGAGCCTGTAATCATCGCCTAATAGGGCCCGAAGGCAGAAGCAGAAGAGAGAGACGAAACGACTCTTAGGGCGTCTCCTCCGAGACTCGGCCCTCGGCTTAGAGCGCCATTCTGGAAGGGTCTTGAGTTACAAATCTCACGTTCAGGTGACTTTTCATTGATGCAATTAATATAAATAATAATAACCACAGTAAAACCAACTGTGGTTTGGCTTAATTTAAATATGTTTTTTGTAGAATAATAAATAAAAAAAAAATTGGTTGTAGTGTTATGCCAAATCAAATCAAAATCAAATCAAAAATCATTTATTTCAAGTAGGCTCAGTTTACAAGCACTTTTGACACGTCAGTCGACTATTTGTAAAGATTCTACCACCGGTTCGGAAGGCAGGTTCTGCTGAGAAGATACCGGCAAGAAACTCAACAGTTGCTCTTTTGAAAAAGTCATACAGTATTATAATTTACAATTGATAACAATTACTGTTTACATTTCTTATAGTTTTACTTCCTGTGTGAAGGTGGAAGCTGATCCAACGGGCTCCAAGCATCTTTATCATTAAGGAACTCATTAATGTTGTAGTAACCTCGACTAAGTAAATGTTTTTTAACACATTGCTTAAAGCTATGCATTGGCATGTCCATCACAGTCTTGGGGATCTTATTATAGAAGAGTACACCCAAACCTACAAAAGATTTTTTTACTCTTTGGAGACGATATGCAGAAATAACTAACTTATGCCCGTGTCTAGTAAGACGTGGGTTTAAATCTCCTTTTCGTTTGTACAAATTAATATTTTGTCTTACATATACTATACTGTTATATATATATTGACAGGCTACTGTTAGTATACCTATTTCTATATATCTAGGCCATAAAGCCTATAGCAACACCTATATAACACCTATACCTATAGCCTTCCACTAAAAAAAATCTATCCAATGCATTCAATACACTAATATTAGCGCGGTCAAGCAAACAAACAAACTTTTTAGCTTTGTCTAGATAATCGATTTATACGATCTGTTTTACTTGATATTCCGTTTTTTTATGTGAGATCTAAGATAAGGTGTCGACTTTAAACTATCTCATTATCAACACTATCTCGACGCTATATCTACATCTCCGTAAAAACAATGGAAAAATGAAAATGATTCCATTCTTGTTTTCAGCTGACTTACTTCTTTATCTGAAGGCCGTTTTGTTATTTTAGATTGTTTTTATCCCTACTTAATCACATTTTTCTTGTTACAATATTATTTCTAAGTGATTCTGTTCATTTTATATGTTATGTACTAGCTGACGCCGCGCGGTTTTACCCGCGTGGTAGGAATACGGGAATAAAATATAGCCTTCCTCGATAAATGGGCTATCTAACATTGAGAGAATTTTTTAAATCGGATTTAGTAGTTCCTGAGATTAGCGCGTTCAAGCAAACAAACAAACAAACTCTTCAGCTTTTTTTATATTAGTATAGATATAAAAAGAACAGAATATTATCTATATTAATCTCATAGAATATCATTCAATAGTAAAAGGGTGCACCCAGTGTATATTACTACGACGCCCCGCACTATAGCCTGTGACACTCGCTAATAACGTGGCTAAATAAAAAAACATAAAACATACTGACTAAACTAAAAAGCGAAAAATAACATCATACTAAGTTCTATGTATCATACATATTATGTTCTAACTGATGATCAGTTTGAAGGCGTTGCTAAACCGGTGTGTTAGTTTAAGCCGTTTCTGGAAGAACTGCATGAAAAAACACTGTCTGAAAAACCTAAATCTTTATGATATTCTTACATGGCATGAATAATAAAGGCCAACGTAGTGAATAGGCCAGCTGTTGGCATTGTGATTTATGTTAACAATAGGCTTTACGGAATAATAATAAAAAAACATACATACAGCCGAACGTAGTACCTCCTCCTTATTGGAAGTCGCTTAAAAATGCGGTTGATTTGATGTTGATTATCCTCTAATCAACATGAAATCAGTTGTAACATGCGTCAAAGTATGTGACTTGTTCGGCAGTAATCTATCGAATTGTATTGATGTTAACCATCAACCATGTTATATAAAGGTTTGTAATATTTATTGCCCCCCGACAAAAAATTTCAAAATATCTTCAACGTACAGAATGCACAAAATGCACCTGTTACAGTTTAATTATAAGTTCTAGATGACGCTAGTAGTACTTTAAGCCACGGCAACGTTTGTTGTTACAAATCGTATAAGTAAAATCTCAAATTATGAATAAAAGAATTTGACCAGTAATTGAATTTGACCTGGTAAAGAATCTGAAGTGGCAATGGGCGGGGCACATAGTTCGAAGAGCCGATGGACGTTGGGGTCCCAAAGTGCTGGAATGGCGACCCCACACTAGAAAGCGCAGTGTTGGCCGACCCCCCACCAGGTGGACTGACGACATCAAGCGAGTCGCAGGGATTCGCTAGATGAAGGTGGCTCAGTTTCGTGATGTTTGGAAGTCCCTACAAAAGGCCTATGTCCTGCAGTGGACGTCCATCGGCTGATATGATATGATGATGATGATGATGATGATGATGATGATGATGATGAAAGAATTTGACCAGTTTTATTATAAGTATAGATAAGATATTTTTTACTTTTGGTAAACAATGTCACTCTTACCTTTATACAACTGACGTCACACTGCAGCATGATAACACAAAGAATGCAAGCAACCGAACAACTTGTAAATATTGCAACGTTGAGCCAAACACAACAATTAGAATAATGCCAACTTATCGAGATCAAAACAAAGTGTGACCGACTCAATGGGGCTGTATTTCTGTACTTTTGTCGGCTTGCATGACTTTTGAATACATCTCTGTCTCTCATCTGTATTGTCCTGTAAGATAGAAAAAGATAGACACGATATCGATTGTGATAAGACATAAACGTCCTTACAAAATATCTAAGCAAATGAGATAAACAGTAGCACGTGACAAAGAGATAACAGATCAGATATCAAAGAAACACAGAGACAAGCGCGGCACTTGAGACCGACACCACGCTGATATTGAAGAGATCAAGGTGGTAATGACGGATTTAAGACGGATATTTTAATTTTTTGAAAAACCTTCAAAAGTCATAATATCTAGAATAACGAAAGCATAGAAAGAAAAAACAAAATGATTAGGATGTATTTGAAAATATTCGATGGTACATCCCCACTTTCACAATCACATAAACATAATCTATCGCTTGGAAAACAAGCTTACAAATAAAAATCAGCATTTAAATCGGTTTACACAGACAGGCACATAAGGCACATTTATAACACCCCTCTTTTTTGCGTCGGGGTTTAAAAAGGTTTTCTCTTGACTATATATGGTGGAATGATGGACAGCGGTGAATAGGTCTAAATTGGGGCGCGCTAAAAGTTTCACTGTTTCTTTAACTAGTTAGCCAGTGTCTGCTAGTTAAAATACAAGCTAAGGTAGCGAAGTTATATTTATCATAACCGTATCAACACATCACATAAAGAATACAGGACCTAATATCCTACCTTGGTGCACTACCTCACTCACGGAAGTGCACCTTACTCGAGGAAAAAGCAGATTACCCTCCACGACGCGGTGGAAAGTAGGCGCGAACAGGAAATTGATAATAATTGCTAGCGACTCACTTCGAAAGCTATAAATTAGAGATCGACAAGTCATCATGTAGTACGTCCGAGTAGGTAGGTCGCTCGTCAATGTGAAAATCCCGGGTGAAAACACTTCCTGCCATTAGAACACACGTTCAAGTTTAAGTCTGTGAGTGAGCCACGCTGCAAACATAGGGTTCCGTAGTCAACAAGCAATCCTTATAGTTTCGCCATATCCGTTTGTCTGCTCAGAGACTAGGTAAGGTTTAATTTTTTGTTTTGTGCTACGTTGTGTACATTAAGAATATTAAGTAAATAAATAAACGAGGTATGTGTGGCCACCAAAGACTCTTTAGTCCATTGACGATCAAAGTGAAAATGTTTCCGCCCATTAACTGCACAGTATCTTCCAGTATGGGCCCAGGATCACTTTGCGGCGTGTATTAAGTTTTCATGCGATAATGATAACTGCTTACAATAAAACCAACCATAAAAGTAGAGACAGTTTGTAAGGCTCGCTCGAGTCTACTTTAGAATATAAATAAAAGAGGGGTCGACCAACACTGTCCTTTGACGTAGTAAACGGTAATTTCTCTCTGTGATATCAAATTAACTGAATTTCTCAAATGCTTACGTATAGTTATTTACACGATATTAAAACACAAGGAACTTTTTTGTCTTTCTGTCTGTCTGTCTATTTGTTAAATCTAATGGAGCAGATGAAAGTATGTTAATGGAACTGGAAGAAAGAGGACGTTATTAATTAGGCTGCTTTTTATCCCGGAAACTGAATTTAACGCGGACGAAGTCCCGGGCGCTAGTTACTTCTAAAATATATATTCCTTGCTCATACACTCATAGTACTAATCTGGAATGCCATTCCAGCTTCCATTTTCCATTGTGTCTATAGTGTGTATTTTCAATTTTTTGAAGAGTGAATCGGTACCTACTAGGCAAGCTTTCGACGATACTTACATAAGGTATCTTCTTATTGACAAAGATGAATGCCCACTAGTTACAGAAACTTCGGCGGTTCGGCCCCGAGTACCCAAAAAAATATACTATGGAAATCACAATAAAATGTAAAATATGAGGAACTTGTTAAGGAATGATCAACTTGAAGAAACAATATTCTATTTTACCACTCCTCTTGGTCAAAGAAGATCAGCCTTTATCAACTGACAATCTAGACCATTGTTTCCCAAATTGATCCAGGTGGTCCCCCAGGGGTCTACGGAAGACTCGGCGGGGGTCTACGTTGACGTATCATAAAAATTCACGGGTTCACGATTCGTAAGCGGGGGTCCACGAAAATTTGTGCATTGATTGCTTCCTTGTGCTGTGAGTACGTAAAATATCTAAAATAACTTTTTCCCTAGACAATTTTACTTTTTGTCATCTACTCACAACACAATTAATTAACTAAGTAATAAATACTCACTACTTTTTTAAAAGTGTTAATTCGTGGTGGCTGTTGATTTAACTGCAACGAAAATTTCCATGGATGAATCAGGGGGTCCACTGGAACCAGTTAAATTTTAAAGTAGTCTATGAGAAAAAAAAGTATGGGAACCTCTGATCTAGACTCACAAGCTTTAAAAATCGCAAACAGAGAATCGACGTAACTTGCATTCAGGTAAGGTAGGTAGAAGATTAGTAGGTCTAAGTGTGTTAAACACACAGGTTAATAGATAATAGACTTGTTTACACCACAACTTGTTCCTGTTTTCACACGAGTCTAATGCTTTTTAATTACGCCTAATCTAACCCACATGCAGCGAAATGCAAATGCAGCCGACACGCGCATTTCATTTCTCTCCACACCATACCTAGCACTTAGACACTACTAACGGAACTAACTCGCATTCTGGAGCAACTGTTTATCGTAAACTTATATCGAATCTGTTTGCTTTTAATAACCAATTTACTGCTACATTGATAGCCTTTTTCAGTAGGTACGAGAAGGTATAGCCGCGATGCTCCATTGCGTGTTGACGGGCTTATATTTGTCTTTGGAAATAGTGACACATTTTTAGATTTTTCTCAGAGGATGACGAGGTAAGCTCAAACATATTTAACACCAATAAATATATCCTGTGTCCTTACACTACACACAACTGTTTACACACACAACTAATTACACACACGTGTAATTTTAACACAACGAAACATCGATACCATAGATGCAGTTTGTATGAGAACGTTTGATCATGATCATTTTTGACAGAAGGGTAAGCTCTACGAGGCAACTCTTGTAGGTAATTGGTCTGAGAGATTTTTAGATGGTGTGAGATCGAAAAGTGATGCCCCTCAAAATATAAAATTTAGCTAACTTACAAGCTATTTTTTTTCTTTTCTGTTGGAAATGCACACTGCCACGAAGTACCTACATTTCATTTAAATCTACTAATATTATAAAGAGGAAAAATTTGATTGTTTGTTTGTTTGCATATGCTCTGAAACTACTGAACCGATTTGGAAAATTCTCCCCCGAGTGCTATATTTTATCCCAGTATTCCTACGGGAAAGTGAACCACGTGAGTGAAACTGCGCGGATAATTTATAGAATTCACCGGTACTTTAGTACCTACTTGTTGTAGGTACTTCTATTCATCCATATAATAATATAAGATCGGATATTACGTCAATCGAATAAAGAACTATAAACATTTCTCTATAAATATAGTGTAGGCAACTATAAGTTAGGTATTTCTAAAATACCTAGATATCTAACACCATCTATGTCTGCATTTCAACTAACTATGTCTGCAGAACTATATAAGGCAATATAGCATTTGTAAGTAATTGCCCTGACATAAATACTTAAATGGACCAATACATAAATAGCAAAAGAGCTAGTAGAAATCTTTGAGCCAGTACTTTATAACAACTGACTCATTGATGTACCTAGTCATCTCACTCATCGATGCTTAGCTTGTGCTTGAGCTTACCTATCTTATGGTCTAAGGTTTGAACCCCGGGTGAACCAAATGACAAAAAGTTATAGGGGTTTTCTTTTCTGAAATTCTTATTAAGGCCCCTAGTTCTTATGTAACAAGTCCTGGGTCACATATAAACTATTCAGTTTTCCTTTCTTCCGAGACATTCCATTTGCCGAAGAAAATCCCGGAACTGCGACTAAAAATATGAAAAAAGATAATATGCCGATGGGACTTCAAAATCTAAAAAGATAGTAGGTAGGTACATCGTCCAAATGCTCCGCTAACTCTTAAACTAACAAACAGTCGACCAGGAATCAGGAAAATACGCCAGCAAATAGATCTTAGTGTAGATAGATCGTACAGCATTAATAGTCGAAATGTAAATGAATGAATGGAAGTCTCAAGTTGGGACTACTGTAGATGACCTTGCTTGTAAAGGATTATTTACGCGCACATTGGATGTGGCATTATAGGTGAGCGAATGACAACCAAAATCTAAACCCTATCCCTAACTCTTCAACCACAATGTAATACATATTTTTTGGATTCAGCTGCTGGACATTGAAATAAGCGATGTAAATGCCTACATTTTCAATTTTCAAATTTAATAAAATTTCAACTTCTACTTACGATATCTCAGGTCGTTTTTAATATTTCGACCTGTTTCAATGCAAAATACTTCATGTAATTCTGCGAAAAATTAGATGAAGTAACTCTCTTAATATTCATTACAAATAAGAATATATGAAACGGTGTACTTATTTTTCAAATTAAAAAGTTGTGTTATGAATTTCTTATAGTAATCAAAACAATATAAAAGACCAATGATTATAAATTACTTATTATTTTTCACTCGTAGGTCCAGTGGTTTGAGTAGGTAGGTACCTAAGTAGGCTGGGTCGGACTATGAAATACTGAACTTTACAAAAAATCAAAAAAAAAATTCTCAGCTTGCAATTGGGAGTAAGGTGCCTCGAAGAGCACGTTAAGCCTTCATTCATCATTATGACGTCATTATGACGGTCATTGCAGGCTCTCAAGCTATGTCGCACTTGTTTGTAATTGTTTTTTATCTGCTTTTGTATTTATGAAGCCGTTTCGATGCTGTGCAGTATTATTAATTTGTGGCTGTGCGAATTTTTGTGCCGTATACACGGTACATATTTTTATTCATAAGCTCCTTAGTTAAATATCGTAGGTTGCCCGTCATGAGATGCGACAAATATACCACATCTGACGAAGGATAAATCCTTGTCAGCGTTGTTTCCGTTCGTCGCCGCACTTGCCATAAGAATCGAGGAAGGCGCCGTAATAAGCGCTGTTTTGTTCTATTCATAAGCCACTTGAACCAAACTTACACGTACTTACTTATATATTTTATCACTCTATAAGTTGTACTAGGTGGGTGTCGTATAAATTAACCCGTGGTTAATTTATAGGATAGGGAATAATCGTCACATAGTATTTTTTTTAATGCCAGATTATATCTGAGCTGGGGTTCCGTGGATATGGATTGATAATGATAATACGTATCTCACTCGTATTTGTGACAGATTTTACGCAAAGCATCAACTATAAAAACAATTGATGATATTTTCAGATTGGTAATAGAAATGAGACATAAAAAACACATGGAATTATAACAAAACATTTATTTTATATTAGGTATATCAGTTTATGGTTTATAAATAAATACATATGTCTGTCTTGTTACATACTTGCGATGAACATTATAAATTTGTTATTATAAGTTACAGATAACATTCAACGAAATGTTAAGCCGAAAAGTCATTTCGACCCCCATGTGTTTATACAGTGCTAGTTCACGTTGACAAGCGGTAGCGGGCGCAGTAGCGGGCGCGGTAGCTTAATATTTAACCTAACAACACACAGCACAATATTCAAGTGTTCACGTACAAAACACACGCCCGACGAAACGAAAGTAGCGGGAAAACTAATGATTGGTGTCATCGATATAAATCGTTAGATGGGCCCCTCCATTTTAAATAACGCTCAATTTTATGTCATTACCCAAAGACGTGCACGCACATCTTATCTTAGTACGTAACAAGCGCATGCTGTGAGTGGCTGGGGATAAAAAAAACACTGTTTTTTCCTATTTTAATCACTTAATTATGCCTTCATGTTCATTTTGGAAGTGTAAAAACACAAGCAACAATATGGATAAAGAGAAATGTGTTACGAGTGATGACGTACTCAAGGTGCGAAACCAATGACAATTCCGCGACGCGTTGAGGCCCATCTAACGATCAACGATCGATGATTGGTGTACGCGGCGCTTCTGCGGCCGCAATTAACATATGACATTGTTTTTTGGGCAGGCCACATAGTTCGAAGAGCCGATGGACATTGGGATCCCAAGGTGCTGGAATGGCGACCCCGCACCGGAAAGCGCAGTGTTGGTCGACCCCCCACTAGGTGGACCGAAGACATCAAGCGGGTTGCAGGGAGCCGCTGGATGCTCGCGGCTCGAGACCGTTTTGTTTAGAAAACCATGCAAGAGGCCTATGTCCAGCAGTGGACGTCCATCGGCTGACAATGATGATGATGATGATTGTTTGAGCGTGTTCACGCCGACGGAGCTCGCTTAACATGAGGCTGGAAACCTACCCTTGCAGTGCGATGTATGGTTCTGTTCACTTTTTTATTTAACCTTTAACCTTTCAACCCCGCCATAGCGACCGGTTGTCATACCACGTCATTGCGCGGTACAATATGCCCTATTATGACGACTCGTCGCCAGCTCTGCCAATCGATTTGGAACCGTTTTTCGAATGACTTAGAGGGTTTCTCAAATTTTAGGCTCCACGAACCCCTGTTAAAATTTCCAAGTGACAGCGAACCTCTTACTAACTAATGATTCCCCCCATCCCCCAAGAAAAAAATCTGTTGAAATAAGGTTTTCATTTGAATAAAAGTTAACACATTAAGTACCAAATGTCTTTGTAATATTAATGTGATGAGTGTGCTTGTTTCTTGTCGCAAATGGATTCAATGTTAGGAGTAATTTTGGACAATTTTAACCTTATTTCTGACTCGGTATCAGTTATCAAGCCATCAACATCACTATCATTACGTAAATCTTGCCGTCGAATGGCAAACCACTAGGGGTTCGCGTATCCCACTTTGAGAAACCCTGACTTAGAGTTTCAAAGCCCTACTAGTGGCTAGCTGCGGTTGTGCCGGTTGCCCCAGCCGCGCCGGTGCTCGTCCTTGTACTCGTCCATGTCGCGCTGACGAGCCAGCGCCTCCTCGTCGTCCTCCTCCACCAGCCGCTCCTGAGTGTGAAGTTGCGTTGTACGGGTTATTAGAACTCGAGTGCGCTTTACAAAATGAACAAGTTAGTTTTATAGTACCACTAGCCGCCCGCGACTTCGTCCGCGTGGAACAGTTTTTCACAAATCACGCGGGAACCATGGATTTTTCCGGGTAGTTTAGCTGTAAAAGAGACTTTCGCATTTATAATACGTATTGATAGTATTGATTGTTATACCTTTCTAATTTGTTCGGCCTCATCAGGGTCTGCGTCGGCGTTCTCAATAGTAGTATGCGGTATGTTGGTGCCGGCACCTGGGAACCTATAACCAAAACCAGAATTGAAACCTTGACCTAAAAGAGGGGTTTATAAAAAAATATTATATTCGCCAGAATGCGTTCTATACAATATTAAATCATTAAACATTAGTTACTTTTTTTTTTTAAAGAATATTTGCCATATCTTTTTTAAATATGACCAATATGCCCATTCTTCTCCAATTAGTCGGGAAGGACAGTATTAGGAGTGGGTACGACAATAGACCAACGGGATAGCGATCGAACTACCACCCTCGGGGATGAGTCCGACCACTCTTACCGTTGAGCTATTGAGGCTCAAATCAGAAGAAAGATTTTGAAATACAAAATAAAAAAAGAAATTAAAATTGGTATTAGTAAGGCAATCTTTTACATTGTAGAACATTTTATTTAAGTCAACAAGTTAGTGTCTATGTGTGCGTTACTGTAATTTTTTTTTCATAGATAGCTTATAGATCAACAGAAAAACTTTTTTTTTATTCTTTACAAGTTAGCCTTTGACTACAATCTCGCCTGATGGTAAGTGATGATGCAATCTAAGATGCATCCGGCTAACTTGTTAGGAGGAGGATGAAATCCACACCGCTTTCGGGTTCTACACGACGTCGTACCGGAACGCTAAATTACTTGGCGGTGCGTTTTTGTCGGTAAGGTGGTAACTAGTCAGACCTGGACTAATTAATAAAACCTTAATCGGTCCAGCCGCGGAACCCAGGACTTCCGTCTTGTAAGTACACTGCGCATACCACTGCGCCACGGAGGCCATTTTTACTAGTAGCTGCATATTCTTAGTGATATGCGACAGACCCAGTACCTCACTATGCCCTGCAGTGGACATCCATCGGCTGAAACTGATAATGACAATGATGGATGACGGCCTCCGTGGCGCAGTGGTATCCGCGGTGGATTTAATGACGGAGGTCCTGGGTTCGATTCCCAGCTGGGCCCATTGAGGTTTTCTTAATTGGTCCAGGTCTAACTGGTGGGAGGCTTCGGCCGTGGCTAGTTACCACCCTACCGACAAAGACGTACCGCCAAGCGATTTAGCGTTCCGGTACGATGTCGTGTAGAAACCGAAAGGAGTGTGGATTTTCATCCTCCTAACAATTTAGTCCGCTTCCATCTTAGATTACATCATCACTTACCAGAAAAAAAAAAAAAAAAAAAAAAATGGATGATGACACTCACGTTCCGTCCCTGACTCTCTTGTCGTAGAACTCCTCAACAGTCATGGTGGGCAGCGAGGGGTAGCCCGCGCCGAACACCGCCTTCTGCAGCGCGTCGCGCGTGATGATCACCGGCTTCAGCGGCGGCGCGCGCTCGCGCTTCTCCGCCTTGTGCTCCGCTGAAAGACATACACCATAGCATGTAAACGAGAAAATGGAATGTATTACATGACAGGCTACCTTTGACTAGATTTGGTATATGTCTTATACTAAACTAGAAGTAGGGTAGGGGTAGGGTAGGGGTGGGGTAGGGTAGGGGTAGGGTAGGAGTAGGGTAGGGTAGGGGTAGGGTAGGGGTAGGAGTAGGGTAGGGGTAGGGATAAGGTAGGGTAGGGGTAGAGGTATAGAAGGGTAGAGTAGGGATAGAGAATAAGGGCACTTATGTCAAAACGAAGCTTGACCGGGTCCGCTAGTAATCAATAATTACCAATAAAAAAATACTCCATCGTATTTCTTTAGTTTGTGTGAACAATTTTTAAAATATTTAAAAACATAAGACGCCATTTTTTCTTGAATAATATTGAAAGTCGTGTTCTGGATGCCCTTACCTTACCTTCTCAGCCGATAGACGTCCACTCATAGGCCTCTTGCATGGACCTCCAAGCACATCTATCTCGAGCTGCCATCTGATATCCTCGGTCTACCTAGTAGGGGGTCGACCAACACTGCGCTTTCCCGTGCAGGGTTGCCATTCCAGCACCTTGGAACCTCAACGTCCATCAGCTGTTCCAAATATGTGGCCTGCCCATTGCCACTTCAGCTTCGCGACTCGCTGAGCTATGTCAGTGACAGCGACACTCTATCTGCCTATTATTGTTTAATCTGTGACAATAGCAAACAAAATAAAATTGAATACCTCCAGCATTTTTAGCCATGTATTCCAAGATGGGCTTCTCCTGTTCAATACTGCTCAGCTCATCCAGGGCCTGGTTCACGTAGTTCAGCAGCAGGGTGACAAAGTACTCCCTCTTCGTGGCATCGTCAGCAGTTGGCGAGGACATCGCCTTGGAGAGAGTAGACAGTTTTTCCTTGAGCTCTTTCATCTCCTTGTATCTTTTGATCTTTGCTTGCCTTGAGAGGACCTGGAAGATAGTTGTAGGCATCAGTTATGTAGTTCTTTGTTCCAACTCCCAAATACCATGATTTTGAGTTAAGTATCTAAATCCAGAGATTCATGTGCTCTGAAAGTACCAGTTATCATTAAAAGAGGTTATAGATGTTTTGAATTCAATTTAGTGATAGATGTTTTAAAACCTTCTAATCTAACTAGCTTTAACAGATCTGACAATAATATCTACTCATCCCTACAAGATATGAAGATATGAAACATGAAAATAACATTACCTAAATACCTTCTTGTATTAATTTCAAGATTTTTTTAATGTCAGACTATTATTTTCATAGTTATAGATTTATACTGAACCTAAATATTGCTTGTACAGAAGAAATGTACAGAATATTTTTTCAAAGTGCATATTCATTATTACCAGTTGTACAACCAATTCACACACACACAAGCACAGAACATTGCAACACACTAATTTGCTAAACCAATAAACAAAGGAATTACCATGTTAGCTATCTTTGCTTGCTCATTCTGTGCTCTGCTGGTGCCCTCGCTGCTGGTCTGTGGCACCTCCACATCTGTCACTCCATAGTCCTTGCACCTCTGCAGGAAATCTCTGCAACAGTATATTGCGATAGCATTATAAGCTTCTGATATTATTATTAACGTTTTTAACATTCTTATTCTTCTTTCTTCAAATGTTCTTTCTTGGGCCTTTTCCATAGTTGGCCATTGTGTGTAGGTCCATTAGGTGCTAGTCCCTGCTGGAGGGTAGGGGTAGGGTAGCTGTAGGGTAGGGGTAGGGTAGCTGTAGGGTAGGGGCAGGGGTAGGGTGGGAGTAAGGAAAGGTTGGGTAGGGGTAGGGAAGAAGCGCACAAAAGCAGGCTTGACTGGGTTAGCTAGTAATGTGATAAAATAAGCTGTGTTGTGATAGCCCAGTGGATATTACCTCTGCTTCCGATTCTGGAGGGTATGGGTTTGAATACGGTCGGGGGCATTTTAAGGAATTAAATATCACGTGTCTCAAAACAGTGAAGGAAAAAAAAAAACGACGTGAGGAAACCTGCATACCAGAGAATTTTCATAATTCTTGCTTCTTCTTGTGTGAAATCTGCCAATTCGCATTGGGCCAGCATGGTGGACTATTGGCCTAACCCCTCTCATTCTGAGAAGAGACTCGAGCTCAGCAGTGAGCCGAATATGGGTTGTTAATGATGATGACTCAAAACAGTGACAGTGGATATGACATCTGCCTTCGATTTGGAGATAATACTCACTTAAAATAAATCTCAGCAACATTAATCACCCCCTTCCGTGGCTGGCTGCACAGTTTCAAGCTAAGTGTTCCCAGCAGTGCAGGCAGCAGCAAGTACTGCAGTGTTTCAGTGGGCAACTCCTCCAAGTCCTCATTTTGGCTGAACATGCCTGACAGTGACACTAGGTTGGTTGCCTTCTCAAATTTTGCTATTGCTGCTTTTATTGATAACTGAAATTGAATGGAGCAAAATTATCACCAACAACTCACAGAACTTGATAGAACACATAGAATGTACTGCCCTGTACACTGCCTTTCAACCTATGGAATATTTTAAGGACTATTGTGGCTGTAATTTCACCGGCAACTATACTTAACAGACTGGAACGCAACAATGTTGATTGACAACAGAATTAAGATGAAAAATCAATTTATCTATTTCGAGGCTTAGTTTAGGAGCATTTTGAAACATCAAGTTTGACTGTTTGTAAACACTACCACTGGTTACCAAAGTAGGTTCTGCGGAGAACTAAGCATGTCCCGAAGCCTACTTTGCCAGAAAGATCTCAACTTCTATTTGTCCTAAGTAGATTGTATGAGACAATTTCGCGTAAGGTATATTCATTAAATATTGCAAAACATTAAAACGGTACCTGCACCGCATCACTGTTGGTTGCTTCGCTGCCATTTTCAATCCTATCAAACATCTGCATAGCTTCATCGTACAAAGTTTTTAAAGATTCTTCGTCTGTGGACTGACTAGCTATATTTTGCGCCATATCCTAATTAGGTTTTTACTCAAAAACCGAAAGGAAAATCAAAATACAAAATTCTTGTTTGTTTCGTTCAATTCAAACTTCAAATGTTAACAAATGACAGGTGAGTGGTGACATTGACAATTGACATATGATTTTTACCAAAGATGACTAAATCAAAAACGAGTTTTAATACAGATAAAACTTTGGCAACCACAAACTTTATTAGTAGTCTGTATGGTTACAGACGACACCACAACCACAATTATTCTAATTTGCCGGTTAATTCAAATAAGATTTATGAAGTAAAACTTCTTTACACCCGCGTGACTTGGGGAGTAAGCTTGTATTACGAATAGTGTAATCGGGCAAGGCTGACGGACTTTGAAAGGGAGACTTAAAATCTTCGTGGGTCTAAGGCATACTCGGTTTTTTTTTCGAATTTCTAACCCTTCGACCGCTTTCGACGACTTCTTTAGTCAGATAAAAACTTAAACCTGTGTCTACTGTATATTTAGTTTAAATAGGTCAGTGTAAAATGTAATTTTTGTGTTAGACCACAGAACAGAACATAGAAAACGCCAAAGTTAACGCATTTTATTAATTTCGTGTGTGAGACGTAACTTCTTAATTTAAATTTTATTTAGCTGTTATATTACACATTTTTGTTTGCCTGTCGCTGAATATATTAAACGGTATATGTTTTAAAATGGTCGGTTTCCTTTAAAAAGACGGAGTCCTGGGCGTCCACTAGAATAATAGATATAATGTGCTGTACATTAAGCATTAATATTATCGGAGATATATATCTACTACCTTTACTTTTACGTTTAGCTCCTATTCCCAGAGTTTCTAAGCAAAATATTACAGTATGCAACATTGCTATTGGTATTAAACAGGAGGCGCCGCGAACGATCCCTTCAAGTAGGGGTGTAAATTTTTTAGCTGTTTACCGTATTATGATATTTCTTACTACGGTAATTCGGATTTTTGACCGTTGTAGCTTGTAGTAAGCATAGTTTCTAGTAAGTGGGTAAAACATACATAGGTAGGTACATAATAATTATAATCACGCCTTATCCCAATAGGGGCAGACAGAGATTTCCACCCTTGCTTCTGCCGTTTCCATCAATCCTTTCATAAGTTCAGATGTTCATCGGTGCTTTTAACCTGGCTGGGTGCATTTATGCACATTAGTACTTAATAAGTTTATCAAAAATCAAAGATTAAATCAAAAACCTAAACAGGATACCACGCACATACTCGTAGTCGTACTTATCTCAAAACTACCAGAACCAGATATCTCGAAATTTAATGATGGATTGTTTTTAATACTATTCATAAATGAGACTTTTAAATAATGTACTTATCTACCTAAAGCGAAATGTCACCATTACAATATATCTACTTAGATATGTACCCATCAATATTACGATCAAATGAAAAGGATCATCTTTTATCGATAGCTAGCACATGTTGCGTCACTACACTACAGCCTCATTAATCCAGTACTGCGACTTCAAGCACGGGAACTGCACGTCGGCTTTCATGTAAGTTATTTGTTTAGATCATTACCACCGGTTTTAAAAATCGAAAGTTGAGGATTTATAAGCCCCTATCTATGTTCTAAATTCAAAATCAGTGTTCAAATGTTCCTTTCGTTCAGAAATTGCTGATGTTCACTTCTAGAACTTACAAAGTATAGGTAGACCAATGTTTCTTTGAATCTAATTCAATTCTTTATTCATGACTACGTTTATGCACTAGCATACGGCTAGCTTAGATAGGAACTTAGATACTTTAAAGCTACTTCAATAATATTATTACTTGGGCACTTTTATTAATGTAAATACAACTTAAAAGATAGTTACGACGATACAATGCCGGTTATTTCTGATTTATTTTCTAAATTCCTAATGAATAAAAGATCCGCTCAGAATTACTTAAAAGGATTAGATTTAGAAAAAGACCCGCTTACGTTAATTCCTAGATTTCCTATTGCTTTGAGTAAATGAAGGTAAATACTATAAGTAAGTAACAAGTAGCCAAGCTAAATGTAGATAAACCGTATGCTACCGCTATAGCTAGCCAGCACTGAGGTAAACAAATTAAATTAACAAGTCCAAGTTAATTGTATTATTGCGTTTCTGAACTACGCAGTCGTGTTGTATGTCCCTTGGAGACTAGTGTTGTGCATAGTGCATTTTTTTTATAAATCGAAGCTTTTTTTAAACGTAACGAACACTTTTTGTGATGTGAACAGCGATGTCTATTTCTGATGTTGCCAGTATTAATTTGTAAAGTTATTGGTATGTAAAAATTAAATTACTAAATTACATTTATTTTTATCTAAGTAGGAAGGTACGCTAGTTGTATCTTCGATTTCATTTATAAATTAAATGCTTTTATGCTTTTGGGGTAATGGAAAAAATGGGTTTGCCTTCTAGGGAAAAGTCTTCTATCCTAATCTGTTGATAATAAATATAAATAAAACAAGCATTTCATCATAGACCACATTTCTTCGGGTGAGCCAGTGGTGAAGCGCGAGCTTATTTCGTATTTAAAACGTTATAGTGCAAGTTGTACAGTTATGTCTATTATTAGGGATAAAAAGTACACACAACAAACCGGTGTCGTGCAGCCCTTTGAACAAGGCCAATAATACTTACCAAAGGCACCAGACCATAGTTTAACAATCACTATCGTTATACAGATTGATTGTCAATTATTTAGATCGAATTTCGGTTTCCACGGTCAATCTAATGTTGAGACTTGCTATCTACGTAGTTAGGACATGTTATAGTGAAAACTAAGTGAACAATTACAGTTTACAAATGCACTCTCTATTCCCTTACTTTGATTTACACTTATACGGTACGGCTGAAACTTGACTAGGAAGAGATCTCAGTAAAACCGACCGACGGCTTTGCGTGTTTACGAGCTCTGAATTCCCAACTCTATTAAGTATCACCATTAAACATCTCGGACGAAAACTCAGTTATGTGATTTCTCTATCTATACTTATAATAAATCTGTAGAGAGGTCAATTCTGTACATGAAATATATTTCCAAAATAACTATCAGGGGGTGATTAGTGATCGATACTGATGCCAAAAATGCAATCAGTAAAATTTTTGTCTGTCTGTCTGTCTGTCTGTCTGTATGTTCTTTATAGAAACAAAAAGTACTGGACGGATTTTAACGAAACTTTGTACAATTATTCTACATACTCCTGGGCAGGTTATAGTATACTTTTCATTACGCTACGATTAATAGGAGCAGAGCAGTGAAGAGAAATGTTGAGAAAACGGGAGAAGTTACTCAATTTTTTAAGCTTCCGTCGCGTGTACAGCCTTAATGGTTAAAGCTACATGGAAATCATGTACAAGGGAAATGTTCTCCTTAAAATTATCTATAAAAACACAACAGCATATATATGTCTATCTTTTATGGTTGACTCACAATAACACGTGTAACTCCCGATAGCTTAGCAGTTCGGATCTTTCTAATTATATTTGTCTACTCTTATGTTTATAACACTCATCACTCATCCCTAACTAAAAAAGTTAACATTATTACCTATTCAATAAAAAAAGAATCATAAAAATCGGTAAAGAAACACCAAAGTTATACAAGAAATACGCTAAGCCATTGCGCGTGAATACTAATTCATGCTATATGGATTATTTTTGTGTAACGGTTGCCGCGCTCGATGCGACTCGCGGGGGGGGGGGGGAATAAATAAAGAAGTGCAGCCTTAATGAGTAGGGTAGGGCTAGGATAGGGTAGGGTAGCGTAGGGGTAGGGTAGTGGTAGGGTAGGGGTAGGGTTGGGATAGGGTAGGGTAGAGGTAGGGTAGGGTAGGATAGGGGTAGTTGAAAGTTTACAACGACTTTCACGCGGACGAAGTCGCGGGCGTCCGCTAGTAGATAATAAATAATAAAAAATAGAGAAGATACTCGTATTATAAATTTTGGAGGACATTATGTTAACTTCATTTGGTAATTATTTTTCCAAGTTATAATGAAGAAAATTGATTGTATTACGAGTAAACGACCCAATTTCTTAGACGCCTTCATTGAGTTTCCTTTATTGAGTCCTTTAAAAATATTCATTTCACTTGCAATGTTTTTGAAACTGCAAGTTGCAACCAACTGTATAATTACTAAACAGTGGTTACAGTGCATAACTTGTGTCATAACTGCACTGCACTGTGTGGAATGAATGAACATACGCGTACCATGTGAAATAATGTACGAGTTATCGCAGGGACATAATGATTGTTATTGTTAAGGAAAATTGCTTAATAATTATTTTTAAACGGTATTTAATTTCTTGCACCTCTTTAATTATTTTTATAAAATAAATATTTAAAAAAAACCATTGTTAAAGTTATTTAATTTCTTGCACCTGTTTAATTATTTATATAAAAAACAATCATTTAAAAAGAGAACTACCTACCTAACTATAGATATGTAGGTGGTGTTTTAAAAATAATATTCCTCGTTTCAATAATTTGATAGATAAAACGCACAAGTAGGACGGCAGACCGACACGACCGATGAAAGATTTGTTTTTTATACACTACAAGATGTTAAGTGAGGATGCAATCTAAGATGGAAGCGAGCTAACTTGTTAGGAGTAGGATGAAATCCACACTCCTTTCGGTTTCTACTCGACATCGTACTGGAACGCTAAATCAGTTGGCGGCACGTCTTTGTCGGTTGAGTGGTAACTTGCCACGGCCGAAGCCTCCCACCATCAGGCACAGAACAGAGGGTTTTACGTACTCTCCAAAGCACGGGGGTATACCAACCGACTTCCCAATTCCAGGCTGGATTCGAACCCTGGATCTCATTATCCGGAGCTGAACTAACTACGGGACCAATGAAGCAGTTAAAACATATATTCATTATTAAAAAATCTTCAAGTAATTAAGTAGCTAACTTCTGTATTTTTTTCCAATTTTTAGATACCTACAGTAGTTTCGGAGAAAAAGGGCATGGTGAATTGTCGTCGTAAACTTGAAAGCTATTTTTTATTAACTTCCAAAAAAAATATTTTTAAAATCCTCTTATCACGACCTTTCATTTTATGTATCACACTATGAAGTTAGTAAAAGTTTTTTTTTTTTCATCTTTCAATCTTATTTATCCCCCATAAGTGACCCCATATTCAAATTGTATCTATTCACGATACATTTAGGTCACAAGAATTGATATGTGTACCAAATTTCAATTGGATTAGTCTAAACTCCATATTCACTCTCCTAAAAGGTGGCGATGCCCTGTAGTGGGTCGTTAAAAATAGATCGCATTAGAGTGGCGTGGTGGGCTAAGTCCCATATCTGTTTAACTATAAGAAAGGCGGTGCTCTATCATTATCAGCCTATTTTAACGAGGTACTACATGGCTAGGCCACCCTCCATATATAAGCGGTAATGTAGAGCATATATCCACCACGCTGCTCTAATGCGGGGGGCGGGCTTATAAATAGGTTGGTGAAGGTTTAAAACTTACAAGTACGTAAAACTTACAAGTACGTAAAACTTACAAGTACGTAAAACTTACAAATACGTAAAACTTACCAGTACGTAAAACTTACAAGTACATAATACTTACAAGTACGTAAAACTTACAAGTACGTAGTTCCAGTTCTTCTGAGAATACGGGCTGAGAATACACAAATAACGTGACTTTCTAGTGGTAAAATAATTTTCAAAGTCGTTTCATTGGATCCAAAGATTACCCCTAACAACACTACAAACTTTACCCCCTATATGTATATTAATATTAGTATACCTAGATAATAATATAATATAATACTAGCGGACGCCCGCGACTTCGTCCGCGTGAAAGTCGTTGTAAACTTTCAACTACCCCTATCCTAACCTACCTCTACCCTACCCCTACCCTACCCTATCCTAACCCTACCCCTACCCTACCACTACCCTACCCTACCCTACCCTACCCCTACCCTACTCATTAAGGCTGCACTTCTTTATTTATACGCCTATTTTTTTCCTCCCACCGCGAGTCGCGTCGAGCGCGGCAACCGTTACACAAAAATAATCCATATAGCATGAATTCACGCGCGTATGGCTTAGCGTATTTCATGTATAACTTTGGTGTTTCTTTACCGATTTTTATGATTCTTTTTTTATTGAATAGGTAATAATGTTAACTTTTTTATTAGGGATGAAGGATGAGTGTTATAAACATAAGAGTAGACAAATATAATTAGAAAGCTCCGAACTGCTAAGCTATCGGGAGTTACACGTGTTATTGTGAGTCAAGCATAAAAGATAGACATATATATGCTGTTGTGTTTTTATAGGTAATTTTAAGGACAACATTTCCGTCATACATGATTTCTATGTAGCTTTAACCATTAAGGCTGTACACGCGACGGAAGCTTAAAAAATTGAGTAACTGCTCCCGTTTTCTCAATATTTCTCTTCACTGCTCTGCTCCTATTAATCGTAGCGTAATGAAAAGTATACTATAACCTGCCCAGGAGTATGTAGAATAATTGTACCAAGTTTCGTTAAAATGCGTCCAGTAGTTTTTGTTTCTATAAAGAACATACAGACAGACAGACAGACAGACAGACAGACAGACAGACAGACAGACAGACAGACAAAAATTTTACTGATTGCATTTTTGGCATCAGTATCGATCACTAATCACCCCCTGATAGTTATTTTGGAAATATATTTCATGTACAGAATTGACCTCTCTACAGATTTATTATAAGTATAGATATCCTACTAATCCTACTGATATTACAAACGCGAAAGTTTGTATTGATGTTTGATGTTTTGGAATAGAAATAGATTTTACTCTGGATTAACACATAGACTACTTTTTATCCCGGAAAAATCCATGGTTCTCGAGGGATTTGTAAAAATATATTCTCCGCGGACGACGTCGCGGGCGTCCTCTAGTATAGATATAATAATAACATAGATAAATTCTCAGAATACAAAATGAAATACTTAGAGAAGTCAGTAGGTAATATTGTTCCTATAAGTTGAATATAGTGACGCAAAGATGCATTGTGACGTCACGAAGGACGTAGGCAAACGGTATGAAACCCACCAGTACTTTTATTGAGTCATGTGAACCGACTAGTTTATAACTAGAATAGCTATTACACAAGTAACGATTCTTTGTTGTGGGCATGCCTTTCCTCATCTCCCGGTCAGAAGGTCGTTCATTCATTTCCGTTCTTGGATAGGTACACGTAAATAGTAAATACCTATCTACGAGTATCTATGACTGCCTGACTCCTGTGTCTATGGTCCACCAGTCTATGTAGGTCCAGAGTTCGAGTTCCATCAGAATACAACCGTTTTTTTTAAATCAGCTAAGTATCGAAAGCTACATTACAGGCAAACAACATAGGCTACAGTTACCATACAGTTTACCGCCCTATTTCCACAAAAACCAGAACTTTGCAAATAATTTAGCGGGCCTAAAAATATCAATATGCGCTTTTTTTAATTTACAAATCTATTGTGTACATCTTGGGAAATTCACAAACCTTTTTTCCTTGTAATTTCCAAGGTACAAAATACAATAGAAACGGCAGAAAACAAGTTACCCATTTGATTGCGATTTCTAAAAAGATCACAAAACTGAATTTTTCTACTGTTTTGTTCACTTGACTGCATTTTGCAGTTAACCGTAACGAAAGCATTGGGATCTTCTGCGATCGTTATTGATTTAGGTTTCAAAATCAAAAGTACTTATCACTATTATTTCTATCTCTGTGACTAAACACTAAATTGATTCGTTGCTGTAACAACTATTTTGTGTTATTAATTTCGAAACAGTTATCTACTCATCAGAGTTCTTGAAGAATTGTAATAATTTTTAGAAAACTTAACGACTGTTTTATGTATGTTTACAACTCAATTAGCATTTTGCTCCTTTGTTTCACACCCCTTGTCCAGTTGAGTCGATATGATAACGTCGAAATGTGTTAACTTGATGCACGGATTGGGTGTTAGGTTTATTTTCGTTACGGAATTTCTTAATTTAGTCGCCGCGCTCAAAGCCTGCGATAAAAATAGCTTTTATATATATATAGCTTAAAAATTTTAATCAGTGCAGTAGTTTCAGAGCTATTCAGTTCTAACAAACAGTCAAACCTTTCCTTGTATCATTGATTTGTATTGACAATCATGGCTCATCGGATTTTTTTGGCACAAAGGTAACCTGGTGTTTACATAGAGGTATGTAAACACCAGGTTACCTTTGTGCTACGCGGGGCTCAGCTAATATTACAAGTGTAAACAAAGCAACATACTCTAGGCATGATCGGAATATGATACTTTGATAGGTAGCAACTGGCTAATAGTCGTATTTCACTCATCGATCACACGATGCGTGATTATCGTTCCTCCTAATCCTGAATAAACAATTTGGGACCAATATTGATAACGGAAAATTGAGTCTTATGAGTCAAAACATGCATATGAATTAGATAGTTGATAATATAATGCAAGTGGGTAAATCTCTATACGGTTTATTTTAATTAACTATATCTATTACTATAGTTCGTCTAATGAAAGTTAAAGAAAATGAAATACCCCGGCAATAAAATCGGAGGGCATTCCCAAAATTATAGCAGCAAATATTGGAATAGGTGACTCAGTTTGATACTTGTTATTTAATGAATTTATGGGTTTAGTACCTTAAAAGGAAAAACCCATAAGAGATATTTGTTAAAATACATAGGTATGTTGTTCCCAAAAAACATACATAATAACTATTGTTCTGTGATTTGTTAAACGTAATCGAATGTCACAGACTACTAATGGAGATTTCTGGAAAATTCTGGCGGGAAACGGTCGCTGCCGGCCAGCGGATGGCGGCCATTACTGCGATTGTCCCGCCATTCTGTCGGATTACCGCATTACGAATAATGCTATTTGTCAGATGTTTTTATTATCTTTCTTTGTTGAGACTGCTTTTGATGCTTCTATTACTTTCTGCTCCGATTAAAACGCTGAAACGATATGAAGGTACCAGGATCTCACAAACTATACAAAGTTTATCTATATAAACACCTGTCACCTTGTATACAAGGACAAACAATTCCACATGATGCTCGTAAAACTTCGACATCAACATTAGACTATCTACAATATGAATTGTATACTACACGATACCTACTGCAATTTTACGATGAAATTATAAAATCAATTACCTAATTAAATGATCCTCTAATCCTTATATTATCCTTATATAACGATCATTTTAATATTTTACACCATTCTGAGTGTGTGATACGGAGGTAATAGGTACCGATACATATGTATACTACGTGTAGGTTGGTTGACCCCAAAGTGCTAAGACACAATCTACCACAAAAAGCAAACCGGAGTGCGCTCGGGCCACGCGCATTTCTCCCAGGGAAGCGTATCACAAATAAAAGCCATAGACATCGTTCAGAATCTCATAAGCATACCCTTTACTTCCAGGTACTACTAATATGGGCGAGGAGGTGAATTGAAGAGTCCACGAAAACATGAAAATGGCGCGCCTAACTCCTATAGTCCTCTGCCTCATCGCGTGCCAATACTGCTACGGATTCAACGGAGACAGCTTCGAACTGGAATGTCCTGATGAATGCGACTGTCACTATTTCCGTATAAACTGGGTCACCGATTGCTCTGAGAGCAACCTTACAGAAGTTCCCTATGAAGAACTCAGTCTCAGTGTGTATATTTTGGATTTGAACGGCAACAACATAACGAGTCTCCAGCCTTTCCCGAGCGAAATAAAGATGAGGAGGTTACAAATAGCGAACAACAGACTGACGAGGGTGGACAGGGACGCCTTCCGTGGACTCGAGTACTTGATCGACGTCGATCTGTCAGGGAATAACATAAGTTACGTCGATCCAGAAGCTTTAATGTAAGTGATTTTTATATACTCGTATTTTCTACTAAATTATTAGATACCAGCGGACGCCCGCGACTTCGTCCGCGTGAAAGTAGATGTAAACTTTTATCTACCCCTACCCTACCCCTACCCTGCCCTACCCTACTCCTTCCCTACCCTTCCTCTACCCTAGTCCCTACCCCTACCCTACCCATTAAGACTGCACACGCGACGGAAGCTTAAAAAATTAAGTAACTTCTCCCGTTTTCCCAACATTTCCCTACACTGCTCTGCTCCTATTAATTGTAGCGTGATGAAAAATATACTATAACCTGCCCAGGAGTATGAAGAATAATTTTACCAAGTTTCGTTAAAATCCGTCGAGTAGTTTTTGTTTCAATAACGAACATACCACTACGCTATATTCCCTTTTTATAGTAATAATTGACGAACCAAGAAGATGAAAAACTATGATACATTAATTGAAAACCATCACATACCTATGAACAGAGCGACACTTCCAGGGCATTTCTGTTTTCAATTGATGAAATTATTGGATGGAAGATTTCCTATACTTCTTCCAATATTGATTGTATTGAAGTACGTAGCATTTTCACACGTTCCATTGTGAACCCATTCTGCAACACATACAATGGCTCTGACAACAAATTTGAAGCAATTGCTTCAGAGTCGTTGCCGACAAGTGACAATTGCGGTTCGTAATGCCAATATTAGATAATGGTCCAGTAAAGAATGCAAATTGAATTACCACAACCGCTTTGTCGTTGTTTATGTACGTTTCGGTTCGTGTGTTCGTGTTCTGCTCCACATTGTAAAAGACTAACAGCTAGACCGCCCGCAGTTTCAGTCGTATATAATTATCCGATATATAGCTTAATATTAATGCCTTCCCTGAATAATTACTTATCGAACACTACAATAATTTTTCAATTAGCAATACTAGTTCCTGAGAGTAATTCGTTAAAACAAATTCTTCGTCTTTATAATATTAGCATAAAACTACAAATGATTCGTTTTTCTTATTTCAGGGACTCGCATGGTCTTCTAAATGTTGAACTTCAAGATAATCCACTTAGTGTCATCGAAGGACCGTTCCTTATCTCTGGAACACTCCAATTTCTGGACATCAGCAACTGTAATATATCATCTTTAAACCAGCAGTTCTTCCAAAACATCACTTCACTGAAATCGGTTGACCTTTCCAACAATCCTCTCAGAGCCTTGCCTGAAAGTGGAGTTTTTGACTCGTTAACCAGTCTGGAAACCTTAAAACTGAACGATTGTAAGCTATCTATTCTTGCAGAAAATCTCTTTTCCGCTTTAGTGAATCTTAAATATTTAGAACTTGCTGGAAACTATTTAATGAACACAAACTGGCCTGAGGTATTAGGCACTTTAAATAGGTTGGAATTTCTTAATTTGAGAAAATCTGGTCTAGTGTCACTTTCAGAAGATGCATTTTCGAATTGCACTAACCTTGTAGCATTAGTTTTGGCGGAAAACGAACTACGTGAGTTAGACGTCGCGGCAACGTTAGGCAGCAGTGTTAATCATTTGGAATTATTAGATTTATCGAATTGTAAGATTCAAGGGCCTATTGGAGGGGATTCATTTGCCAATTCTTCAAAATTAAAAAGCCTCTATCTTTCGGGCAATCCTTTATTTGCACCAGACCTACAAGAAGCTTTAGCACCACTACCGAAACTAGAAAAGTTATTTTTGAGTAATTGTGGTTTGCGTAACTTACCTGATAGTTTCAACGTTTTCGAAAACCTTCTCGAGTTAGATATTTCTCACAATCCTTTAGTAAACGTTTTTACAAGATTACTCGCTCCTTTAGAAAAAATAGAGTATCTCAACATGGGCTACAGTAATTTATCCTACATAGGACCGCAAACATTCGCACATATGACGTCACTGAAGAGATTAATCCTCTCCGGTAACGACCTTTTATCATTAGAGGCTGGCTTGTTTGGAAACCTTACACAATTGACAACTTTAGAATTAGAATTATGTGGTCTAAAGCGACCACTAAATGCCAATGCGTTTTTCAAAAATCTAACATATACTGATTTGAGAGAAATACGGCTTGGTGGGAATCCACTGGTAATTCCTGCTACGGGTCCTCTATTCCCTAAACAACTGTCGCAAGTGACTGTGTTAGATTTGAGCAACTGCAATATTACGTCACTTAATCCAGACGCGTTCAAAAACACCGAAAACTTGACAGAACTGAATTTAGCTGGGAATCGACTAAAATCTTTGGACGAAAGTTTGGCTTTCTTAGAACTACTACAACAACTTGAGAAGATAAATCTGAGCAACAACAATTTGACTACAATAGATCCACAATTCTTTGTAAATAATCCGAAACTGCACTCGATAAATTTAATCGGCAATCCGTTTGTGTGCGACTGCAAGATAGCCGAGATGTGGGACTGGGCGAATATGATCAAGGGCGATTTAGACGTCCTCGTCGGAGCCAAGAGTGCTGAGAAAGATATCGTGGTCAAGGGCAACAAGAAGAAAAAGAACCTTTACTGCCGTTACAATGAAGCTCAGCTGCGTAACATGACTCTCACTGCTAACAAAAGCGTTCCGGGTCGTAGACCTTTTGTGAAGCCTCGTGAACTGACTTACGCAAACAGAACATGGGCGAAATATGTTAGGGAATCAGGATGTGAGCCTGTTGTTAAAATACTTAGGCCAGTTGCCCTGGTGTCGGATTTATTCAAAATGAAAAACGTTGATTATGCTCCTTCACCGGCCTTCGTGTTGGCTATAATCGCAGTAGCTTTCGGTGTGACCACTGTCATCATGACTTTCAGGTTACTGCGAAAGGATAAATTAATTTCCGAAATCGATACTGTCAATAATAGAAAAGAGAGATAGTAAACTTTTATCATTACTATTAGGTTAAGTTGTAAGTAAATTCGAAACTGTACGTATATCTTTTGGGTAGCCTGTTTTTTTTAATGTTTTTTTTTAATTACAACTAAATATTCTTTATTTAATATTTTAGTAATGATTATTTAGTGATTTTTTACTTATATTATGTCTTCAACGAGTTTTTCGTAATCGTGTTACCGGCTAACTATGTAGGTACGTACTATGTTTTAGTTTTAAAAAGAAGAATGAAACAATTGAGTTAAAATAACTAGCTAATCAATAATTTCTTGCAAACATGTTTGCCGTTTTTGGTTTTTTATAAACTCAATTTAATACTAAGGAAGGATTTAATAAAATACATAATAAGTAAATATTATAATAAGCACATAAATGTCTGCATTAGTTAAATAATATGTCTCTCTAGCTATGTAAGCCGATAGTGAGTTTAATGATAGATATTTATTATACTAGTCAAAGTACTAATAAAGTATATGTATTAATTCGTAATTACCTACCTACCTAATTTAATTTTAGATCCCTAAATTCACTTTTAAGTATTTAATAGTAAATTTCATAATAAAATTCTTGTTTTATTAAAAAAAATCACACATATACAAAATACTGTTTTAGTATATATCCTACGAGTATATCACAGTGACTATTTTTGTGCAAATTACTTTATGAAAGAATAAAAATACGAATTAGGTGCAAGACGATTCTCTATTTGTTTATTGCTTAAGCTCCAAGTCCCCTTCAAGAAATAGGTGATAGATGATAGAGAGAAGGGATAATAGAACGACACCTAATTAACATGGAGAAACTTCAAATATGTATCTAGGTAATTTAACCTACAGAACTCTAGAGAGAAAATTTAAAAGATACCCAGCTTAAAGGTTAAAACTATAAAAACACCAAATTGCACAAACTCTTCTGCGCAATTAATCAAGCAAAAAAAAAACAAATTACCTCAAATAAAAATGCATCGATTTCCAATAATCGATATTATACCTATTTAAATGTTAACTTTTTGTTTTGATTTTCAAGACGTTTTTGTGATTAAATTTCTTCAGAGTTGCTTAGGTTTTCACAATGCCGGGCTAAATTGGAATCAACTGTTTTTATTTACTTTACTACGGTGTCTGACTTCGTTAAGAGTTCAAGATGTTTTCTACTTATTTCTGGCTTACAAGAAATTGTTACTATCACGTAATATATTGACAGAGAAAGTGGTATTGCTTAAAGTCTGTGGTAGGTTATTGAATCAATAATAACATATTAGTTATAGAAAAAGACTTAGATAATAAATTTCCTATTTTTATATTTTTATGAACTTTTTACATAGGACTACAATGGACAACCCTTAAAATTAAAGTTAAATTACAGTAAAACAATAAATAAATTAAATAATCCTATTAGCTTGCTAATTTTCCGCCTTTTGATGTACTTGACTTTTCAATGTAAAAGTTTTCTTTGTACATCTTCTTGACGGTCTCCGGACTATCGTCGCTAGCCATGGCGGCTAACTCTCGATCTAGTAACCGGGACACTCTAATAGGTTCGAACCCATATTGGTAATGCGGCGCTAAAAACTGTGTTTTACTCGAATATGTTCCTGTCCCAAATGCGGAACTGTCGACGGGCTTTTCCTTTGCGTAGTTGTATTCGTCTAATGGTGTAATTCTACTCGTAAATTTCGCAAACTTCTTCTGCTCCGGAGCTCCGGGGTAACTGTAAGCGGGTACTGAGTACTTTGCGCTTTGCTGTTTATCTGAATCCTCTTTCGAATAGTACTTTTGTGGTTTGTGTTCATTATAATTGTCATAATACTGTTCCTTTTTCTTTTTGCGATCAACTAGGCTCTGGGGTCCACTCCCTGCGTAGTCTGTATAATAATCTGCGTTCATTTTGTCTCTTGTGTCTTCATAATTCGAGCGCATTTGTGATGGATAATCGTCACCGGCAGGCTCGTATTCCCGTAACTGACTTTTATCTTGGCCAAAATCATTGTGGAATCGAGGAACGCCATAGTTCGCTGGGTTATAAATCTCTTTCTCTGTATCGACGTTTCTAACGGGCGTGTCATACGCAGGGAATCCATAAGCTGCGTCTTTATAGGCTTGTTCGAAATCGTCCTCGTTTTCCTCTTGCTTTTTAACCATCGCTTCTATCAGTTCATCATTAGGCTTGTATTCTTCTTGTCGGGGTTGTGGAGGGTCATCCTTAACGATAATGCGATTTGATTTTTCTTCTGGTTCTGCTTGAGAGGAGTAATATGATTTGGGGTAATCGTAATGTACTTCTTCACTATGTGTTTCTGGATGAGATTTATGTTTAATGTTTGAGCTTCGTTCCGGAGCATGTGGTGGATGATTTGGTACTATTGTTATATCTTCTTCATACTCAGGAACTATAGCTTCATACTGTTTTTCATCCTGTTCAGGAGATTTATGTTCTATCAGTTCTGGAGATTCTTCACGGGCCTCTACATGGGCATTCTTGGGAGTTTCATAGTATGCTTCCTGTCTGTGCTCATGTTGGTTGTTTTGTTTTGGGTTTTCATAGTAAGCTGCCTCTCTGTCTTCAGGGTCAGGTTCGTCTCTGAAGTTTTCCTTGGATTGGTTATATGCTTCCTCTGCTAACTCATGTTTTGCATTATCGTTTATTTGTTTTGGTTCGTGTTGCTTATGTTGTTGATATTGATTTTGTTGCGGTTCATGTTTTTCGTGTTGTCGGTATTGATGATGTTGAGGTTCATGGTGTTCGTTTTGTTTGTGTTGTTGGTACTGGTGTTGTTGGGGTTCATGGTATTCATTTTGTTTGTGTTGCTGGTACTGGTGTTGTTGTGGTTCGTGGTGTTCGTTTTGTTTGTGTTGTTGGTACTGGTGTTGTTGTGGTTCATGGTGTTCGTTACGTTTGTGTTGTTCATATTGGTGTTGGGATTGATGATTATGGTGTTCACGCTTATGAGGTACTGCTTCGTGTTTTTGGTGTTGTTGATACTGGTGATTTTGGGGCTTCAAATTTTGTTGGTATTGTTGATGCTGATGTTGATGTTGTTCGGGATCGTGACTTCGTTTATGTTCTGTGTAATGTTGTTCTTGGTGGTGGTGTTGAGGGTGATGTTGTGGGTGGTGTTGTTGGGGTTGATTGTGGTGTTGGGGACCATAATGTTGTTGATGTTGAGGTTCGTGTTGTTGTTGTTGTTGATGATGTTGTTGCTGCTGATTATTATCTTCTGTGACCCTTTCGTTAGGATTTTCTTCATAAATTTCAACTGACTCTAAAGGTGGATTAGTATCACTACTCTGCTGATTATTTTCGTCACTTAGCTCCTCAGGTGTAAAGTGATAAATAAGATGTTTAGTTTTTTCTTTATTATCCTCAAGGTACGCTTGTTTAATTTGTGCAGGATCATTCGAGGTTTGAACGTAGTTATAATGCACTGGCTCGTTTTGAGTGGTTTTTCCATAAGAATAAGTCACAGGTTTCATCTCTGTTTTCTTTTCGTAACTTACATGAACAGGCTTTGATTGGGTTTCTTTATTATAACTTACCTTCTTTTCTGTGTAAGTCTCTTTATAATTAGGCGACTTAACCTCATAGGATAATTCAGGATGTTCATCAGCATCAATTACAGTAGGTATATGATTAACTTCGATCTCATCCTTTGAAACCTTTGGTTTCTTTTGTTTTTTAATCTTTTTTGTTGTTTTCCGTTTGATTGTAATTACTTTTTGCTGATTGTTTTGTTTTAATTCGGGTAACTTTTTATATGTGACTGAGTGAATTTTTGGTAGAAAGTGTTGTACTTGAGGCACCAGTGGATTATCAAAAGTTAACGGCTCCAACAACGTCAAATCAAGGAGTGGCACAGGTGGTTTAGTGATCAAATTAACAACTGTTTTCTTGCCATTACTAAAAGATGTGATTGTGGTTTGTTTAGGTTCATGAACTAATGGTAAACTTTGTACTATTTGTTGATTTTCATTATGGTCACTGGCAGAAATTTTTGGTTCTTCCTGAGTTACTTGAGCTTTTGGTTCATTCCAGAAATTACTGTAGCGGGCACTGTGGACATCAGCGTATACATTGTTGTTTCTAGTAGATTGCTGCTGAACTACGGGCTGTCCTTTAGCCTGAGGCTTAGGTCCTGGTGACGCAACCTGCGTTCGTACGTTTTGTGCGTACACTAACGGCTGTGAAATGCCGAAAGGATTCGTTTGCTCGTGCGAAACAGCTTGCAAATTGGCTAATCTGAATGGTGCTCCAAAGAAGTGTTGTCCATATTGAGCGCTCGGGGCGGCCGCTACCAAGGGCTGGCTAAGATGCGCGGGTAACTTCTGCAGCGGAACGAACTGCTGAGGTAACGCAGCCTTGTACGCAGCGTAGGCCTGAGGCGCCTCCACGAATCTTTGTCCATAGGAGTCCTTCAAGTAGTTGTTGGTACTCTGCGCCAATATTCTTTCTTGATTCAGTGGAACTATTTGGTTGAAATTGGGAGCAACAAACTGCGGCACGTGGAAAGAGTAGGCCGCGTAGGGGGTGGCACTGGCATAAGAGTACACTCCGTTGGGAACATTGCGATATAGTTGAGGAACACTTTCAGCACTGATATTGTCTATAAGTCCAACACCACTTTCAGATTTCACGGCCTTAGCTGAGATTCTATTAAACGCTATACAGCATAACACCGCTATTAATGCCTGGAAAAGAAATAATCATAATATAAGTTATTGTGATAAAATAACAATATAGTACAATTACAGTTTGTATCCACTATAGAGAAAAAAAAAATTTGGAACTTTGATATCATTTTTATTCTCAACACGAAATAGAACATAGTCATTAATAATTACTCATTAATCATTAAAATCAAATAAATAACGAAAAATCAAATATTTATTTATGATATTTTAAAAGATCCTGTGGCATCTTTGTAATCAATCACCAAAGTTCATATCAAGCACTTTTGCCGTCTGTACTTTAGAAAACTTAGCAGGTTACACACAGTAGGAGAAAACGCCTAAGTACGTTTATTAATCACTAAGTATTTTAATTGAATTAAACTAATTTACCTTTCTCCCCATCATGGGTGACTTTGTCATCGGCTGGAGGCAGCGGCACTGGGCTGGCGCGGTGTCCACTCGCACTTATATCGATAGACGGCGATCGACTTTTCCTACGTTATATCATCGACGCTTGCTGAGCGATCAGTAAATGATCTTTGTACAAAGAGAACTACCGATTTTGAACGAGAATCAAATAAACAGACAATAACAATAGGTCAATCAAATCGTAACGCTAAACCATTTGTTAGAGTTCCATTATGACTCTTATTCTTATTGTGTAGTTTATAACGCTGTCTGAGAATGCAATACTTCTATTATATTAAAAATATACTAGCTGTAGCTGACCCGGTAAATGTTATTCTGCTATCAAAAGGGAATTCCCATCCCCGACCGTTGCCTACCCGGCAATTTACGAGTACTTACTTATATCTAACAAAATCTTGAAATCATTACTATATCAAATAAAGTTGCTTCATCGTTTTACGACGTTTGTCCCCGTTGGGGACAAATTAAAGATCGTTAACCATAGAGTTTAACGATATTTTTGAAGAATTATGATTGGTTTGTTTGTTTGTTAAGCTTGTTGGTAACAGAAAAAAAATAATATACAGCTTCAAATGTTACATCGCCGCTTTGGTTACACTTGAACTTTATAAGCAAAAAGAGTGTTTAAAAAAAAGTTTTTTTCTTTAAGAAACATACTTTTATTAAGCTAATTATTTAACCAGATCCTTATCTTGTACTTTATATTAACATCTCTATATACCGACTTTTATGCGGTGGTAAACCTCAGTTCCCGGCGCCAACGTTGTATTAGCTGAGCCGTTTCGTAGGAGTACACAGTGACACGAGATTTTTATTAAAAATACCTAAGTATTAGCGGGATCTAAGGGTTCGAGTCCCAGGATGCATATGAAATACTGAGTTTTCTTTCATCCGGGTAACTCCCAATAGTTTCCGGAGTTGGTAAATCGGTGGCTAAACATCCTGTACCTCGGAGAGCAGTTTAAGCAGTCTGTCTTGGACATAGCATCCAAGCATCTGCATCTTCCTCTCATTGGAGTAGCATGATGAATCTAAGCTCCAAACCCCCTCCCCCTTCATATGATATTATAGCCCCCTTTTCATATAAGAACCCCTTTCATAAAAGAGAAAGGAGCCCTGCTGAGCCTAACTTTAATTATAAAATTAAGTAGTTCATTACAAAAAATAGACTATGAGACGAGAAACTAATCCACGTAACAAGTTAAATAGGCTTTTTAATTTAAATTTAACAAAAGATATGTTAATTTAGTTTCTACAGGTAAAGTACCTAGATAAAACTAAATAACTTTTGTATAACCCGATACTGCTTTGCTTTTTTCGTATTAATTTTATGAATACAAATTTGAATAGCGCAGACTTATGTAAACGATTTGAATTTTACAGTGAATGTAGTATAATTTATTTATTACATAATAATAGGTTAGTGTCAACAAAAAAACATAATAACATTCGTTGTTGTTATAGCAAAGATAGTCCATCCCTGACGTCTAGGTTTTCGTCATTTATTGAAATGTTTTCGCAGGTTAAGAAGCATACAGTTCAGTTACACGACAACCGTGTGTTTAAGTGAGTTAGCAGCTGTTAGGTAAGTAGGTATATCATCTTTTCCTTCTAACCAAACGATCAGCTTATGCTGGAGTGCCGAGTGGGTGCGACGATAATCACACAGCCAAGAACTATTTACAGTGGAGGGTTAATGTACGTTACTTTTAAATTATTATTAGCGGTCGTTTTGATATAAATTATTTGGTTCGGTACATGCTTAGGTAATATCTGTAGAAAAAGTCCTTTAAATAATAACCACACCTGACGAAAAGCAAATATTTACTTATACATAGGAATGTTTGGAAAACTATTTTTTATATCATATCAATTTGGGCGTGAGATTTATAAAACCTGCGCGTAGCGACAGCAGCAGTTTATTTCAGAGACATCATAAAGATTACATCTGATTTTACCTATTACCAACGTTCCGCGTTCGTTTGCTGTCCAACTGTACGCTTGCTAAACTTGTACTTTTCGGTAGTTAACAGTGCTTGCAAATTTCAACAAGCTGGACCAAAAAACTCCAATCATTTAGTTACATGCTAATTTATTGAGCAACTTGTCAAAAATGTGTTACGGCGAATTAGGAGAGTAGGTACTCACCCATTTGCCTTCGGATTGAGAAATGTTTTGTGAAATTGCGTTCGCTCAGGGCAACGGTCAAAAGGTCACGATTGGACAAACTTTTTTTAGAGTTAACCGTAATAACAACGCGGAACTTTTAAGGACTACGATACGAAATAGAGAACGCTAAACGCTTAGTTAACTAAAATAGAAAATCAGCTATGAAAGTATCCTATGCTACACCTATGTGGCTTCGGATCTCGAGGTCATTTATTTGAGTTATGTTAGACCTACTGAAACAGTAGGTATATGAAATACTGAGTTATAATTGTGTCCAATAAACTCTAAGTAAAATTCCTACTTCGTAGGTGAAAAATACGTTAATCCGTCGATTCGTGACCCACACTTTTTTAAAAAAAGAATATTTGCTATATTTTTATAATATGACCAATATTAACATTCCCCTCCAACTAGTCGGGAACGATTGTGCTAGGAGTGGGTACGACAATAGACCAACGGGGTGAGGATTGAACCACCACCCCTCGATGATGAGTCCAAACGATCTTACCGTTGAGCTATTGCGGGTATAGGCTAATGCTAATGCAAATAAATGCTAATAAACACTACCAAAATTGAAAATTTCTTCCCCAATAGCAATTAGGTACCGTCAAGATAGGCGGTGCTTTTTCGCATCTATAAAATGCAAAACTGATGGTACTATTAACCCATTACCCTGTAATATATGCACAGGGTAATGGGTAAACAGTATTAGGGTATAGAACCCAATACGGAGCACTTTCGCTGAGCGGTCAGCCGACTGACCATGACCGACTCAAGAAAGCGGGATGAAAGTGAGGATATCGCCTTACGTGTCACACTTCTCTAACAGTCCGGTTATTGTGTCGTTTACAATACCGACTATTTACAATATCCTGTGGCGTGCACAAAGTATTTAACTAGAGTAAGCTTAAAGTTTTAACTGCCTCATTGGTCCAGTGGTTATGAATATGTGGTTTCGAATAACGAGGTCCAGGGTTCTATTCTTGGGCCGGTCTATGAGTTTTTCTTCTAAGTTCTCAAGTCGGAGTTTAGAAGTTGGTGGTGTCACACCTCAGTGCCTGGTGCCTTTTATTTATTATCATTAACATCTGATTTGATAGTGGTTGTTAATGAATTTAACATTAGGTATCATCCTAAACCCACCAAACCGCATTGGAGCAACGCGTTGGGTCTAAGCTCCATATCCCCTCTGGAGGGAGGCCTGGCCCTAGGGCTGCCAATATTTTTTTAGCTATAAAAAATATAGTACGCTTTCAGAAAATATAGTATTTTACAAAATAAGCGATTTTATTGGATTTTTTGGTTTTTGGCTAAAATAAGAGAGTCGTATTGAGTACAGCTTTTCCATATGGAGTTTTTAAATTATTAAAAATCAAAAGCTCGTTTTTTTATCGTTTGCTTAAAGTACGAAACTCGATAATACGCTATTGAATCTGTCGAAAACTAATGTTTGTAAAGTTTCAAAATGAAAGGTTTGTTTGTCAGATTTCAGTGTTGAAAATATAGTATTTTGCGTATTAGATATTTCATTAATAGTATAAAGGACGCAGACCCAAAATATAGTATAATACTAGGTATATATTATTATATCATTACTCGTAATGTACTAACTTGTACTACCTGTACTATAGTCCGAGATCCGGCATAAGAAATATATACCCTCATCTGTTATTTATTTGGGATAAGAAATAAATGATAGAAAATATTATTCACATTGCAAATAGATTGCCTAATAAAATTGTGGCCGGGTCATTATTATGAAATGATTTAATTTATTTAATCTACTTCTCTCATTGGTTAGTTAAAAATATCGTACACTATTAAAATAATATACCCAATTGAAAACGCCTGCTTATATTATGTCAATGAAAGCTTATTTTAACTGTAATAGGTTGCCTTTGACCTAGATCTTGGTTTCCTAGATTTTGTATGAAAAATGTGCCTGGCCGCTTTTAACTAGACATCATATGTGCTATCACTAATTAATAACAGGGTCTATATTTATATTATTTCTGGATCTTGGACCACCAATAGTATATTAATAAAAAGGAAAGTATTCAAGAAAAAAAAACTAGTTATGTGAAGAAAAAAGACCGTTTATTTTGTTATAATTATTATTTACAAAAATTTCGTAATATAAAAAAGCAAATCTTACCAAAGTAAGTTCTTATTCTAAGAAAATATGATCACACTTTCAGAACGGATAAAATAATTGTTTTTTTTTTAACAAGCTAATTTAATGTACTTTTACAATTTAATTTTTAATACCTCGTTCTGCAAATCGTATGCATGATAGAAAGAAAAATAAAATAATGACAATTTCGGATTATTGTCGTTATTTATAAACATTCATTTATATTTAAGTCAGTAGTAAATTCTTACCTATAGCTAAAATGCACCAGAATTCTTCCACTTATAATAATCAAGTCAAACTGGATGTTTATTAACAAATACTGAAATGCAGGTAGAAAACGCATATCATTTCATACCCAATTTATTTTAAACTAGTTGACGCCGCGCGGTTTCACCCGCGTGTTTTTCTCGTTGGAATACGGGGATAATATACAGTTTATAGCTTTCTTCGATAAATGGGCTATCTAACACTGAAAGAATTTTTCGGATCGGTAGTTCCTGAGATTAGCGCGTTCAAGCAAACAAACTATTCAGCTTTATAACATTAGGATAGATTTCACCCGCTTAGTTCCCGTAAGTAGTCTATGTTCTGCTTTATATTATTATACCAAAATTAATCTTGATCGGTTCAGCGGTTTAGGCGTGAAAATGTAACAGACAGACAGACTAATTACTTTAGCTTTTTTAATATTAGTATAGTAGTATGGAAGAATATTTAAGAATAGGTATATATAAATATAAGGATATTTAGGTATTAAAAAAATATGCATTACTGTTAAATATTAGCCTGTTTAGTATTTAAAAAATCGTTCACGTAAAGATTAAGTGACATCGAAAAAACATAACCCTCCTTCAGCACGTAAAAACAATAAAAAAAGAAAATAACACTACTTGTTGGTTGTTAATTTATGGCTCATTGAAATCTAACAATATTTTATACCTAATGTCAAACAAAAATGCAGAACTTATGAATCCATTCATAATGAATGATTGTATGTAATCGATTTGCACACATTAATTAATTTTAACTTATAACTATCCTAAAGATAAATTTGTTATAAACAAAATAGTTAATGGTTTTAGGTTTAAATACCAATGACACGTTTTTACATTTTTACACAGGTGATCACAAAAATAAAGCAGTTGAGTCATGCGTAAAACAGGTAAAAGTATAAAACTCTATAACAAAAAAAATATTCATTTGTATTATTCTATGATAAGTTCGCCCTTGACTGCGATCTCATCTGATGTACAGTGACGATGCCTTGCTTGGAAGAGGCACAAGTTTATTCTGTCCATACCTCTGACAGTTTCTACGCGGCATCGTACCGGAACGTTTAATCGCTTGGTGGCACGTCTTTGCCCGTAGGGTGGCTAATCGGCCGAAGCCTACACATTAACTTATTTGAGACATATGTAGACATTCATTAATTAAAGATGTACTCTTACCTACTTGGCCTTTGGGTATAAACAGTAGGATAGAGGAATCGTATCGTCAGGGTTGAATATACCTTGATCTTGTACCTCTTTCAAGTAAGCTTCCCATTAAATAAATGTTTCCAGAAATGAAACCCATAGACAAGTACAGATTGTACTTTGGAATTTAGATCATGATAGCTTTGTGCGCAGTAGTAGCATTTGGATATTTTAGTAGAAGATCATATTAGTTTAGTATGTTGAAAAATATATATATACATAAAATTTCCAAACTATTAATAACTATATATATTTGATATAAACTCTTTTCATCCACTAAACAGATGTGTGAAGGTCGTTTCTAATATGGATCTTAGACTATAACCACTGTAAAGAATTTGTAATGGTCATGAAATTTAGCTTAAAGCTATGAAAGTTCCAAATATGGGTTATGTAGTGAGAGAAGTCCACAACACGTAAGTTGATATAACTCTCTTCTGCGTGAGTTTTTCAAAATTGACCCTTTAAATCCCTATACCTCTGAAAGTAATGATCGCAACTACTTTGTTACATCTACAAAATTACTTTACTACTAACATACCCTTAACTTATACACATATTAACACGTTCGCTGCGGTGCGAGGTCAATTGACCGTACGTCTAGCCACTTCAAGGGTTACGAGGACTTCAAGGGTTACGAGGTCGATGGACCTCGTACACACCATGGTATGAGGTCAAAAAACCTCGTAACGCACCAGAGGAAAGTACAGAAAAATCAGTGCCGCAGCGAAAGTGTTAAACTGTCATCCCTATTATATATTTTATATACATTGCATGGGTCTATTAATCAACAGGTGTCTAGATTATTATGTTTAGTACATTGATAATTAACGGAACAAGCAGATGACAAACCTTCGCTGAGCATACAAGTAACAAGTTCTACAATATGCTCTGAACTGAAAACTAATATGCCTGTAATGGCACCAAAAAAAAAAAGGAAAAGCGACAATAATTCCTACAACGAACTCTGATACAGAGACTCACTACAGCTAAAAAAAGTAAAAATGTTCATTAATACAACTCAGACCAATTATTGTATAGGAACTGCCTCACAAGACGTTACTTTTCTGTCAAATTACTTGATCAAGGATCTAATGCGATTATAAAAACTCTATAATATCGATGTCTCATAGTTCTAATTGTGTTTGTCGGTTAGAGAGCTCCGTAATAACTTTAAATAGTTTAAAAAAGTCTAAAAAATCACGCTAAAAATTACAAATGTTGGATTTAAGTTCCGGGACTATTTTTTTCGTATTCCTGACAGCAAACCCTTTCAATTGATATGCATATCATGGGGGTGGATTTCAAACAATCAGTCCGCCATCTTGGGGAGGCCGCCATAATTGTAATGACGTTTCTTAGCTAGTCATGTATTGTCATCAGAGCTCAGAGCGTGTGCAAAATTTCATCCTAATTAAATACCGGGAAGTGGTCAAATTAAGATTCCAAGATTTGATTTTCTAATGTACAAGTGAAGCTAATATAAATAAGAAGTAAACAACGGGAAAAAACTCCTAGTTTAATATAAAATATATACCAAATCTAAGCTCATTTTCCTCAGTAAATGACAAACAATTTTGTTTGTGAATTTGGGTGCGATACTGGTCCTTCTATAATTGGTCTGAGATGATGAATGAAGCATTTGCCGTTTAATTAAACCTCATTTGTTGCTAAGTTATTAGAGGCAAGGCCGCAGCCCGTGATTTAGTTTCTTCATAACTTCACATGAGAGAAAACATCTACACCATCAAACACCCAATCTATTGAACACACCCTGATTTATTGTAAACTTTTTTAGAGTACCTTCATTCTTCGAGCCGAGTCTAGCTTTGACATTGTTAGGTTCAGGCATAGACAACCTCCTTTCGGGCTTATTGAAAACGTTAGTGAACTTTGGGGGTTCAATTTTTAAGGGTTCTATTTCTTTGTACTCCACATGGTTGGAGAATTTCACAGACTTGTTGGGTGCTTTGGCTAAAGCTACTTTCTCTTTGATGGGAACTTTGGTTTTCACTATGGCAAGCTTTTCCTTAACGCTCATTGGTTGTTCATCTGCTCTCATAGTGCCCACAGCGATCTTCCTAACATTGTTCATACTGGTTGTTACTGTGAACATCTTCTTGGCGACCGGCACGCTTTTCAGTATGCCTTCGTATTTGAGGGCATCCTTTTCCACCACCACTATATCTTTGGCTCCTTCCTGTCTATCCTTGGACCCCAATCTGGAGAAGACCTGCTTGGGAGCCGGTTTTTGGACGACGAGAGACTTCTGCAGTATCGGATCTGAGTTTCCAAGACGTGCGAACACTGTCTTGCTGGTTGGCGCTGTAACAGGAAATTGCATAAACCAAATCATTTATTTGCTAGAATGTGGCACATGTTTTGATCTTAAAATTAGTGAGTTACCTAGACATTCAACTAATTACAGTATGCAATTTTTTTTTAAATTAAATTAATACCACTGCGTCACGAAGGCCATCCGTCAGTTATGAAACGATAACACTGCCTTTTTGTGTCCTACTTCTTTATTTTCTTTTTATGAGTGTTATATTGTTTGTTTCCTTATTTTATAGTGTACAGATAAAGAGTATAAATAAATAAATAATTAAAATCAATTTGATTTAGTTTCATCAACTTACCTTCTTTTTGTGCAATTTTTGCAATGCTAGGTGGTGCTGGAGAACCAAACCGAATTAAACGTGATTTCTTGACGGTCACTTCATCTGGTGCCCTGTGCAATAATAAAACTCATAAGATAGAGAACTAGTGCCCGTACGAAACGTCGTTCGTGAAACACTGTTTTTTTACAAACCTAAAATTAATTTAAAACTATTTGAATGGAATATGCAAAATCTCTCTCTAACCTGAGCATTGATCTGGCATTGGTCTTGCTAAATCAGCAACAAGTTCTATATTAGAATGGGTATCCAAGGCTGCATTAATAGAATCATACCAGCTGGGCAGGGAACTGTTGTGCCTATAGCTTGGCAAATTCGTTCGTAACACTCCCAATGTCACAATAACCAAAGATTTTATACTATTAGATTACTAGCACGTTGGAACTGAACAAAAGTGGCAAATTATCTTCATTTCATTTAGTCATATTGTACACAACGAAAGTTATACATATAAGCAAAAATTATCTAAGTATTGTCGAGTTTGGTTTTCAGGTAATTTAAAAATGATATATACATAAATATATAATGTAAGTGAACAAAAAATTATGCATATGTTCGCTCAGTGGAGAAGCCAAATTCGGATCACTTTTTGCGCTGATTTTGTAGGCATGTAACATTCATATAGTAGAACATCTTAAGAGTGAACAAGCACATAGTTTTAAAGGAATTCTTTAGCACAATGGTCACAATTCCAAGGCGCTGTCCGAAATTCTTCTCTCTGTCACACGATGGAACCAGCACCCCTGTGTTGACCCCACGGAAAACTAAGACATTAGTTTCTAAATATAAAAACAATAAATAATGAAGTGTCTCACATCTCATTGGATCTCCGCTTGGGCGGCGAGCGCACGGGCGACGTGTCCGCTGTCTGCGTGTTACGTGTGTAGTGCTCCAGCATGCGGCTCACGGCTGCATCCACAGATTACATTGTACTAATCTATTCATCTAATCATACCTAATATACCTAATATTATAATAAAGCTGAAGAGTTTGTTTGTTTGTTTGTTTGTTTGATTGAACGCGCTAATCTCAGGAACTACTGGACCGATTTGAAAAATTCTTTACGTGTTATATAGCCCATTTATCAAGGAAGGCTATAGGCTATATATTATCCCGGTATTCCCACGGGAACGGGAACCACGCGGGTGAAACCGCGCGGCATCAGCTAGTACCTAATATACACCGCTGAATGGCTCATTGTGATGGAACACAGATTGCCAAGTCACAGAGAACATAAGGAAAACAATTCATCTATTCAAGAAAGTGTACCCGAGCCCCTCTCATTCTGAGAGGATACTCGAGCTCAGCAATGAGCCGAATATGGGTTAATGATGATGATGATGATGATAGGTAGTTAGGTATAATAAATATTACAGGTCATTTTATTTCAGTCGCAAGACGCTACGCCGTTCACATCGCGCGAACTTTATGTGGCCATAGTTGTGAGAGATATTACGTCGCGAGTGAGTTCTGAAGAGTTAATAGGGATAAGAAAACTCAATTTTATAAAACTTATGAAGTGATTTTTAAAATAGAGGCCCAAGAGTTCTAATTCCAAGTTATTATACCCTTACATACCTACTCTAGATAGGTACTTTATCAAAATAATTGCAATAAGACTTTTGAGAAAATTTTATGTACCACCTATAGAGGTACCTAAAATTGTGATTTGTTGTAGTCTTATTGACATAGAGTACCTTTGAACACATACAGAGGGCTCTAAACACTTAACAAAAATTAAACAACCTAACCTAACGTTTTTAATAAGTATAAAAAATGGGCTTCCACTTGTACCATGCATATATGTAGAATATTTGAACTGAATAGACTTAGAAAATCAGAAATACAGTTAACTCACAAAACGTAAAAATCGGTTGAAACACCATTTAAATCAGCAATCACTTACCATGCCAGACCTTTTCAGCTGCTCGAAAGGAAAACCATCTCATAACTGGATCCATTTAATCCATAATTCATGTGACCCATTACAATTTGATTAAACAATACAATATGATTACTAGTAATGATCCCATTATAGCCATAATTATGTAATTACAATACAATACATCTGCTCATGTCTCAGTTTAGATGACCTATCTGTGGTACACTCCTACTAATATTACTCATATAAACATGGACTTATAAAACAGGCAGATATTTTTAGAAAAGCTAAGAAATTTTTAGAAAAATTCCCTGTGCCCCTCAGAGTGTGTTAAGACATTGATCCCTTTTTGATTATATGTTATTTATTACATAGTTTTTATAACATTTTATATATTTTTATTAATAGACTCAAGCGCTCACAATATAATGAATATAAGTAACTTACGTGAAGAGGGCTGTGAGGAGGTGGAGCGCCCAGTGACAGCAGCCACTGGCACCTTGCTAACCACCGCTGAGCTCAGCACTCTGTCCCGCGCCGTGCTCTCGTGCACTTGCTTTGCATGACTGAAAACAAAACATGAAAATCCTCATCATCATCACTATCAGCCAATTATAACATATAATATGAGAATAGCGGAGGCTTATAGCTCATATGTAATGCTAGTACATCATAAGTACCGTAATATGGCAATGATATCCCCCATCCGTGTAATACCCATGTCTCTGAGGTACTCCTTGTTCAGATCGAGCAGCATATCAGCCTGAATCCTGTTCTCTGTGAAGGTAAGGGCGTAGGTGGCCGACACATCCGAAGGTATGCCCGCCGTAGTGAAGAAATTCACCCAAACGCCTAAAATTCAATAAATATTATTAAGACAAGATAATATTCCAAATTATTAGTTGCAAGCAACTGCTTGCTACTAATAAATTCTTAATAAATGTTTCAAAATATATGTAAAATACAAACTTTAATGTAAATCAAGGTTGATAATAATTTGGCAAACATATACGATGTATGTTTAAAACTACTTACTGGTCGCATTCTGGTCCAATTTTTGTGGTCCAGACATTTTTAACTAAAATCGCTATAATATTTTAGATTAAATTACTAAATTCCATAAACCATGTTCATGTATTCACTATCACCCAAAAATAACAAGAAAAGAAGAAGAAACGAGAAACCCAAAACCAAAATTAACAGATGTCAAGATCAAGATTATATTTTTATTTTGACAGTAGACATATGACAGGCGCACACAGATAATATATTCCTCCTCCACGCTCCTAATGACTATAGAATTATGTCTTATTCATTGATTACTCGCTTAGACCATTAATAACTGGACGTGGTTCGCACCCAATTTACCAACAAAAAAGTCTCTCATTTTTTGAGGGGGACGAGGTAAACTCACACATCGAAAACATTTAACACCATTAAGTATATTCTGTACTTTGACTCGCAATACACCCACGCGTAATTTTTACACAAACACATTGCTTAGACTATCCACAGATTAAATGCATAGAATATTCGATTACTGATCGATGTTTGGCTGTTTCGTCAAAAGAATCAATTCTTTTTATAAATTGTTTTTATTACAATTTTGATAAAATAAAGGTTTAAATACTTTCAAATGAAACGTTACTCCATCTTTTACTAAACTACAAGCTTTTGGCCGTTTCTTATGCCATTTAACTACACAAACCGGCATTTTTAGGGAGCTCTTTACACGACGAAAACGATTATAAAAATGAAACAACGATTCTTTAGCAACAGTTTTTATAAACGCGTTAGATCTTAGATTTTTTATCTTTGCCAGAGGGGTAACGGTTAGCGAGGTAGATCCTGCTATTTAAATGGTCTAAGCCTTTAAGATTAAGGTTAAATCTTAGATACATAGGTGTCAAAGGGTTAAATTCTATTGCAGATATACAGGTCAACCGTCAACGTCAAGTAATCTCAAACTTCAGATTCAGTCATTTGTGATATGCATGCCATGGGAACTTAGAAGAACGTGAAATCTTTATGAAGCAGCGCCATCTACATCCTAGATTTAAGATTCAGGATAGTAAATTCAATTACATATGGTGTATATGTATTATAATGTTTTTAGAGATTTAAACCGTGTATGAAAAAAAAACAAAAAAAAAAAACAATTATTTATCCTTTTAATTTTGACGCGCAATAGGAAGAATGTGTTTGTATTTTTAAAGCAAAGGGATTATTAAAGAAAGACAATAACCGTGCATTAATTTCAGCATTGTTCCATATAGTCATTTGGCCAAGTGGTGCATAGCAAAGGTACGATCTAATAATCCTGAGTTCGAGCCCGGACAATGAAAAACTTTTTGTCTTTTTTTTTGTTTTTCTCCATTGGTTTCTTCAACTATTACAAAATCAAAAATCTCACATTTACAAAAAATATGCATTATTATTTTTATAACATAATGGATACTATACTAAAAATACCGTAGCTAGTCACTAGATGGCGCTATCACAAGCGTTCCGAAAAAAGTTAGAGTAGCCTATCTATTTCCAATAATACATTGTAATCTTTGGTGATATGCTCTTTGGTCTTTAGAATTTGGTTTGTCCAATGAAGTAGTTTTGTCCTTTATTTGCAAAGACCTTATAGTCTTTGTTTATTTGACGTTTGTGGTTTTGTCATTTTGTGATTCTTGTGATTGTCGTCTGTGGTGTTTTTACTTTTTAGTCTTTTTAGTTTCTCTTTTGAAAAACTATTTATATTTATAACAGAATTTGTTACGTGCTAATGTTAAAATCTACAGTTATTTTAGGGAACTTTATACCTATAATATACCGTTGTACTAGTTTAAACCAAATATCAAAAGGTATACCTTTAGTCCTCACTGGTTTTGGTTTGGCATGAGTTATTTATAAGTAGGAAATTAAAATTAACGTGTGTTTTTTCTATATTATACAGACTGAGTTTGAGTGTTTGGTGTGTATTATTATTTATATAGTAAATTTTTAATTTTTATTTTGCCTAATCCTAGTAGGTCTAACCTATAAACGTTTTTTACAGTTGCATCTGTATACAGAGTCCAAACCATGGCAACTGGAAGTAATATACCTATTGTGGACATAGACCCCAGTGGTGTATTTAAATATATATTACTGAATGTGTATGACAAACAGAAAGATGCTGCCAACCCACAGATGGTTATTGTGAGGGGTTACAAACACTGCAATTATCATTCTGATATTTATGATGAAGTATGTACTTTTTTTAAACTTCTAATATTAATATAGTAATGCATCAAGAACCATATACATATAACATCTGTTATATTATTCAAGTCATCAAAACACAACCTAGTTAGCAGTTCATAGTGATCTCATTTGATACTATTGTAGACCAATATTTAGATGTGAATTACTTAAAATTGTATGTTGTACCTTTAATGAGATGATTGAATAGTTTTACTCTCACATTGTATTGTTGTTGTTCTGTTTGTTGTGTCCAGAAAATATAATCTATGGTTTCAGTGGGATTTGTGTAAATATATTTCGTACAGATGAAGTTGCGGGTGTGTGCTAGTCTATAATATTGACATTTAATTTAATGACCTATTTTGTACAAGGTTTATTTATGATGGTCTAGTTTGAAGTACTTTAGTTTGTCATATTAAGAAAAGTTTATCATCTTCCTGTTAAATTTATAAAACAGTATTCTTAAAAATTGCCTTGTACACACTCAATTGAATATACTTAAGTTTTTTAACAAGGAGACCAGGAGGAGGAGGAGGGTGATTTATATAAGGGTTCTTGCAACAAATATACATAATACTTTACAGACTGATTGCAGATATGCTATTCAAAAATAAATAACAATTAGTTATGTTATTTAATATGTATTCATAATAGTATACTTAAATTTTCAGGTACAAGCAAAACTATCACCACTCGACTGTGAACCATTAGGCGGAGGAAGAATATCTCATGATCCTGAAAATAAAAAAATTCACATCTATGGTTACTCTCAAGGTTATGGTAAAGCTGACCATGAAATAACAGCAAAGCTAATCAAAAATGCGTTTCCTGCTTTTACAATAACAATCAGTGATGAAGGGTACTGAGATGCTTAGAAAATACAATAATTGTGTAACACACACCTATTAATTTTAGTTGTCAAGAAAATATTCTACTGAAAAAAAAATTAAAAGATTCTTTGAATTGTAACACAAAATTTTATATTGCAGTTGCACTTGTGAAGAAAGCAAATAATGAAACTACAACATTAATTTTACAAAGCCAGCCCTAAAATCAGTTTGAATAATATATTACTTATTATTTGTATTCATGTTTTATTACATCACACCACAGAATTTTTTGCAAATTGTCTTACTCAAAATATTATTAATACTCAAAATAGTATTTTATTAATATCCAAAGCTAGTTAAGTATTTACATATTACAATATATTATTATATACTTAACTTTCCATTAAGGAGTGGCATTCATAGCCTTAGAATATGGGACTGTGGTACATTATGGAACATTACAGTTGCTCAAACAATACAATGTGTTTTTTTTTAATAGTAAATGATATCCTGTGGTAGCCACACCTTCCTCATCTTTAAAAACTGAAAGTCAGCGATGGTAAGCAATAATTCACTCTAAAATTGGATGTCCCTTGACTTAATTTCTTTCTAGAAAGCGAATTGAAATACTAATGTACCGACTCATAAAAAGATCTATGGTTATATTTATATCATCATTAACAACCCATAGCATTTAGCTTACTGTTGAGCACGAGTCTTCTCTGGAGAATGATAATATTTTGTAAAAAAGAGAGGAGTTAGGCTACCACCAGGCACTACCTAGGCACCACTAGCCCCATGCAGATTGGTAGACTTCACATAATTATGAAGAAAAATGCTCATAAGCTCACCATGTTTTTCCTTCACTGTTATATTTATACATATACATAGAGTACATTGAATATAGGGTATAGAGTCCTCAGATGCCATCTCCGCTTAGCGCCATCATGTGAGCAGATAGAGAACTACACCAATTATAATATATACCCATAAGTATAAAATGAGCGTCGAATTACTTATATATACCTATATCCATAGAGACATAAACATAATGTTTACCTACTAGTATTAACTGTTCTTTAATTCTATTATTTTATTTAGGAATTCGGATACAAATAATAAAAACACAAATGGGATACATACAGGAAGAAATTTTTTCAAGTACGGATATTTTTATATTTTGTACATAAACAAAATTTAATGAACACGTATTTTTTCTTTTTTTTTTTAACTCAACAATAACAAAGTTATCGTTAGCTAAAGTTTAAACATTTAAACAGAATTTGAGGGTCACCCTATCGCTGTACTAAGTAATAGCACAGTAATAGGCAACTACAAAATCAGCTGGTAGGTACTAGGTTAGCGAGCGCCCGCGCCGAGGGCCGTTGACCTTTCTACGTTTATTTTTGTACCTATTATTTTTTATAATAATTAAAGGTCGTCACTTTTGAGTTGAGTATCGATTTTCCCTTCACACTTTATTGGGCTTAGGACCATCAATAATGCGTAGTAATAATAAAAATTATAAACTTTCGATTGGAATAATAAAATACAAATGATGATTATTATTACGCAAACTTTTGCATTAAAGGATGATTCGACTTAAATGCGCAAGCGACGGCAGATTGTCTGTCACTGGTCGCCCATCGGCAATTCGGCAGGCGTCCTCAGGGATTTTTCGATCCCCTCACCTCTGCCACCCCCGTCAGCCGAAGCCGAAGCGATATGACTACTGCCGGTATTTCTTTGTCGGCGTCTTACAAAGTGCCGCCAGCAGTTGCGCAGTTTGTTTGGGAATGTGTCCATTATTTTGTTATTTCTGAGACATATATTGAAAAAAAAAATTACATAAAATGTATCGAACTGTTTGTAGATTTATGTTCTATTAATGATACAGAACCACGAAAAAAAATGTCCGCACTAAAGTCCGAATCACCCTGTATAATTATTTATTGTTTCTCCTTTTGTGAACATAAACAACTCCGTCTCTTTGAATAGAGTCATCTTCGTCAAAACCTCTAGTAGTACCGCTTAACAATATATTTGTTGACTTACACCAATTAAATGTAAAAAATCTGCACGAAAAAATAAAAAAAGAACTCTACTAAATCTCAAGACAAGACATATATAACAGAGTTCTCGGAATCCAAAGTAAAGCACAGGTCGAAACGATTTATAACAGTCACCAAAATCCATAAAAAAAAGCCAGGTCGACGGGAAAGATCAACGCAAAAAAACACCATGAAGAAAGCAGAAGAAATAAAACCGTTTCGTCTACAAAATTAAACAAAATGTCACAAGCCGCACAAGGTTATATTTTTTTTTTAATACCTAGCTTAAGATTACCTCAGAATCCTGCTGGTCAAAGTGCCTTAAAGCGCCATCTATTGAGCAAATAGGGAATTAATGAGGCATATGCAATTTGTACTGAGGTCGTAATGTACAGACTGATTACACCCTGTACATATATAAACTCTTTCATGTTTGATCTTAGACCATTAAAAATAGTTGATTGGAAAAAAACTCAGACCAATTACCTTTGGACTTGTATCGCACTCGACTGCTCCGCTCTATTTCTCTTTCTTCGCGAGTCCTCTCGTCAGAGGTTGCCTGGTTATTTTTGTGTGCAATAAAGTATTTCTTCTTCAAATTCACCAACAAAATTGTCTGTAGTTTTTTGAGGGAGACGAGGTAAACTCACATCCAAAATATATTTTAACACCAATAAATATAAACTTTGGGCTTTGGCCTTACACTACAAACAACTCTAAATTCAAATCATATTACAGATGCACACGTGTAATTTTAACACAGTGAAAAATCGATTCTATAGACGCTGTATAAACACGATAAATCGTGATCATATACTTGTGACAGAGTGGCAACGACTGGCGAGACAGGTCCTATGGCAATTGGTCCGAGTGAAAAAAGTGTATGGTCTTTAATTTGTTCTAGGCAATAGGTACTGTTAGAAGCAGGGTTCCCGACTTAGGGTTTTTCCCCCCAGATTTAGGGGGCAAATAAGTGAAATGGGATTTTTTAGGGGTCTGAAATTTTTAGGTGTATTTTCAGGGATTTTTGATTTATGATAATTTTAATATTTCTTTCTTGACCTAGCGACTTATAACGATATATTATACGTTATTCTACAACCACTCTGAGGCAATAATGATGATGACTCTGAGGCAACTGGCGGCAATTTTCATAGAATAAAAAAAAATGTTAACATGTATGATTTAAAAAATCTGAATCTTCAGATAAGACGTAATATTTTGTCTGTATTAAATATAGACTTTTAAAACATATTACAGCATATTATTTCTAAATAATTATGAATTTATATTTTTAGGGGGACAACTCAATGATTAAGGCGATCTCAATGATTAAGAAAATGATTTAGGGGTTTTTGACACAAACTTTAGGGATAAATATTTTAGAGAGTTGGTAACACTGGTTAGAAGCGTTAGAACTCAGACCCATTTAGCCATTAAAAAAATTTGGGATGTTTTTTTTAAAAGTTTAATAGTGCTTTAATCTCTCCATATCTATCTGTGTTTCTCATTCTTCTGCTGTGTATTATACTACTCTATGTTCTGCTGTGTCTCTGTGGTTTTTATTTATTTACGTAAAATCTGAAAACGTGAAAATAGTGTTTAATACTGCTTTAACTTCAATAATTAATTCACTTGCTTAAAAAACCTGAACGAAACAATCTAAGGATGGCTAATTTTACTACAGATGGAAAAATATGCATTGAAAGGGAAATCAAGGCACGGGAAACTGAACTCGAAAAAGACGATCTTATTCCACGTTTTAATCTACTTGAAACATGTAAATGGATTACAGAAAATAACTTCAATAAGGTATCTAATACTGCAATGATTCATAGCAATAAAATGAGAGTAGATAAGCAGTCAAAACCATCGATCAAATTCGTATATTCAACTACAAATTGTCGTCCGTACCTAAGTCTGCATTTCTAAATTATTTGTGCTTTCGCAAGTGCCCTAAAAAGCTCTAAATAAGATTATATAGTATAGTAATAATATGTCTACTATCAATGATAACTTCAAATCAGCTAATTTACCATTTATTATAACCTTAGGTTTGTCTACAATTCCCTGACGAACTCCTTGGCATAAGCGCAGACATTTACGAAGAAATCAAAAATAGGACATCTGCGGACTTGTACATTCTCGGGGACACTTCTTACGCAAGGTATTTTAGTAGTAATTTAAATTTAACTACATCATGAGAGTGCTTAGAAAAAAACAACATTCTTCCTGTGGTACACCTATCTTTAAAGGATAATACTCAGTCACTAGCTCAGGCCTTGAATTTGAGTTTTTATTTTTCTTCTGAGAATCAGTCGCAGTTAATGGCGCTGCCTTCCTTTATAGAGCATGTGAAGTTAGAAGTTGCCAGTCCTTGTCATTTACATCTGAAAGTGATTGTAATACTTGCTAGATTATAATGTATTTTAATTTTAATTATCTCCTTTACATTTTAAGTACTCTTCTTAGGGAGCTACTTACTTGCTTAGTCCTAATTAGTTTACTTGACTGAGGTACATGTAAAATGTTGGCTGTTATGAGATGTACCATATAGGTAGGCATAGATACTGTCGGCAGATAGGGTCATGCTGTTTGCTGTTGTGCTATTCAACTTTATTTTACTGCTAGGTGCTCCAATAAGATGTCTCACAAAATGGTTTTTTCTGCTTTTTTTTATCAAGAATGTCCATCCTCATAAACTATAGCCAACCACACTACCTTTTACCAAACCAGCTTTAGACCATAGATTCTCAAAGTGGTCCAGGTGACCACCATGGTCTACGGAAAACTCAACAGGGGTCTATGTTGAAGTGACATAAGAAAAGGGGATTCACGATTTGCAAGCAGGGATCCATGAAAATTTGTCTGATTCATACTGAATGGGGTTTTCTAAATAATATAATTGTGAATTGATTGCTTCCATGTGTTGTGAGTAGATATCAAAAATTGGCTGAAATAATGTTTCACCTGGACAATTTTATTGACTTTTTTGTAATCGACACACAATTAATTAATTAAATTTAGCAGGTGTCTACCGTAACCAGTTTAAAATTAGAAAGTGGTCTATATGAAAAAAGTTTGGAAACTTCTGCTTTACACTAATAAAACATTATTATAGTTAGTATAATTAGTAAGTTATTAAGTTTTTCATTTGGTGGAATGGTCCCTAATTAGGACTGATCACCCGTCTGGCCTCGTCAGACGTCCCCTCTATAAATATATATATATAAGTTATTAAGTTATAACTATGCCAATAATGTTTTATCTACAATTTTTTTAATAATTGCACCGTGTTTCCCAGCTGCTGTGTGGACTCTGTTGCAGCAATGCATGTGCAGGGTGAGGCAGTGGTACACTACGGCCACTCTTGCTTCACTCAGACCAACATTCCAGTGTTCACTGTATTGCCTAAACATCACCTAAACGTTGACGTCACAAAGAAATTGTTAACTGAACACATGAAGTGTGTTGAAAATACTAAATTGTGCCTATTCTATGGTGCAGAGTATGAACATTGTAAAGGTATTATTATAAGAAAATTTACTGTAATTACTGAATTGATTATTATAAAAATTACTAATAATAATTACTGTATTTACATTTTATCTTTTTAATTTTAGATGAAATCACTCTTTTCTATTTCCAACAATACCCTGAAAGTTATGTTGCTTATATAGAAAAGCAGGATATTCCTAACAAATATCTAGGCAGGGTGATAAAAAATGAAAGAAATGAAACATTTTCAATAGATGATGTACAGGACTGTGTCTGTGTTTATGTTGGATCAAGGGGACAGACATCATTCAACTTTAGTATATCCATTCCAGGTAAATTGGTTATTGAAGTGATTTGTAATTTTCACTTTAATATATTTTTTTTAATACAACTAATATTACTGTTTTCCAGTTAGTCACAAAATTAGGAGTGGGTACGATAATATTCTGTCAGTTAGGATTGAATCCATGCTCTCCAGTATGATAGAAATGATCTAAAATCCCCTCGCTTATATGAAGGGAGACCTGGCTCTTTAGCATTCCATTCAAATAGCCCTAACAATGATTATTACTAATTAACATATCAATTCACAGCATCCAAATGGTACCTACTCGACCCAGATGATAATAAGATAACCACTATAGAGGAGTCTGTGTGGTCTAAGAGGAGGAGATATTTAGTAGAGAAATGTAGAGATGCCAATGTGGTTGGCATCCTGGTGTGCAAGCTAGCAGGAGACCAAACTAAGGATATCATCAGCAGAATGAAACAGTTATGTAAAGTGAATGGAAAGAAAAGCTATATTGTGTCTGTTGGGAAACCTAATGTTGCTAAACTTGCAAACTTTCCAGAGGTACCTGTACAATAGTAATAATTATTATCATTTAACTAGACTATCAATGCCTGTTGTCAACCAAGTTTATTTATTTGGTTTAATTATTTAACTTACACTAAAACAATGAAAATTCAAACTAATTATTGACTTAACTGTAACTAAAGTGTAGGAAATTACAAATACATACACAGCATGCAAAATAAAAACATTTATAGGCACAATATTTTCTTCCTAAAAGTACAATCACTGCATAGTATAAAACAAAGTCGCTTTCTCTGTCCTTATGTATGCTTATATCTTTAAAACTATGCAACAGATTTCGATGGGATTTTTTTTAGTGATAGTGATTGAAGAAGAAGGTTTATATGTATAATAACATCCATGGTACATTTGTGAAAAGCTGAAATCTACACGGACCAAATCGCGGGCGTCCACTAGCAAAATATAAATATTATGTAAAGCTAATGAATCATTGCATGTTCTTGGAATTTTTTTTTTTTTTTCTATTGATCTCGTGCCATCAGTCGATAAACTATGAGCAGAGGAGTTGTAGGGAGATTTGGCGGGTCTTGGATTTTTTAACAAGGTTTTAAATTGCTATAAACAACCACTCTTTCTACTATACTACAGTTTAGTACAACATCTGTGTAATAACACATTGTTTTTATTTCAGATTGACATATATGTAATGATAGCATGCCCAGAAAATGATTTATACAGCTGCCGTGACTTCTACAGGCCTATAGTTTACCCGTTTGAACTAGAAGTTGCTCTGAATTCAAACAGAGAGGCATATTACAATCACCATGTGACCGACTATGATGAACTTCTGCCTGGCAAAAGACACCACTGTGAAATTAGTCACATCAAAGAAACAACAGATGTTAGCCTTATTACTGGAAATATAAGAGAAACTAAAATACAAAATAGTGAACTCGGTGATAGTGGCATGGAATTGGTGGAAAAACAGAATTGGGCATTGGAGAGTATTGGTAGCAATCTTCAAAACCGGTCATGGTCTGGGCTGGAACAGAAGTTGGGAGAGACTGAAATTAAAAAGGCAGAAGAGGGCAGAAAAGGGATACCTTTGCAATATAGTAATGAGCCTGAATAAGATGTACCATATATGTGGTCAGTTTATAAAGATGATTTGTTGGTGTTAGCTTTTCCAGACAATAGTTTTTGATGTCTCTTCTTCTTCTTCTTGAAGTAGCTAATGGGAATAATTTTAAACTAAGTAATACAATGGTGAAGAAAAACATTGTGAGCAAACCTGCACACCAGAGAATTTTCTTAATTCTCTGCATTTGTTAAGTCCGCCAATCTGCATTGGGCCAGCGTGGTGGACTATTGGCCTAACCCCTCTCATTCTCAGAGGAGACTCGAGATCAGCAGTGAGCTGAATACGGGTTGATAACGATATGAAGTAATACAATTCTTGTTTGTGGGTCTGTACCAACTGGGTTCAGCTTAACTTACTAATGTCCCATACAAGGAGAGAGCATAGAGGAGATTGTTTGGTATGGCCAAGTTCAAGTTTGAAAATCAACTAAATATTATCAATGAATTGGTTGAGAAGTAAAACAAGGGAAAAGGTTACAATAATAAAAATATGATCCACAATAATTTTCAATAATTTATTTATTACATAGTTTTAGTATTTAGTGAGACTTAGAGGTTAAATATATAACTTCAGAATGATTATTTTTTGTTATTCTTTTAACAATGCCTTAAACTTAAAGGGTTGAATAAACCCATTAAATAACTATTCAGTTTAATTGTTTAAAAGACAGGTTTGGAACTCCCAACACAATTTACTTTAAACAAAAACCTTAGCCAAACTTAGCATAAATATAATTTAATGAAGTTTCATTAAACTTCTGAATTGTTAAAAGCTCTTGACACTTACACGCCATAATAAAATAATGCAGATGATTCATGACTTATGTGACTTCTATGGTCCAGTGGTTAGCATATGTGGTTACAGAACATGAGGTCTTAGGTTCAAGCCCTGAGCTATGCTATTGGATTTTTGTTCTTTAGAGAATCTCTCTTTTAGCCTGGAGTCAAAGTCATTGTATTTATTCATGTTGAGCGAACAATCCCAGTCATGTTCATTAACATCTAATAGTTAATGTTACAAAGTTAAAACATCAACCAGAGGCGTGCACATCATATATGCATTAAAGTACTGCATATGTTAAGAGATGTTTTTGTCTATGCTTACCAAATGCAATTTTCCCAGTTGGTTAATATTTCCTACTAGTGCATACACTTACAGACAATCTTATGCACGCACATTAACAAGTAGAAAGCCAAAGCTCATCCCATTAGAGCAGTGTTGGGTCTAGGTCTCCCCTATAGACTCTGTCCCTGCAGTAGGCCACAAAAATTGATGATGATGAAGTTGTGACAATTAATATGGCGTGCGTGATTTGTATATGACAGTGACTACGCATTTTGGTTCAGAGGATTCTGTGGTGACTTCAGCCACTCTTTCCTCAGCAATTGTTTGAGTTGTGACAGCCTCAGAGTGGGGTTTTCTGCCTTTAACCTCGGCAGAGTGACTTCTTCGAATGTGGTGAAGGCTGCCTTGAGACGTTTTTCGGGATGCCTGTCTCCATCACTTTTTTCACTGAAAAAAAAATGAATTGTTACTTAATTATGTATCAATAGAAATATTTTTAATGATTGCATACAACCTATCTGCACAAGATTACATGCAGGGTCAAATACTTGAGTCTCATAATAATTGTTGAGATGTCAAATCTTTCAAAAAATAACTTCTCAACAACAATTAGTAAGCAAGCACATTAACTTGATCAACTTTATTTAAATTCTATTTGAGATAGGAGCTCAGTCTATTATTGGGACTAATAAATCCTGAGGATGATGCTAAACCATAAAGTTTTCTAATAGCAAGCAAAGAGATTGACATCCAACCGCCCTTCTAAGCTATCTCGCTATGCCTATGACATAGAATTATGTAACCAGTACTGGAAACTTATGCACTGATTGTGGCCACAGAAATAAAGAAATCGTAATACTAATACATGTACAACGCTTAGCAAGTAATTCTTAAAAATACAATCTTAATTACATATTTGCAAACTGCACTGGAGTGCGCGAGACGCACACTGACTGTGATCTTTAGTTTATTGTGTTCACATGGCTTGTTTGTTACTGTGTTGTGGACCTGTGTAATATTCAAATGCACTGATGTTTGTTATGTTATGTTTGTTACTCACTTGAGAATAGAGAGAGCCTCATCAACAGTCTGAGCCACTTCACCATCAATCTGCAGTCTGTTTAAATTCTCCACCAGTGGAGGCTCTTCAATCACCACCCTCGCAGGCTGAAACAGATGACTCAGTAAATTAAAATATAAAACCTATAATAATTCATAATAAACTCTGCTCTGAGGTAAGTAACACTGCCAAAAGCCAAAAAGGGTATTAGAAGTACTCCATTATTTACACTTCACCATAATCCATTAGTAACATACATTAAAAAAATGACAAATAATGATGAATTTTCCACTGCAAAATAAGTTATATTTTTTTTTTATCACCTAAAGTATATACTTACAACAGGTTTCTCTGGATCAGTTTTGACATTCTTCTCTTTCATTTGGGTGATTTGTGCCCGTGTGACCTTGGCCAGTGGCTGAGTGGCAGTCTTTCCCTTTATAGATTCCATCTCCTTCTCTAGAAGGGCCTTGGATTCTGCCTTCTTCTGTAACTGCTCTTGGCGCTTCTTTTCTTGATCTTCCTATAATCATTAATTGTTACAATTTTTTATAAATTATTGTTTTATTGTTCATCCTAACTATACACTGGTGGTTAGAACTATGACCATAGTATTTTGTATAAAATATAGCCTATGTTACTCACTGATAGTATAGTTTTCTATTGGTGACAGAATTAAAAAAATCAGCATAGTGGTTTTAGCAAGAGAGTGACACAAACAAACTCACAAGCATATTTGAAATATTAAGTATGATTAGTTTCAAGGACATGTTTTTAAAACATTGCTCGACATTTAATGCTGCGTTGAACCCGCGTGGTTCTCATTTCTATAGAAATATGCTGATAATTTATAGCCTATAGCCTTCCTCGATAAGTGGGCTATCTAACACTGAAAGAATTTTTCAAATCAGACCAGTACTTCGTGAGATTAGTGCGTTCAAACAAACAAACAAACTCTTCAACTTTATATTATAAGTATAGATAATAAATAAGTACAATAGGTAAGTATACAAACTTTTTTCTGCTGCTTCTTCTTTAATCGATCGTCACTATCGTTCCACTCTGCGTCTTCAATCATTTTCTTCATCTTTTGATCTTTCTCCACCTTCTCATTTTCTTTGCGCTGCCTAGCGGCTACCGCCTTGCTATTTTCGCCTGCGAATTTCTTTGGCATTGTTACCTGAAAGTATTGTTAAAAATTCAACGCGAATTTTACGCAAAGACCGTAGGTTTTTTTTAACTATACGATGACTTTTTTTAGTTATTTTATTTTCATTTTCCTTTCAACTGTGTGTGAACTATGAACTGCAATAATTATTTTATTAGGTTAGGATATTACAAATGGATACCTGGATAGTTATTGGTTATAGTGATTTGCAAGAAAATCAACTTTTCTCGTGTTAAAAAGAAGAATTTTGAAAAAACCAAAATACAAAGATTTTTAGCAAGTTTCCGTAGAAAAAAAACACTTCACAGCTGATGTTTTTGACTTGTCAATTTGTCAATGTCAATCATAGAGTAGAATGAGTGTAGGGATCACAGACGACAAATGAATCAATATCAATCAAGGAGAAACTACTTATCAACATGACATACGAGTTTTGCGTACAGAAAAGGGAACGTCAACGTTTTGACAAAATAAATTAAGTTTGTAGCATAAAAAATCAAGGACTTTCGTACAAACTTGTGAGAGCTTCTAGACCTCTTTAATCCGGCCCTATCGCAAAATCCATTATTATCAGATACCTACTAACTATGGACTACGTCCCTACCAAATTTAATCTTTCTACGTCAAGCGGTTTTCTCGGAGAATGATCTTTCGCATTTGTATATTAGGTAGACTAGCCGACGACCGAACATTATTTTCCCCATTTTGGCCACATTTTTGATCGGTGCTTTGCTCCTATTGGCCGTAGCTTGATGTTATGTATAAATACCTTCCTCGATAAATGGCCTTTAATCATTAGGTCGTCAGTATGTAAGGCAGTACGAAATTTAGCCTTCAGGTGAGCAAATGTTGTGTAATTACGTCACGTACAATATCGCGACCGTTAGCGGGAATCGATTTATAAGGGAACTTTGAATGCATGTAAAATCATAACTATTTGGTATTTTTCTTTGGTATTTTTAAATAAAACAAAAACTAGTGTATCTGTTTAAATAAAAGCTCTAATTTAACGAAGTTTCAAATGATTTTGCTAGTAACATTATTCATTGCCAAATGTTTTCTAGAATTAAGAATATTTGATAAACTAAAAATTTTTATAATTTGTTTACTTAGAAACACCATCCTTTAAAAAAAATTACTTAAGTGCCTTGGCAAGTACCATTAAAAGTTCGCGCAATTAATCAGGATTGTAAAATGGTACAATACTTGTAAGTTTTATACTAAAAAATACGAGTAAAAAAATAAAAATCTCAATTAAGACATGGCTGTACGCTGTAATACTTTTGCCTTTTTCCTACGGGAAAGAATAAATGTCACTGTCATCACAAACGTCAAATGAAGTTTGACTGTTTGACGTTTGTGTTTGTCATTTGAATTTGTCCTCTGTGAGAGTTTATTTATTTTTTCGAATTTGATTATAATCGAATTGATAAATTGATATTTTTCAGCAATTCAGGAAAGAAGTTTTAAAATTAAATATACGTAATATTATATATTTTCCCAAGTACCAAGTAGAGCAATGGCATTGGTTGCTTACGATAATAGTGACTCCAGTGAATATGAAGAAGAAGAAAATACCATCACACAAATCAAGAAAGAAGATAGTAAACATAATTTTAACTAATTTGTATGTCATTAATGTTATTTTCTTATTTAACTAGTGATTTAATATCGTTTCAGAAGTAGATGAAACGGATCAGGTTGCACAAAACGTTCTAAGCATATTCAGCCAACTCCCACAACCATCTAACATGAAAAAGGACATTCTAGAAGAAGATGATGACATTCTCCATAAAAAAGAACATTCTAACGATGTCAAACCCAAGTCCAGGATAACTATACCCTCATTAAATGATGTTTGTATTTATGTTAACATTAGTGCATTTTTATATATTTTAGACAAATTTCATAGGTAAATTATTTTTCAGTTTAAAGATGTGGAGCAAACAGTACCAAGTACAAAAACCAGATTACCTAATGGAGTGAGTAGAAAATTAATTAAATATTATTTCTATAATCTACTGTCTAGCTTTAGTCATTGAATTATGTAAATTTTTATGATCTGGCATCTTAACATGCTCATGTGTAGAGTGTTTAAAGTAAAGTATGTAATGTACTTGAAAATTAATGAAAAATACAATTTGATTTAATTTTTACACAACAACAATATCATTGCAAGACAAGCAGTAAGCAACTAAGTTAATATAATTAAAATATCCTTTAATCCAAAATCTGCAAAGATATGAATTGAAAGTGTCCTGACACTATTTACGTGTATTGTATTCTTTAGCTAGCTAGCCCACCAACCCACTTTGGACCAGCTTGAGGGGTCCAAGCATGAGGGTCTTCATTATAACTTGTGTTAATAAAAATTGTTTATGTTTCAGAAAAAATCAGGCCTTCTGAGTATCCTACCAGAGCCTAGAAATGCAGTTAGGAGCACAACAAAATCCCTCATACCAAATGTTGTAGCACAAAAACCCCAAACAAGCACAGCTAAAAGGAAACCATTGCCATCACCAGCAAAAATAACAAACAAAAGCTCATTGATAACAGACTACTCTGATGACAGTGATAACGAAGATGTTCAAAATGACTTCTTTTCTTTCAACAAAAAAGAAGAATTACCAATTGCAGATTTACCATTAGAAGATGATAAAGAATCTCTGGTTACACTGAAAAAGGAACCCAGAAGTATAGAATCTTATTTCAAGAAAGAAATAGAACATGTTGAAGTACCAACAGAAACTAATGTAGCCGCTGCAAATAGTGATGATTATTATAGTTTGAATGTTGAACAGTATGCAGAAGCTGGAAACTCTAATGAAGTAGTACTTGATGATGAAGCTGTAAGTATTATATTTTATCACTATGTTATACTAGCAGACCCAGTCAAGCTTCTCTTTGACTAATGTGCCCTTCTTCCCTACCTTTCCCTACTCCAACCCTACCCCTACCCTACCTCTGTATCAATTTTTTTCACACCATTAAAACTGCAAAAAGTCCCCCCGAAAAGTCCAGTTGTAAAATTTCAAACCCCTCTTTTTTTTAGGGGTTTGGGCAGATTAAAAAAAATATATATACACAGTCTTTGTTTTAGTTACAAATAGTCTACATACCAATTTTTAGCTTTCTACCTTCAAAATTGTAGATTACTGGGCCCAGATTTGATGAATTCTTAAATAATAATATCAGTTTTAAACTGGTTTAATTTTAGTTTCATTGACAGTTTCCTAATCAAGATATGGGGTATCATATAGAGTATAATTTGTATACATAATTTATCATGATTCTTTGATATGGGAAGCATATCAAAGAATCATGATAAATTATGTATACAAATTCACAAAAAACTCACATCCACTTTTAAAAAAAAATATTAGCAACTTTGATTGATTCTGATTATTCTTTAAGGTGATTTTGATTTATCATAAAATAAAGTATCAATTTTTTTTTGTAACATGCAGATCCTATTCTTCTTCTTCTTCTTGATGTCGCGGCTCTGCAGGTCTCTTGAGGTCCTGTATCACGTTGACCGTTACCGATCTATTGTGATCGCCACTGACTAGATATCCCCTCCAATACTGGTTGCTGCCAGGTACAGCAGCAGTTTGCAGATCCTATACTAGTCAGTCTTGTTGTTGCAGTAATCATAACTTTATTTGTCATCTTACTTTTTTATTTTGGTCTCTGTGTTCTCTGTGTTCAAAGCTAAAGCCAATGATAGCTTTCCCTGTATACTTACAGATCCTCAAGTTATGTGGCACACGCGCAAAACGGAAGCGCGAGGAGATCCAGATAGTAGACGTGAACCAACAGGAGGTCCTCGGTGACTCCAAGGAATGGCTTCTCAAGGGTCTCATGGACGACACCACCAAGAGACAGTCTGCTAGCAAGAAGCATGGCAACGAGCCCACCAGCCAGCAGAAACGCAAGCACCAAATCACATACTTAGCTCATCAAGTAAGAAAGTTTCTTCCATTATGTTATATTACAAGACATCCAGTGGTTTCATCCCGTGGGTATATGGAGTTCAAAATATTGTCCCATTTTAAATGATAATGTAGCTTTTCATTGGTGAAAGAATGTTTTAAATTGGTTCATCTGTTTAGCTGTGAAAGCATATCAAAGAAACAATATAAGTACCTACATTCTACATATAAAATATTATGTATGACTGTTTTAAATGGTTAACTGTCAGGAATCCATCATCCACAGGTACCGATCCACCAATTTTACCACACTTTATATACACCAAAAATACTTTTTTTTATTGTTATTTTAGTATATTGTTAGAATAGTAGTAGTTTTAAGCCTAGTTTGTTATGTAAAAATACTAAACTAGTTGAAAGTAATAAAATAAATCTGCTGGAGAATAATTCAATTTTGGGCCCTGATCATCCAAATACTACGAGTATGTACCTTTAAAATGTTGTGTATGTGAAATAATAAATAATAAGAGCTGCTAATATGTAAATGTAAAATATTATTTTCTCCTTTAGCACCTTAACTGACATAATTAATTTAAAATATATCCTTTTTTTTTTCAAGGCTAAAGCAAATGAAGCGGAATTACAGAACCAATGGGCTAACAACAGGATGTCAAAGAGAAAAACACAATCAAAGTATGGTTTTTGATCAATTATTTATACTTTGTAATAAAAATATAAAAATTGTACAGTACACTATGTTTCATTTCATCATGACCTCATTGGCTCTGGGTCCTGCTATAAAGTATTGGGTGATCTCTTTCAACAAATCAAGGGTATGTCAGAATTGGACAGTTGGTCGTTTCATATACTGTGGATTCAGAGAGAAATATAGGCCAGCAGATATGACCTCTGCATCCATTTCCGGAGGGTGTGGGTTTGAATCCGGTCCGGGACATGCACCTCCAACTTTTCAGTTGTATGCATTTTAAGAAATTGTCAAGTGGTGAAGAAAAAACATTGTGAGGAAACCTGAGAGAATTTTCTCAATTCTCTGCGTGTGTGAAGTCTGCTAATCTGCATTGGGCCAGTGTAGTGGATTATTAGCCTAACCCCTCTCATTCCGAGAGGAGACTCAGACTCAGCAGTGAGCCGAATATGGGTTGATAATGATGATAGTGATTCTTACAAAATTAAATCATAATCTGGGCAAGCCTTCTTGATGTAACAGCTCTGCTTCAAGAGTACTGATCATAGTGATTATTGTATACTCTTTGGGTACCTATATCATGTCAACTGCTTCCGATCTACTGTATTATCAAGACTGCATCAAAGCAACCCAATTGGAACTAGGGTACAGTAGAATTTCAGACTACATACAGCCCAGTAAGGGGCTTGTAGAACATTGATGGTGTAAAATGTAAGTACTAATTAGGTAATATTATGTCAAATCAAATGAATTTGATTTAAATAAAATTTTTATTTCTAATAACTAAATTTTTAAAATAGCAATTAATAATGATTTACAATCTTCTAGCTTTCCTTGGTCTCGGCGGATTCCATGATACTCTAGTGTTGTCAGTAACAGAAATTATTTGTAAACCTCCCATCTGTAATCCTTTGACTGCAGACTGAAATATAAAACAGGAGGTAGAATTATTATACTAGTGATTTTATTTGATAAATCTATTTATATAAAAATGAAAGGTCACAAACAACAAAATCGCAAAAACTGCCTGAAGTACAAAGTTGGGCAGGAAGGTAGATTATAGTTAGTAGATGACTGTTTTACAATGACAAATTATAACAAACATATTGTTTTATGTTAAAAAAAAATACTCAGAGGCGCAATTATCCTCCCACTTTAATATATTCGTGTCATATTAAAGTGGGCAGATAATTGTGCCTCTTGAGTATATGTAAATCTCATTACCAGTCTTCCAGGTCCAAGGCCCCTCACTCTGACTCTAATATTTTTGATGCCTCGGTCAATAGCTTTCTGCAAGTATAAACACAATAATAATTATTGTTAAAAATTAGGTATCGGAAATAAATATAAAATACTGAAAATATTGAACTTACAGTCGCTATACTAATGGCAGTAGTCTGTGCAGCAATATTGGTTCCTTTTTTGGTATTTTTAAAGCCCTCCATACCACAGGACCGGATCAGCTTCACTGTGCCGGCATGGTCAGTGAGGGTGAATACTGTGTTGTTGTGACTCACTCGAATGTTGCAGATTGAGAGATCTTTGTATGGTACACCATCATATAATATGTTATCAGATTCCAATGTTGGGAAGAGACCTTGTTTACTGTAAAGTGAGGCAAAAAATCGTGTAATATAACTATTTTATGTAAATATCAAATTATCTTGCGGAGTAAAAAATAAATGAATCCTTGCACCGCCAAACTACATAGGTAAAAAGAAAAGTTTTTTTTTGTTTCCCCTTAATTTATAAATTAACATACGCTTTTAATACTGAATCTAGATCGATAATTTTCTCTCCTTGAACTCCTTCGTCGTCTGCTGGGATCCTCTTGTGATCCAGTCTATCTATTGTTGCTGGGGTAGTTGTTTGAAACGATCGTACTAAACTATTCACAGAAATTCTGAAACTTGTTCTTAATGCACTAAGCATGATTCTTATTTCTTTGTTAAATTTCAGAACCTTTTAACTATTCAAAAAAAATTCTCTATAATATTTTTAAAACTTAACCTCAATTGCGAGACTTGTTATGACGTTTGACGTTCACTTTTTTTTACTGGCATTAATATGGCATTTGCCAAGGCACTGAGTTCTAGCCCCTTGTAAAATTTTCGTCATGTCATTTGACCTCCGAATTGGGATTCGTCAATGGCTCGCAGACGGAGTACGAAATCATTTGAAATCTAAGACCTTTCTAAGACTAATTTATTTGGAAATAGACCATTGAATAACGTGCTGTTAACCGTCAAAATAAATTCGAATTTGACGCGGTTTTCACATCACAACAATCACAATTTAATGACAATAAACACAGCTTCAAGGTATGCAAAAATGGTCACGCGCATAAATTTAAGATTCGGTACAAGTACGTCATAGCAACGAATATCAAATCGCCTTGTTGTCAGAGGTTGTCAGAGATGTATTTTAGTAGAGTACGAATATTTTTTTAGATTTACCGTCCATTAACCGTTCGTACTCGACTAAAACACTAAAGTAGTTCGAATTAAGCCAAAGAGTTGTTTTCTTTTTCGGGAGAATTTGTTGGATGCTACTCGTATGTAGGCGTCTATTACGCCTATTATTTTCTCAGTCTACGATTTTAACATTATTTAATGACTCAGTAGTTCCTGAGATTAGCGCGTTCAATCAATCAAACAAACAAACTCTTCAGCTTTATAATATTAGTATACATTTATTTATAATCTACATTCTACACCACTAACGAATAACCATAAGACAGGGTCATCTTGTGGCGATGCATTAATATTTAGGTTATATAATAATTGTAAGTTATTTATAACTCTTTAAGCTGCATTGTACAAAACCCACGCAACATTCCTTTGTGTTAGAATTACGTAACGCCGATGGAATGTCAACCCTTGTTAAGTGCTCACACTTAGCCAATAACAATCCGACAGGAGTTTCGACGTATAGACGCCAGTTCGATTCTCCAATGAGAGCCGTTATATTTCGGGATACAATAATCCTTTGTTTGTAAAGTATTATAAATACTTAATCTTGGCCCCACTAGGCAGAGTACGTTAAACGGCTTAACCGGCTACCACGCTTACGGCTAAATCGCGGCTCTCATTTCACGTCATAAATGTGTCGCATACGCATTCGACATTTCTTTGTTATTTAGTTTGTACATTCTACTTTTAGTTTCTATTCCGTGTACAAATATTAAATATACCTTTTTATATTAATTATGGGAGTTTAATTCATACACCACACGCGCGCTCCCATAAAGTGGTGACCCCGACAACAGTCATAAAGTGGTGACCCCGACAACAGTCATAAAGTGGTGACCCCGACGTGATCGGCGTTATGGTTCGCACAACTCGAGGGTCAATTTGCGCTCGCGAACATAACCGTCGACGCGACCAAATATAATTATGTCATCGCGAACTTGGACATAAAATATATCACTGAAATAAAGGACATCATAAAAAACCCGCCGGCCGCAGACAAGTACGAAAAAGTGAAGGCGGAGTTAATTGCTCGGTTATCTATGAGTCAAAAGCTAAGGGTTCGTCAACTTCTGACCCACGAAGACATCGGGGATCGTAAACCGTCTCAATTTTTGAGACATTTACAAAATCTCGCAGGCCCAAACGTTCCAGACGACTTTGTCCGTTCCCTGTGGTCAAGTCGCCTGCCGACTCACATTCAAGTGATCCTCGCTTCGCAGCAAAAGAGCACGTTAGAGGAACTCGCAAAGCTAGCGGACACCGTAAGTGACGTCATCGGAACACAGCAAGTGCACGAGTTGGCCGCACCTACCGCAAACAATGAGGTATGCGAACTCAAGCGAGCTGTCGACGAGTTGACACGTCAAGTGGCTGCCCTGTCGTCACCTCCGCACGCGCAGCTATCGCGTGCCCGTTCTCGCCCGCACGAGCGACACGGCTGGCGCCACCGTTCCCGAAGCCCCGCCTACAACCCTGCAGCTGATACACTGTGTTGGTACCATAGAAAGTTTCGAGAAAAATCTACTAAGTGCCGCGAACCGTGTTTCTTCTCGCGTAATAGTGTTACGGGAAACGAATCGGGCAGTCAATGAATGCGACTGACAATGGCTGTCCCGTTTCACCCAGTCGCGTTATTGTTACAGATAAGAACACTAAGGCTCAATTTTTAATAGACACTGGTGCTGATTTGTGTGTTTATCCGTTAAGTAGAATAAGTTATAACAATAAGTCTTTAGTTAAGAAATGCGATTATAAACTGTTTGCCGCTAATGGTACCGAAATAAATACGTACGGTACGATTAGTTTAACACTTAATTTAGGGTTGCGTCGGGATTTTCACTGGCGTTTTGTGATAGCCGACGTAACCAAACCTATTATAGGAATCGATTTTTTGTGTTTTTATAATTTGCTTGTAGATGTAAGAAACCGCTGTTTAGTTGATAAGCATACATCTTTAATTGTAAATGCACAGCCCGTCAACCACCCCGTTTGCGAAATTAAAACGGTTACAGGTACCTCGCGTTACCACACGTTATTAAAACGGTATCCTGAGGTCACGCGACCTTCTGGCGAGCCTACGATACGAGAGGTTAAACATAAAACGGTACACTATATTCGTACTACGCCCGGTCCTCCCGTATACAGCCGACCACGCAGATTAGCGCCGGACCGCTTGCTTCGCGCTAAACGCGAGTTCGAAGTCATGGTTAGAGCCGGAATCGCACGTAGATCTGACAGTCCGTGGGCTGCTCCGCTGCATCTCGTACCGAAAAAAGACGGTACGGACCGTCCTTGCGGAGATTATAGAGGTTTGAATGCGCGTACAATACCGGACCGTTATCCAGTGCGTCATATCGCGGACTTCTCGCATAACCTGCATGGGTGTACTGTCTTCAGCAAAATCGATTTAGTGCGTGCTTATCATTTAATTCCTGTGAACCCCGCTGATATACCTAAAACAGCGATTACAAGTGTTTTTGGCTTATTTGAGTTCCCTTTTTTATCTTTTGGCCTCCGAAACGCCGCACAAACGTTTCAAAGGTTTATGGACGAAATGTTAAGAGACCTCGACTTTGCTTTTCCGTACATAGACGACATTTTAATCGCGTCACGGAACCACGACGAGCACGAACGTCACGTCGCGCTTGTATTAGAACGCTTACGTGAACACGGCGCCGTTATAAATTCTGCAAAAAGCGTATTAGGTGCTTCAGAAGTAGAATTTTTGGGTTACCAGGTTACAGCGAATGGCACGAGACCTACGCCTAACAAAGTCAGTGTTATTCAAAACTTTACGCAGCCGAAAACTCTAAAAGAACTTCGGAGATTTTTAGGTATGATTAACTTCTACAGAAGGTACCTACCTAACGCTGCAAAAACTCAAACACCATTGAATCGACTTCTTAGTGGTCAAAACGTTAAGGCAAACACACCCGTAATCTGGACCGATGAATTAGAGCACGCGTTCAATATAAGTAAACAGAGTCTTGTAGACGCTACCATGCTAGCTCACCCCGATCCGACTGCAGAGCTAATGTTAGTTTGTGATGCTTCCGACGTCGCGATAGGCAGCGTTTTGCAACAGAAAGTTGAAGGTAATATTCAACCCCTTGCTTTCTTCTCCAAAAAACTCAATACTGCCCAACGCAAGTACAGCCCTTTCGACCGCGAGCTATTAGCAATTTACGAAGCTGTGAAATACTTTCGCTTCATGATTGAAATTAAAACGTTTTCGATTTGGACCGATCACAAACCAATTGTCGCCGCTTTTCGCAAGGCATCGGAAAACTGTTCTCCACGTCAATTCCGGTATTTCGATTTCGTTTCGCAATTTACGACCGACGTACGACACATATCCGGAGACGACAATATCGTAGCTGATGCACTGTCAAGAATAGAAACGATTTCTAACGACATTAATTTGCAACAACTCGCCATAGCCCAAGAGACAGACTCCGAACTTCGACATCTATTGCACAACCCTACTTCGTTAGACTTACAGAAAATTAAAATTTCTGATTCGAGCGAATGTAAAGTTTTTTGCGATATTTCAGGACCGAGACCGCGCATTTATCTCACACCTGAATTCCGTAAACAGGCTTTCGATTTAGTCCATGGGTTAAGTCATCCTGGTGCTACGCCCACCATTCGACTGATGACAGAGAGATACGTCTGGCCTAATATACGTAAAAATTGCAGAGCCTGGACTAAAGCCTGTCTTGCTTGTCAAAGATCGAAAGTTTCACGACACACTAGAGCTCCAATACATAGTTTTACTCCTCCATCTGCACGCTTTTCTTATATTCACGTTGATATAATCGGACCACTAGTGATATCACACGGTTATCGCTATTGCTTAACCGCGGTGGACCGTTTTTCGCGTTGGCCCGAAGTGATACCGCTCGAAGATATCACCGCCGAAAGAGTAGCGCGCGCTTTCATTAGTGGATGGATCGCACGTTTTGGATGCCCGCAACGGATTACGACCGATCGTGGTCGTCAATTCGAGTCGCATTTGTTTAAAGAGCTTGCTACGCTCACGGGAGCACAGCACCTTACTACCACCGCATATCATCCCGCTGCAAATGGTTTAGTCGAACGATTCCACCGACAATTAAAGGCCGCTATCATGTGCCAAAACAATGAAAATTGGTATGAAGTTTTGCGTCTTGTTTTACTCGGTATTCGTTGCGCCTGGAAGGAAGATATAGCATCAACCTCCGCTGAGCTATTGTATGGTGAAAGCTTACGTTTGCCTGGTGATCTGTTTCTACCTTCCACGTCGGAAGTCACGGATTACAACGATTTTCTATCTCGACTTCGCAAACATATACGCGCTTTAAAGCCTACACCGGTCGTTCGACACGGAGATTCGAAAACATTCGTTAGTAAGGATCTATCGTCCGCCGTTGCTGTTTTTCTAAGGCAAGATGCAGTACGTAAACCGCTCCAACAACCATACTCTGGCCCTTATCAAATCGTTGAAAGGTCAGAGAAAACTTTTAAAATCGATATCGCTGGTAAAATTGTTACGGTTTCAATCGATCGTTTAAAACCGGCATACGTCATTAACGAATCTCTCGTGCCCGCAGTTCCTACATCGCCTGTTACTAAGCCAACGGCAATAACTACTCGCTCTGGCAGACGCGTAAAATTTCCAGCGAAGCTTACGACCTAACGGTCTCCCGGGGGGCTGATGTGGCGATGCATTAATATTTAGGTTATATAATAATTGTAAGTTATTTATAACTCTTTAAGCTGCATTGTACAAAACCCACGCAACATTCCTTTGTGTTAGAATTACGTAACGCCGATGGAATGTCAACCCTTGTTAAGTGCTCACACTTAGCCAATAACAATCCGACAGGAGTTTCGACGTATAGACGCCAGTTCGATTGTCCAATGAGAGCCGTTATATTTCGGGATACAATAATCCTTTGTTTGTAAAGTATTATAAATACTTAATCTTGGCCCCACTAGGCAGAGTACGTTAAACGGCTTAACCGGCTACCACGCTTACGGCTAAATCGCGGCTCTCATTTCACGTCATAAATGTGTCGCATACGCATTCGACATTTCTTTGTTATTTAGTTTGTACATTCTACTTTTAGTTTCTATTCCGTGTACAAATATTAAATATACCTTTTTATATTAATTATGGGAGTTTAATTCATACACCACACGCGCGCTCCCATAATCTCTCTCCTGTAACTAAGGACTGGGAACCCTGACCAGGAGAGAGAAAATCTAGACCCACCACACTGCTCCAACGCGGCTTGCACATAATTAACCTTTAATGCAGACATAACGCCAATGAATACAGACATAAATCAATAAAAACAACTTGGTGGAATTAAAATAATTTAATAACTTACGCTTACACTTAGTTTCGAATATACAATACAATAAATAAATACACTTATTAAGTAGACATCAAGAATAATATAAAAGATGACTTATTTCATATATTTTTTGCAAAACTGCACCGTTTGTGAGAAACCCCTGAGCGTAGACGGGACACCCATAGACAAGAGCTGCAAGTTGCCAGCTTCAGCCACGTGGTTAGCTTTGACCAGCTCGGCCGTTGCCCAGGCGACGGTGTACGGACTCGCCGGCTCTTCCAGCGACATGTTCACGTTCATTATGTAGTTGACTATGGGCACGTACAGCGGAGTGCGCACTAGCTTTAAGAACATTCCTTGATCCAACAACTCCTTTATGAAATCCTCTTCTATGTTCGCCTGGAGTATCACATCCTGAAAATTATTCATTTTTCAAGTTAATAGGACAATAAGACATGTTTTAATTGAACAATAAATTAATAAGAGTTTGTTGTGGGCTCTTCTCGGACCAAGGCGCGTTTGGAAGCCTTTAATTTTAAGTTTTCGAATAATTATTACCACCATTATCTTAAGTTTAATATTATTACCTGACGTTTAGAAAGAGCTTGTAAACAAGCCTATTTGAAATAAATGAATTTTGACTTTGACTTTGATAAGATGTTTTCAAGTTACTTTATAAGTTTTTGGGAAAAACATATAAATAGTATAGTTAGATAAGTTAGCTATCGGAAAATATGTGTTTCAATTCTTAAAAACAATAAATAAATATTTTATTTCAGTTTAAAAAATGTCCTATGTTATTTACGTGAAATGCGGCTACAGGCAATATTACATCATCACGATAAGCTGAGTCAAGTCACTGACTCGTTTGTATAAGTAACTTACTACCACCTTAGGATAACTATTTTGTCATTGGTCAATTATGTATGTGTTTGGCTTAATTCAGCGTGGTGAATATGTAAAGCCGTGATAGCCCAGTGGATATGACCCCTGCCTCCGATTCCGGAGGGTGTGGGTTCCAAATCGGTCCGGGGCATGCACCTCCAACTTTTCAGTTGTGTGCATTTTAAGAAATTAAATATCACGTGTCTCAAACAGTGAGGGAAAACATCGTGAGGAAACCTGCATACCAGAGAATTTTCTTAATTCTCTGCGTGTGTGAAGTCTGCCAATCCGCATTGGGCCAGCGTGGTGGACTATTGGCCTAACCCCTCTCATTCTGAGAGGAGACTCGAGCTCAGCAGTGAGCCGAATATGGGTTGATAACGAATATGTAAGGTAGCCGACCTTGTACGAGTGGATGAGCTTGAATATGAGCTCCTCCGAGTTGTCGGCGCGGTTCAGCAGCAGCACCCAGATGGTGTTGACGACGGACGCGCGCGACGCGTTCTGCACTATCTGCTGGATGTCCTGTCGACACAAGGCGTAATATTCTTTACAAGTTAGCCCTTGACTACAATATCACCTGATGGTAAGTGTTGATGCAATCTAAGATGGAAGCGGGCTAACTTGTTAGGAGGAGGATGAAAATCCACACCCCTTTCGGTTACTACACGGCATCGTACCGGAACGCTAAATCGCTTGGCGGTACGTCTTTGTCGTTAGGGTGGTAACTAGCCACGGCCCACGGCCGAAGCCTCCCACCAGCCAGACCTGGACCAATTAAGAAAATCTCAATCAGCCCAGCCGAGGATCGAACCCAGGACCTCCGTCAAGTAAATCCACCGCGCATACCATTGCGCCACGGAGGCCGTCAAACCTTTTTCGTGCAAAAAGCTTTTATTATAAATAATTTCCGTGATCTTCACAATGGTCAGAATTATCAAAGCGTGATACTTTTTTATGCAAACTACTAAAGTCAGCTCAGAGATTGCGTTTCTGACGGGTCGTGACCGATGCGCGCACTTGTGTGTACTTATCGCCATAGAGATTTTATATGTTTGTATAATATTATAAGGCGAATTGGTATATTGATTTATTATTTCACTGATTTATAAATAGTAAAAGAATAAAAAATAAAAGGACTATCAAATAGATGATGCGGTGTAGAATGATGAACGGATAATCGTGTAATGAATGGGCAAAACAATTTATCCACGCATGCTCGTTTTACAGCATTCTAAATATGAAATAAATATAGAATGTGAATGTAGAATGTAGATGGGTTAACCATCTACATTCTACAGTTACATTCGAAAGAGTTCGTTCGCAACATACTCACCTCGTCTCGCAGCACGGGTCGCCGCAACAGCATCTTGATGAGCATCACGCTCTGGTGCCCGTCGCTGATCAGCAAGTCGCGCAAGTACTCGCAGTGAAGGCTGCGGCCCTCGCTGCAACGTCAGAGGTTATTGCACAAGTGAATAGGTAAGTGAAAGCGAGATAAAAAGAGCCAGAGAGAAGTGCAAGTAGAGATCTGACCACAGAGTGAGCGGCCAGCACGCCAGCACCTCCACCAGCGCGCGGCGCCGGCGCCACGAGTCGCACAGCGTGGAGAACGTGTAGAACACCTCGCGCCGCCCCGCCATCGACAGCAGCTTCTCCTCTGCAGCATGAGATAGATATTAATATAGCTAAGGAATTCCTTGTGTTGGACACATAACTTGGCACGGTGAATGATGTCAAATAACATAACATACTAATAAATACTACTTTAGAGGTAGATGCTTCTATAAATAAGATATCACTTTTGCACTTATCAGATTTTGACGGCCTCCGTGGCACAGTGGTATGCGCGGTGGATTTACTTGACGGAGGTCCTGGGTTCGATCCCCGGCTGGGCAGATTGAGATTTTCTTCTATTGTCCAGGTCTGGCTGGTGGAAGGCTTCGGCCGTGGCTAGTTTGGTAACTAGCCACGGCCTAAGTCTCCCTCCAGCCAGACCTACCGGCAAAGACGTAACGCCAAGCGATTTAGCGTTCCGGTACGATGCTGTGTAGAAACCGAATGGTGTGTGGATTTTCATCCTCCTCCTAACAAGTTAGCCCGCTAACATCTCAGACTGCATCATCACTTACCATCAGGTGAGATTGTAGTCAAGGGCTAACTTGTAAAGAATAAAAAAAAAAAAATCACCTGTTAAATTTTGTGCGTATTCTTCGTCAGGCCACTCGGTTTTGAACAAGTCGACGCTGGATTGTGCGATCTTCAGCATGTCGTCGCCGTCGTGCACGCTGATGCGGCGCCGCAGCGTGAGCAGGCCCAGCTGCTTGTGCGGCGGCAGCCCGAACTCGCCCGCCTTGCTCATGGTCTGCTCCAGGAACTCCTCCGAGAACTCTACGCCCTCCTTGTGGTACTGGGACACTCGTGCTATCATTATCTCCATGTCTCTGTTGTGGAAGTATCCAAATGTTTTACAACAAGGTAGAGACTTGGTTTCAAAATGAAAATCAAAATCAAAAATCATTTATTTCAAGTAGGCTCAGTTTACAAGCACTTTTGACACGTCAGTTGACTATGTGTAAAGATTCTACCACCGGTTCGGAAGGCAGGTTCTGAGAAGATACCGGCAAGAAAGTTGCTCTTTTGAAAAAGTCATACAGTATTATAATTTACAATTGATAACAATTACTGTTTACATTTCTTATAGTTTTACTTTCTGTGTGAAGGTGGAAGCTGATCCAACGGCCTCCAAGCATCTTTATCATTAAGGAACTCATCAATGTTGTAGTACCCTCGATTAAATAAATGTTTTTTAACACAAGTAAATGTTTTGTACATTGAACGACATTGCAAACAAATGCACACGCAGGCACTCACTCGACGCACTGCACGGTGCAGTGCAGCATGTGCTGGAACACCTGGCGCGTGTCGAGCGGCACGTGCAGGCACTGCAGCAGCGAGGCGAGCGGCGGCGCGCGCGTGCTGCCGCGCAGCACCGCCTGCGCCAGCGCCGCCAGCGCCGAGTGCACGTCGCCGCGGCTCTTCTCCAGCTCACTGGCACACCATACAAGTATCTTTAGCGGCTTATAGTTGGGCAAATTATCAGAAATTGTCGTTGAGTATTTCGTCTCACCGCAACAAAAGAGTTATATAAGTCCCTGTCCTGGTCGATAATATATCACCTCTTTATTTAAAAAAGAATGTTAGTGCTCATAATAAAGTAAAACGAGAGACGAATATTTTAACCGTAGACAGAGAAGTATATAGACAATTAGAAAGCATCTATCGCATTCGCATGGCATTGGTGAAAAAAATATAGAAAATGACGTAAGAGCTCACGGCCAGTAATGGTCCTTGGGCAGGCCGCTGTTTTCGATGATTGCCTGCACGCTGGAAGAATGGTAATTCTCCAGGAAGCGCGCCCAGCGGGTCAGCTCCTGGCCTATTTGTGCCCACGTCTGTTCGCTGCAACGTTCAAAACAAAACTCTAGTCTATGACCAACTTTTCATCCAATGAGTAATGCTAACAACATCGGCCCAGTGATCACGGGGGAAGGTGGATGCTAAAACCTCAACTCACACATGCATTAGAAGAAAAGGCTTTCTGAATTGAGAAAGCCTTTTGAAAGAATTGAGAACCTCCTCCTTTTTGAAGTCGGTTAAAAATATAAAACATTGTTAATTTGATTTTAAAATTTTAAAAATATCACCCTATGTGATTAAATATAATTAATTAGAGATGCAAATGTTTCATGAAAATCTGTTACTTTTCACGAAAATTGGTACATTGATTGATATGATTAAAATTTAAAATGGTTAAACAAAATAACTTACTAAGGATAAACAAATTTTTTTTTCTAAAAAAACTCACTTCTTATTAAACTTGAAGTCATTTTCCTGCTCCTGCTGGCAGTAGTCCACGGCCTGCATTATCATCAAGCTGCGCGTGCCCCACGGCACTCTGCGGGAGGGAACATGTCAGCATTCAACCAAAGAGAATAGCTGGCGTTTAACAACAAACAGATTCACTAAATAAGTTCTACCATGCATTTGTTGGTTGTGGTATCTCCTTCCTAACTTCCTGCTTCGGTATTTCGACACAGCTATAATATAGTTTTAATTCATCATCATCATTATCAACCGATGGACTGTCACCTCTGGACAAAGGCTTCTTTTCTTTTTAAACTTTCAAACGCCATAGTCTTGAGACCTCATCACCCAGCGGCTCCCTGTAGCCCTGCGGAATGTAGTCCGTCCACCTAGTGGGGAAAGGACCAACAATGCTAATGGGTCAATTCCAGCACCTTGGGACCCCAATTAGGATGATGATAAGCAAATCCATCAAAGGTCGCTAATACATAAACAGAGCAATTCTTCGCAGTGCCTTCAAGAAACATGTATGTAATACAATGTGCCCTACGCCCTTCAACCTGTATTACGCCTCTTGTGGCCTGTCTAGTTTACACCGCACTCAATGCAACCATAACAGCAGAACCAGCATGACAGTAGAACTTCCTCAGACGAGCTGAGGCGCAAAGAGAAACATCTACAGTCTAACATTATAAAGAGGAAATATTAAATTGTTTGTTTGCATTTGAAAATACTGAACCGATTTGAAAAATTCTTTCACTGTTGGGAAGCTACACTATCCCCGAGTGCTATAGACTATATTTTTAGCCCTGTATTCCTCCGGGCATATAAGCGGATTGCAGGAAACCGCTGGATGCTGGCGGCTCGAGCGGTTATGCTTGGAGGTCCATGCAAGAGGCCTATGTCCAGCAGTGGACGTCCATCAGCTGAAAATTATGATGATGATGATGATTCCTCCGGGAACGGGACCCACGTGCGGCGTCTGCTTGTATACTAATAATACTAAAAACGACTTACTTCTGCAAAGCCTCCGTAGAGAAGCACGTGGCCGCGACAAACTTGAGCAGCTCTTCTTTGGCCAACTTGTTGAAGTAGCTGGCGCACTGACGCCAAGCCTGCATCCATTTCTTGTCCCCTGACCCTTCCTACATCAAGAAATCATCAACCCATATTCGGCTCAGTGCTGAGATCAAGTCTCCTCTCAGAATGAGAGGGGTTAGGCCAATAGTCCACCACGCTGACCCAATGGGGATTGGCAGACTTCACACACGCAGAAAATTAAGAAAACTCTCTGGTGTGCAGGTTTCCTCACGATGTTTTTCTTCACCATTTGAGACACGTGATATTTTAATTTCTTAAAATGCATACAACTGAAAAGTTGGAGGTGCATTCCCCGGACCTGATTCGAACCTACGCCCTCCGGAATCGGAGGCAGAGGTCATTACCACTGGGCTATCACGGTTCACATCATCAAACAACATCAACAAATACATCAACATTATCATCCGCCTGTGTTAATAGAAACTGCAAAGCAATACCACGCTGCTCTGAAGGGTTGGCGGTCTTAAGGCAATTCATAATGTATCCTCGACTTTTTGAAAATACAACAGTTTCCTTGAAAGAATACATCAAATATCTCAAGATTTGACTCGATAACTTTAGTTAGGGAAAGCAAGTAGAAGAGACTTCAAAAAAGCACAAAAATTAACTGAGTCATTTTACAACAAGCCTAGAAAAGGAGTCCTTAAAGCATCAGTGATCGTTAAGAAGATTTAACGTCACTCGAACTGCGAGAGAAATCTCTATCTGAATGGGAAGATGAATGGTCCGGAGTTGGAAAGGAAATCTTTATCAAAATTATATCTTTGGGCCTACTCTCTCTCTAGTCGGTCCCTCATGACTAAGGATCTAAGCGTGTCATCTTGCGATAGACAATGATTAAAATAACTGAGAATGCGCTGTAGACAGATGGTTGAGAGATGTATTTTAATTTGAAGGTGTGACAGAATTGATTTTTCTTTTCATATTGAGTAAGGGCCGATGGCTCCATGTGGGACCACTAAGGCGACACCGGGGGCTTAAGCGAGCTCGGAAGCATCGCCTGATGAGACCCGAAGGCTGAAAAAAAGACAGAGGACGGAACGATTCTCTAAGGGTGTCCTTTGTGAGACTCGGACCTCGGTTTAGAGGGCCGTTCGGAATAACCTTGGCACATTTGTGGGTATTGCAATCCACTGCATACATAATATTCGCCTCCAATACCAACATCTCGAACGCATCAATTCTTTGTCTTTCTTTTTTTTCTAATGCCGTATCGGTTCCTTAATGGGACCGGGGGGTTTGGGCAAGCGCAGAAACATCGCCTGATAGGGCAGAAGCAGAGTAGATGGGCGAGAATAGTTTTGTCTTTCTCTGGCCTGAATAGTCCACGTCTCTACACCGTTATGTTACATGAGGCCTAACGGAGTGTTTAAATTAAAATAATTAGGAATGTTACTCACACTAAAGAAGTATTTGGTGAGCCACATGGTGTACAGAGCGTTGATGGGGACGGGTAACTTGATGGCGGGCGGCAGCGTGCGCAGCAGTTTAGTCAGGAGCCCAACGTTGTCCGGCTTCATGATACACAGTATGTGGGACAAGAACTCTTCCGGCGCAGGCTCCTCTACAAGAAGCTTGTAGTCCAGATCTGAAAGTTCATAAGAAATATTTACGTTACGTTTTTATGTCAAGATTACGCAGCCCAGTTAGTCTTATTAAGTCCATGAAGATATCATAAGCTTTTAGGCGTTTTTCTCTCGACTTTGCCGGTAAATAATCCAATTCGCTGTCAATTACTTGTTATTTTAATACAATTTAAGTTAAATTTTCGCTCGTATCACTCATTTTTTAAACTTTTCACTTTTACAACAATTGCGTACCTATTACAAAATATATTGAAAATAAAATCCGTTGTCTGTACTCTGTAAAGTCGGTTTACTGACGATAGATGAACGTGACAACGTCGAAGTAAATAAATAAAATACTGTTTAATAATCTTCATATACCAGAATATTCTTTATTTCTTGCAAAAAAAGTTGGCAATCCTAGAACGAAGGAACGACGCATGACGTCGAATTTTCAGGAGCAGCCTAGCGCTGTATACGTCCAGCAGCTAAGAAGTGTGAGCACAAACCTGGCGAAGCAGCCTTGACCTTCTTCAGCAGCTTGATGTGGTCGGGCAGCGCCAGGCCGCACAGCTGCGCCTTGTCGTCGATGTTCTTGAGGATGGTGAACAGGTCGATGAGCGTCGCGTGCTCGCTGCCGCGCACGGCGGGCCACATGGCGTCGCGAATACTAAAAACGACATTTTGACGATTTCATTTTAATATTAACGGTGGGAATTTGGTAGTGTATGCGGAATTGAGACTGTAAGTTAATTTAGATCCGGCAAAACGAATCATGGCTGGCCTTTGACGGATTGCTGCGTGCGCTTCCATAAGGGTTGCATTTCCCACCAAAGTCCACCACTCACATTCCCCGTTAGTAATTCTTGATTAAACAGTGGTAATTGACTGATTTAATTATGCGTTTACGTTAGCGGTTTAAATAGCGTAGAGATGCACACGCGAACAATAGTAACAGTCATTCTAGTACCTAATTACGTCGGAAGGACAGTGCAGTGTAAAATTAATGCCTATTTTCAATATCTCGCTCAATGATGATTTAAAAATACACAACGAGTCTACTACACATACCTTGCTTATCTTAACACATGTCTAAGGAGAATGCCCATCCCCGGCCCAGGCCTACCCTAACCAGCCGACAGTTTGCTTATGTCGAAAAAAACTTGATAATTCTACTTTAATAATGAAATCATTACTTTATCAAAAAAAGTTTGCTACAACGTGTTACGACATTTTTATTCATCTTTAATTTGTCTACAACGGGGACACGCTAAGATCATTGATCATACAGCCTGAGATTAAAAATATTTTATGAAGACTTATAATTGGTTTGTTTGTTACGCTTGTTGGTAACAAAAAACAAATAATACAACTTCAAATGTCATTTCGCCGCTTTGATACACCGGCGAACATATTGCCCTAGACGAGTGATAAAAAAAAAACACATTTTTCTTCAAGAAACATATTTTTACTAAGCCAATTAATTAATAGATCCTTTAGTATGATTTATATATCATACTATCATGTCCATTTACTTTTATACGGGTAAACCTGGGTTCCTTGGACCGACATTGTAAGGGCCAGTGGGCATTCCCCTTTGAATCTGTTGTAAAAATGTGCTTTATGAATGCAATGGTTTATTGTGCTTGTGGAAGTAAACTGTGTAAGGCGCCATACCGAGCGACCCCCTCCGCATTGCGGGCAGCGGGCGGCAGCGTGTCGGGCTCGATGCGCGCCTCCGTCTCCAGCGCGTAGTGCAGCCACACGTCGATGCAGTCCAGCCCGTACTTGCTGGCCATGCCGCACGCCAGCTGGACGGCCTCGATGCCGCCCGACCTACGGGAACATTCGTAACTATAGCCTCACTGCACAAACGAGCTATTATTATATTACTGGTCAAGTAATGTGGAAGCACGATTCAAGTATTCGAATACAGGCTATTCCAATATTGAATACTTGGCCAAGTATTCAATATTGAATTCGATTCACTTGGCATTCAATAATCGCGTTTGTTTTAATAAGGAAATATTTATGTTTTTTGGTATTCGTTGGCAACAAAAATGATGTATTTCTGTTGCCAACGAATACCTGGGAACATTTCAACTATACCACCATTTATACCATTTTACCCTTTGAGCAAATTAAGTTGTTACCCCAAGTAGTTTGCTAGGAGTGGGTCCGGAAATAGTCAGCGGGCGGGGATGGGAACTAGGGACTCTCAGAATTGAATCCTTAACCTGTAAGACATGCATGATGATGCGCACCACAAATATCTCATGACGAGAGAGATACATTGCGGTGTAATGTGATGGAAGAGAAAGCGGTATTTTTTGTCACCGTTATTGATTGACAATATGTTTTTTCCTCAATCGACTCTACACGAGATATATCGTGACGCGCATCCAGTTATTAAAGAGGATATTAAATAGCAGCGGCCTTAAACTAGTGTGCGATTCCAGTCTTTTACACTCGTCGACGAACTTTTCGTCTATAACACGTATTAATTGAATTTGAACTTTATGTTTATAGGATGCCAAAAATAAAATGTTACTAAAATAAAAGTTGTCACGAAAATGAACGATGTCATAGCGCTGTAACTTTACAGAATGAATGTACTGTTGAGGTTTCAAAATCAAATTATAAGCAACGTTGCAAATCCCCATGCGGACCTTGTACACGTAACACGGCCCGGTCTAATATGTCATCCCTTACTCGGCCAGCCGGTAGATGATCTCCGTCCTGTAGTCGGCGTCGGCGTTGAAGAACAGGCTGTTGACGTTGAGGCCCAGCTCGCGGATCCGGTGCACCTCGCTGATGGCGCACAGCTTCTCCACGCACTGGCGGATGATGGCCATCTGCTCGTCCGACGCGTTGCTGCGGCCCAGCGTCATGTACGCCATCTGTGTCACCAAAACGTATTCCTTGCTAACAATTTAACAGTGCTACTAGTACCATTCAATCTTCTATGGCAAAAGGGACATGGATAGGGACGTATGTTCAGAACCATAATGAAAAGAAGAGATTCTATACTTGCAAGAGACGTAAGAGCAGTGCATTTTACCCTCAATTTATTTTACTAAACCATTGTTATAATATTAATTAAGGAAAGATATTCTGCCACCGTGGCAATAGTAAACCACAAAGCAGCATTTCGGTTCGAAAGTTAGTGACTGCTGGTGATATAGGCGTAAAACAAATAAACACATTGCACCGCGTGGTCTCAGTTTTTCATAGCAAATGAATATGTGATAAGTGTGTGAATTGAATATGAATGTTAGATCCCAGGTTAGAGCGAACCTACGTTGAAGGTATTTCAGCATATTGTCAAGTTTCTTGACAATATGCTGAAATACCTTTTAATAATAATCTTTTTTTAAACTCATTCAGAGGATTTGCATCAGCTTTTCGATCAATCTGATTCATCGTCCTCGCTTCGCTAAGTTCATATTGTCCCGTGAGCTCAGACCTGTGAACCACAGTGAGGGTCTCAGTCATCCTGATGCCTAGAATATGACTAACGGACATATCTCGTGGTAGGGTAATGGTAATAGACAGAATGTCAACCAATGGCGGCGGAGTAGTTCCACCAACTTCTTCGTCTCAACGAAAGTGATAGCGATATTGCCGGTTGCGCTGCAATTCTTTGACACTTGTATATTTGTCTTCACGAGATTCGTCGTTCAGTCGCATGTGAGGCCTACCTGCCGCGGCTGCGCCAAGTACACGTTGTCCCGCAGCTCGGGCGAGTTGCAGCGGATGAGCGTGGCGTAGAGCGCGGCGCTGACCGCCGTGTCGGAGTGCTGCGCCTGCATGAGCGCGGCGGCCTGCCCGTAGTCCTGCATGGAGCGCAGCAGGCACGCGACGCTCAGCGGCGTGTCTTTGTACAGGATCTCTTCGGCACACTTGTGGACAACTATAACAGAAGCTCTGTATTAGAAACGACCTTCACCCATCTGTTTAATGGATAAAAAGTGTTTTACATCAAAGAGGAATGCCCATCCACATCAGCCAAGTGCCTGCGCGGGCACCGGGGGCGCGCGCAAAGCGAGCGGTGCTTGCGGTCGCGTACGCCACGAATCAAAACCTCGTCTTGAGGCGGAACGCACGTTACTTGAGCGGAAAAAAAGGACGCTTCTTGGCCGCGAAGTTCATTGTTTTGGTCGCGAGAAATAATTTGCCGCGATTAAGTTTGTTCCGTGTGATTTTGATAAACGTGAAGTACGGAAGCCGAAAAATAAGTACCTATTGTTTGTTGTTGCCCCGCATTTTGCTGGTGTTCCTCCCTGCGGGTTGCGCGCTGTTTTTTGTTCGTTGACTTATTTTTTCATTCGTTATTTGTTGTCTACTGGTGCGGTGTGGTACAAACCTGCCGGTTTTGTTAGGGATCTGGACTTGAAGTGCTCGTCCTGCGCGCGTTTGTTGAGACACACAACACCGATTGCTACCTTAACACCACTTACCCTAAATTACGCACCATACACCCCGGCTGCGGTCTAAACGTTGCAGGACGCCGGAAAGTTAGTAATTCGCCGCTCTTATTACTTATTTTGTGCCGGTTTCCAGGACTACTGTGTGTACTATACTAATAATTTTCAAAATTGGTTAAAAAATGACGAAACTGTGAGGTAACAAATATAAAAAAAAACATACGCATCGAATTGAGAACCTCCTCCTTTTTTTGAAGTCGGCTAAAAAGTATGAGGGAGGGAGAGAGAAAGGAACCAGTGACGCAACGTGGAGCTACCTTCAGTCTCCATGTCGCAAGCGTCCTCGTTCTCCAAGCAGTTCTGCACGTAGAACCAGCGCAGCACGGCCTGGCCCGCGGGCGACGCGTCCAGGTCGTCGGGCACGGCGAAGCGGTCGTAGCCGTAGTGCGCGGCGCACGCGGCGTGCGCGGGGTACAGCGAGCGGTAGAACTCCGCGCAGCGCACCAGCCGCTCCGCCGTCTCCGGGCTGCCGGCCTTGCTGCCGCTGCGTATAGCGCGACATAGACTGATTAGCTATGGACTTGTATCGCACCCAAATATAATACTAAAATATTTTATATGAATAATGAATATACGTATTACGATTATAAACAACACCTCACAATTTGTCCTACTTAACAACAGGAGAATTGTAAAACTCACCTCAAAGTAAATTTGTTTTGGAAGGAGACGAGTAAATAGTTTAGCAGCGGCATTTTCTCTTGCGTCGGTGGTATTAAATCTTTTTTCTCTATGACAGGCTGAAACAACAACATCAATCGAATTTTATCTTGTGAGTTATGACGTAATTCAATTAATAATTCAACGAAACTAATTTAAATTGTAATACTAATAAAGGAGAAATTTATACCGTAGTGATGGCGTCGGCGAACTCATCGTCGGTGGAGGGCCAGCGCGCCTCCAGCTTGCAGTCCTCCCGCGCCGCCACGCCCAGCTGCTGCAAGCTTTCCAGCTCCAAGCTTAATCTGTTAATAAGTAACGCAAATTTTATACTACTAAATTGTTGTGAATGATCTATAATATGAATTACATAACTTGGTCTCGGCCTGTGGTAAAGATGTGCAGATACGATGCGGTGATAAGTCTTGTAATATGTTTGGAGAAAGAGCGATCTTTTTGTTGATTAGTGTATTTTATAATTGTTAAATATTATGTTATAAATGTGATTCAAGCTCAAGAAGAAGTTTTATTGTCTGATCTGCCCCCGTAAAAATGAATAACACTTTTGTAGTGATTTGAGCCACCCGAGGAGCTGCGGGCGACGAGCAGAGGCAGCCGTACCTGGCCGTCAGCATGTGGTGCAGCTGGTCGGGCGGCGCGAGCGCGAGCGCGGCGGCCAGCAGCGCGCGGCGGTCGGGCGTGGAGGCGTGCGCGTGCGCGTGGCGAGCCACCCGCGCCGGCAGCTCGCCTCGGCCACCCGAGGAGCTGCGGGCGACGAGCAGAGGCAGCCGTACCTGGCCGTCAGCATGTGGTGCAGCTGGTCGGGCGGCGCGAGCGCGAGCGCGGCGGCCAGCAGCGCGCGGCGGTCGGGCGTGGAGGCGTGCGCGTGCGCGTGGCGAGCCACCCGCGCCAGCAGCTCGGCGGCGGGCGCGTGCCGCAGCGCCGCCAGTCGCCGCGCCGCCGCCGCCGCCGCCGCGCCCCCCGCCGCGCCCGCCCGCAGCGCGCGCTCGCCCACCGCCATGAGCACCTGCCCTTCCCTGACAAGCACACATCACTAATGTTAACTATAATATACATATTGCATTCACATTTCACTAACCAAGAAGTATCTTTATACAAGGCAATTTGTGTTATCAACAAAGCAAAAGTGTATTTTCCACCCTAGAGCTGTATGTGGCTGCGTCAGCCGGGTCAGCTAGTAGTACCTCATCTGGTGGTCCCCCGGGATGCGCAGCAAGTGGGCCAGCTTCAGCAGCTTGTGGCTCGCCAGGTAGGCGCCGGGGTCCGCCTGCAGGCACTCCTCTATCAGAGTCATCTTGTCTTCGCACAGACGAACTGCAACATGGATGGAATACCCTCATAAGAGGAGGCAGTAGACTTATATTTTAAGCTTTACTCGGTGTGTACTGTTTACCAATCCACAAATTAAAAATTACAATTAATTTATTGTTAATTGAATTAATGAAAATAATAAGCTTAGATCAGTTAAATATAGATAGTAATTAATATATTTTGAATAAAATTTTATGAAAAAACAATACATAAATTAAGTTGTAAATTCATGCGTTTTCTACCTTCATTTCAAGCGTAATATCGATTTGGAATTCCGTTCCGTTCGTTTTTTTTTTTTTCATTCAGAATGTATATTAACGCAAGGGCTCGCATTCGTTACATACACGCGAAATTTGTTCCGTTCGAAAATATATGATAAATGTACGGCATAATAATGTATTTTATATTGATTTCACGCATTCGGTTTTTCGAAAACGGATTAGGAAACAACGCGGATAACGAGTGTATGCGGCCGGCCTAATTTGTTTGTCTTGTTAGTAAACGGTGCACATCCAGTATGGCTTTAGTATACTTCGATTGTTTCGAGTTTAATTATACTATTAACCCATCTTCATAAATATGGATTGATATTTGAACCTCAATGTTCTTCGAAGTAAAATGGACCGAAATGCTATTAATCAAAGTTAACTCCATTTTGAGGAAATTTGAGGTTTAAATCCCTATGCATTATAAATTAGGCTCAGAAGAATTTGACCTTTTGTGGTTGTTTATTAATTTATTTCTTTGTAATGGACAGCTAAAACAGGACAATAACAAATATTACAGTTTAAAATTTAATTTAATAGAAGTGTTACAGTAAATGTTATATTAGGAATGATACGAAACCAGTTAATGTTAATTACCTTGTATTGGAAGTATCGACAGCCCGAAGGCGGCCAGCATCGGCAGAGCAGCGATGAGATCCAGCTCTCTCTGTATCTCTTCGTTCTCTTCAATGATGAGTGTCAAACAGCACCTGCAGTGTTTACAGTTCCGTTTTAACCTATTCTGTATAAAAATGTTTTTTTGCTCAATAAATCATTTATTCATTTTAAGTATGAAGTTGCAACCCTTTTCATCTCAACAGGCATGGTAGGTCTACGACCTGTACAGAAACTAAGCCCATAAATTATTATTTTTTTGTAAACAAAAGTTCATAAACGTTAAAAACAAAATAAACACCAGTAAAAACATCAGTGTCCATAAAGTATCGTATTTTTTTTGGTCGTCTGTCATCTGTCAATAATTATATAAAACTTCGTAGTTGTTTACATCAAAAGTAAACCTTTAATAAGCGAGCGGGAAGTTGTTGCAAAAGAAGTTTAGAAGGTGCCACACCGACCACGTGCACTAAGTGTTATCCAGTTATTTTTTGCGATTTTCATGAAAAATGCATTTTTCTCTGTTGCTTTAAAGCAAAATAATTATCTGATTCAGCGTACAAAAATACATAAAATCATTCAGTTCCCCGTCCGCTATTTTTTTTTGGCAACCTCCCGCTCGCCTAAAAGAGAAAGTAGCTTGGACTGAGCAAGTGTCCCCCTCAGACTAATTAGAAAAGGACTAGTATCATACCCAAATTTAAGAAAAAAATTGTCTATCAGGCACGTGGATACTCCTACGATCGCCAAAAACGCTTCGATAATTAAAAAATGTCTATTAAAAATATGCTATCGACAGGACACGTGATCAAGTTGTCGATCGGATCTGTCATTCCCATTATTCTAGTTATCGAAGCGTAACGTTACTTAGCCAATTCCAAAGCTGGGTCACTGAGAGATGACGCGGAGTTGAAGTACTCCTTGGCGGCGGCGGAGACGATCTCCACGCTGCGCCTGTACGCGATGCGGCCGGCGTCGGGCGCGCGCGGTGCCGACGACGTCGACAGCACGTCCGACGCGAACCGGATGGTCGACGCGTCGCCCGACGTCAGCAGCGCCGACACGTAGATCTACCAAACGTGCACATTTATACAGCTTTGTAAATTCGTTCGTAACACTGCCGATGGCCCGCGAGGGTCGGAAGGGGGGTAATAGAGTTTCAAGCAATAATATTATAACAAAATAAAGTTAAATAATAATTAAGTACATTGAAAAATACACATGCTAATAATAAAAAATAAAATCATAAACATGCAATAAGCTAAATAGGGCATCGCCAGAGGGAATCTTGAATTTTCCGAAGATTAATGCCACCAAATTAGAGACAATTTATTTGTACATGTACACCACAATAATTAGAAAACAAACAGAAACATAAGAAGTAAAAGGCAGTCTTGCCTATATCTTAGTAGCGATCTCTACCAGGCAACCTTAGGAACTTCTATAATGTCCTTATGTAATGAAGTGTCAACAAATGTTAAAATAAGATATTTACCTCGTAGCATTCCTCTCTAGTAATGCAGTCGAAGAGCGTAATGCGCAGTTCAAGTAAATCTTGGAGCAGTTCCTCCCAGTCATGTTGCAATGGTTTCTCTGCACTACAAACCGATTTGTTACTTTCAATTATTTGACAAAAATTTTTGGAACTGACAAGACTTGATATGTGACTCAGTTGCCTGTTATTGATTTCTTCCAAAATTCCTCAGTGCCTGAAGACAAAAGTCTTCGAACAGTGCGAGTTGCCAGTGAAGACCTATGGTTCTGAGACTTGGTCGCTAACTATGGGCCTCAGAAGAAGGCTCAGAGTGACACAGCGGGCGATGGAACGAGCTATGTTAGGACTATCTCTGCGTGATCGAATCAGAAATGAGGAGATCAGCAAAAGAACCCCAAAGTCACCCACATAGCTCAACGAGTTGCGAAGCTGAAGTAGCAATGGGCGGGGCACATAGTTCGAAGAACCGATGGACATTGGGGTCCCAAAGTGCTGGAATGGCAACTCCGCACTAGTAAGCGCAGTGTTGGTCGATCCCCCACCAGGTGGACTGACGACATCAAGCGAGTCGCAGGGGTTCGCTGGATGCAGGTGGCTCAGTATCGTGATGTTTGGAAGTCCCTACAAAAGGCCTATGTCCTGCAGTGGACGGCCATTGGTTGATATGATGATGATGATGATGATGATTTTTTTTTTCTGATGATGATTAGTGGAGACAGACAAGATTAGCTGGAACGCGACTATGTTATCGATAACTTAACAATTGTTTAGTGTACATGAAGTGAATGACGTTTTCGTCGTTAGTAACAGGCAACATCGTATCACATATCCGCTTCGAACAAGAGTAACACACGGCTCCATAGAAATATCAATAAAGCAAGGCAGACCAAGAAAGTGTTCCACTAGAAGTTAAAGTTTTATCTAATTTTTTGAGTAAGGAAGCATTACTCAGTGTAACGCCCCATTCACACAACAGTCCAAACTGGATTCGTAGTCCAGTAAAAAGCACATATATTTCAATAGCAGTGTTCACACGGCTTCTTGCGTGCGGTTTTTTGCTGGACACTGTTTTTTAAGCATAGGAATGGTAGCTTTTTACTGAATCCTGCAAAACTGAACTGTCATGTGAATACAGCGACCAGTTATGCAGGATACAGTAAAAAGCCAGTTCTGCAAAACTAGACTGCCGTGTGAAACCGGCGTAAGATATGCAATTATTTTCTATAACAGCGCACTCTAGATGTTATCGATCGTAAGAGGCGATATAGTTAAAAGATGCAAATAACTATATAACAGGAATGTTTCATTAATTATCAGCCTATTTTAACGGCCCAATCAGTAGCGTGCACGTCACAATGCATTAATGCACTGCCTGCCCTGAGTACTGAACTACTCATTACAAACCAGATTTGGAAAGGGAAAGTTCCATTTTGTACACCCTAGTGAAAAGCATGGTGCACGCCGCTTTGTCTACAAGGCCAGGCAGTGGCGTAGCGTGTGCAAATCTAGGCGTGGACAAAAACGCATCTGCGAGGCCCCTTTTTTAACCGATGATAAAATAGAGCAGGTTCTCATTTGTCTATTTTTTTTTTCAAAGAAACGCACATTTATCCAAAATTCAAATTCGAAATTCATTTATTTCAAGTAGGCTTAATTTACAAGCACTTTTGAAACTTCAAGTTTGACTATTTGTAAAGACTCTACCACCGGTTAGGAAGGCTCCTTTAGATAAATGTAGTGCTATATTAATTAAAGCCGTTTATATCAATAATACAATACAATTAATATAATATACCTACGCATACATTTATTATGGAAGAAATTTGATTTACTGAAAGAGAATATCTTTACTAATATTTTATAAATTGGTTAAAGTTATAGTGTTATTGCAGGGGCCTCGCATGGTCGCGCGGTACCTTGTGGCTCCGCGAGGCTCCTTTGTGTGCGAGGCCGTAGGCGCCTGCCCACTTCGCCCACGCCTTGCTACGCCACTGGGGTCAGGCCTCCTTTTAGAGATGGAATATGAAGCTTAGAGTAGTTTTTAATGTATCTATTACAGGGATTAATTAGGTTTATTTTCAATTTTGGAGTTGCAATGTCACCAGCTTAGCGACAATTTTACAAGCACAAGAGAGAGAAATACTCGTATTTCTTCTATTGTAATGTCGGGTACAATGTCGCTCGTCTCACCCGGCGGCGGCTTGTGCGAGCGAGCGCGCGACGCGTACGAGCAGCTTGTGCGCGCGCGGCACGTCCAGGTTGAGGGTGCGCAGCTCGCACGGCGGCACGCGCACGCCGCGGCACGCCAGCCGCTCGCTGCCCGCCACCAGCCGCTGCAGCTCCGTGCAGCGCCGCAGCAGCGATGTCGATGAAATGCTGCCGTCGCTGCGGGAGACAAACTGCTATAGCTAGCGACGTATAAGTCTAGCGCTGGACGACATGCACACGCAAGGCGCAATAAACGGCCACACGCAGTTCACGCAGAAACGCGCGGGGTGCGGGGGACAAAGTACGACTGAAAAGTCAATCGTCACTGCGCCACGCCCGCACTTTAACCCTCCAGTCTCCAATGATACCTTACTTTTGACTTCTGACATTAACTATCAGCGCTAGTTTCGTGCACTTAATTAGATAACGCTGCCGGAGTATCAATTTTAGGTGGGCTATATTAGGTAGGCTGAAAAGTTCGTAGGCTAACATAGAAAAATTTATTTTTTTAATTGAATTGCATTTTATAATTCAGTATAGTTGCTTTCGAAGGCGAAACAACGACTATTGCGGTCATATAAATGTATAGCAAATCTGATATGAAGAATATTACATACGTTTACACCGTCTTGCAGTCGGGTAAAAATAGTGGTTATTGGAACTGTCGGGCATGAGGTCTACATTATAGTATGTCAATAAAAACCTGTCCAAAAAGTACACTGTTCTACTTCTTGCCTAAAATATTTACTCAAAAGCCCAAAGATTGGTATTAGATAGAGACATGAGAAAATATACGAGTATAAATACTGTACATGTCTCCTTCAGTATAATGTCGAGCAGGTAGTCGCCATATCCAGCTGCTCGGAGCCGGTGTGCGCGAAAAGGCACTTCTCCACCAGCTCCAGGTGAGTGCACACGTCCAGCTCGAAGTGCTTGTGAGATTGTACTCACGTCTCCTTCAGTATGGTGTCGAGCAAGTCGCACGCCATGTCCAGCTGCTCGGTGCTGGGGTGCGTGAACAGGCACTTCTCCACCAGCTCCAGGTACGTGCGCACGTCCAGCTCGAAGTATTTGTGAGATTGTACTCACGTCTCCTTCAGTATTGTGTCGAGCAAGTCGCACGCCATGTCCAGCTGCTCGGTGCCGGTGTGCGCGAACAGGCACTTCTCCACCAGCTCCAGGTGCGTGCGCACGTCCAGCTCGGAAGTATTTGTGAGATTGTACTCACGTCTCCTTCAGTATTGTGTCGAGCAAGTCGCACGCCATGTCCAGCTGCTCGGTGCCGGTGTGCGCGAACAGGCACTTCTCCACCAGCTCCAGGTGCGTGCGCACGTCCAGCTCAAAGTCTTTGTGAGATTGCAGTACCTGCATAAACAAAACATGAATACCCGTGGGCCGGGTTTTTATAGTTTTATAACTCAAAACGAAAAAGGAACCCTTATACACAGTATCCCTCTGTTGTTTGTCTAATAACAGTAACACTCTTAATTTATGAGCAATAATATTAAAGGATATATCTGTAAATAAATAAATAATTCAATATATTGACCAGTCATGCAATGCTTAAATGACCTCGTATATTTTAAAACTCGCTATAGAATCTAAGCAGTAGCGTGCATAAGGTTGTCGATCAGGGTATACTAGTAAGAAAATTAAGCAAACTGGAAAAATCTTCAAGCATTAAGAAGACAACTCTTAGGGTATGCAGTTTAATGCACTTTAATGCATGTATGAAGTGCACGCCACTGAATCTAAGGCTACAGATTCAATCACAACAGGGACTATTCTATTGAAATAATGTTTGACAATGTTTGACTACAAAAATCACTATCAGATGTAAATGATAATGGCAACAGTTTAATATGCTCTCCGAGTTATGAGGGTGCAACTTTATCAATTCAAAAAGACTCAATAGTTCAACGGTAAGAGCGGTTCGACTCATCACCGATGGGTGGTTCAATCCTCACCCCGTTGGTGTATTGTCGTACCCACTCCTAGCACAGTCTTTGCAGACTAGTTGGAATACTTGTCATATTTTAAAAAATATGGTTATTTTTGAAGTCCTACTCCGAGTGAAAATACTCACCAACAATATGTTAGAGAGGTCATCCACGCTGATGCTCTCCAGGAACTCCGTGAGGCCTGTGAGGCAGTAGTCTATGCGGCGCGTCATTATCTCGTATCGCTTCAGGAATGGGATCATGTACTGCTTCAAATCCGATACGAATGTGGCTGGAGTCGACTGGAACAGTAAAATAATTACGATTCCACGATGCCGTTCCGCCTGTATACTTTTGTCAGCGGCAATAGACCCTTAGCAAAAGTTCACGTAAATCTGTAGAGAGGTCAATTCTGTACATGAAACATATTTCCAAAATAACTATCGGGGGGTGATTTGTAATCGATAGTGATGCCAAAAATGCAATCAGTAATTTTTTTGTCTGTATGTTCGTTATAGAAGCAAAAACACTAGACAGATGTTAACGAAACTTGGTACAATTGTTCTTCATACTCCTGGGCAGGTTATAGTATACTTTTCATCACGCTACGATCAATAGGAGCAGAGCAGTGAAGAGAAATGTTGGGAAAACGGAAGAAGTTACTCCGTTTTTTAAGCTTCCGTCGCGTGTGCAGCCCTAATGGGTAGAGTAGGGATAGGATAGGGTAGAGTAGGGCAGGGTAAAGTAGGGTAGGGGTAGTTGAAAGTTCACATCGACTTTCACGCGGACGTCCGCTAGTTTTTAATAAATAGATTATTATTAGATTAAAATTAATTAATTAATAAAGATTAACATAGACTAAAAATACTTAAATTAAATTGGCAGCACTGGCTTGACTTCGTGTCGCATCGCTATTGGTTCCCGCAAATAGTGAATGTTTGTAAAGGGATAGATGGTGGGAGGTCGCAATTGAAGCGGTCGGGACCTCTGATAATTTAGTAGTTGAGTATCGATTGTCGTGGTGTACAAGTGTTCACGTTAAAGTATTTTGTGTAAAACTAAAGAAGTTAGGTTGTGAAAGTGTTGTTGTTGTTGTTTTTGTGTTTATCCGAAATATAATTAAGTCAGTTTGATGTAGTAATGATCGGTTAAATATACTGTGAAGTGATGTTAATATGGTTAAATGTTTAATTAATATAACTCTGGTGCTAAAGTGCTCGTTTTATTTTAGAGTACGATTATATATTAATCATGTTAAAATAGCGGTAAAATAAAATGTTGATTTGATGACTGCGTGAGGATCCAGGACATATTACAAAAATTTTAAGCAGCCTGTATGCAGAGATGTACAAAATGGTTTTAAAAAAGCATTTAAATACAAAATGCAAAATACTTTTGAGATTTACTATTTCAAATGCAAAATACCAAATAGGTTTGCGTTTGGTATTTTAAATGCTAAATGCAAAATAGGTATTTTCAAAATACTTTTTCAAAATAAAATACCTTTTGACCAAATCACAGATAATTTGTATTTATCATGAGAAATAGAGACACAATGCCGAGCCGAACAAAAACGTTTGTCATAATGTTCGTCGTTTTCGTGTGACATTGTCACTCGTCAAGACTAAGGGCGCGCACTTTAACCAAAAAATAAAAAACCAGCCAAGAGCGTGTCATGCCACGCGCAGAGTGAGTTCCGTAGATTAAATGAGCAGTTTAATTCCTTATGTAATGCACAAAAATACCGATAACGGTGCCCCACACCATATGATAGAAGATAAAAAATTCATCATCACTTTGCATGTAGGAAAGAACCCCAAAAACAACTTTTTTTCAAATTTTCTTTTTACTACTTTATAGACGTAATTAATATGCGTGCATATCCATACCAAATATCAACTTTCTAGTTTTAACAGACTCTGAGTTACGTTATTTTATTTACAGCTTTACCTTTTTAATTAACTCATAATTTATTTTTAATTAATAATTTTAACCTAAAAAATTATTATTTACAGATTTTATTATATGACTTTGTTTACATTTTAATATACACACTCACGCTCATACTTTACAGATTTCTAGTAATTATAGTCACTGCGCTAAGCCGTGGACGGACGGACGGACAGACGGACAGACAGACGGACATAGCGAAACTATAAGGGTTCCTTGTGGACTACGGAACCCTAAAAAGGGCGCGCATGGCTAGCAGGCGCCTATATTGGTAGTTTTGTTTGACTGTTAATGTTGGCTAAACTTAATCACAAAGTATTTTGCATTTTGAAATGAATATTAAAAATACAAAATACATCTCGAAAGGTATTTCAAATAAAATACAAAATGCTTTTTACTAAAAGGCATTTAAATGCAAAATACAAAATAGGTATTTTGCATTTTGTATTTCCATTTTAAATAGAAGTATTTCAAATAAATCACATCTCTGCCTGTATGTCTTAACCGATTTTGATTAGAACACAGGAATGAGAAGCTGAAGGCCTGTCTCAAACATACAGCTTTTTGCAGATACAAGTTGCTTACTACTACTAATATATCTCTTGTATATAAAAATCAATCTTAATTTTAGTCGCTTCCCGCCATTTTGAAGCTCATCATGTAAGCTTGCATCTTTTAAATTAAGCATCGGATTTTAATGCGGTTTTCACCATTTAATTCACCATTTTTTTGACGTGACAACGTCAACGTCAGATGCAAACTCGAAAAAAGATGACGTCATACGTCGTTCCCTCGCTCTATGGTTGCCAACTTTTTTACAAGAAAAAAAATATATTCTGGTCAATGAAGATTATTAAACAGTATTTTAGAAAAAAGGAACAGTGTTTTATTTATTTTTTGTTTTAAATACGTTAATTGAAATTTTCTTTTGAAAAACACAACCATTCCATCAGTATTTTCTGACGTTGTCGCGATCAACTATCGTCAGTAAACCGTCTTTACAGACAACCGATTTTTTTTCTAAAGGACGAAGTCGAGGGCGTCCGCTACGCTATTAGAAAACGAACAGTTCGTAATCCGACCACTGTGACAACAAGTATACCATAAGACACATACCATCTTCATAAGCAATTTGCACACTTCCAAGTTGGACATCTTCTCCAGTTCGGCCAGCGTGACTCCTTCCACGTTGATGTCATACACCAGCGTGTCGAGCGTGAGCAGGTGGAATATGATGTTGTCGAGCTTCTCCACGCCGCCGCTCACGGTGGCGATGGAGACCAAGGCGAGGGAGTAGGAGACGAGCCCGCTGCGCTCCTCGATGTCCCTGGCGCGCTTCTCGTACCACGCCGCCAGGTCGCTCTCCATGCTGGCCGTCTCGTTCTCCGGTGTCGAGTCTTCCGACCAATTTGAGCTCCATATCGATCTGACGAAGAATATATATATTGTAGGGAATAGTAGTTGTTCCCGTAAAGAGTAGGGAGTTAGAGAGGGGTATCGATCGGTTGGAAACGACTTGCGATATAAGGCGCTCGGCTTCAGTATGCTCGTTGCGTCCGAGCCGTTCACATTTCACTATCACAAGTAACCCATAAAGAATTACACAATAATGTAATTCTTTATGGGTTACTTGGGATAGGTAGATACTTAAACCTGCATCCGGATTCCGGAGTCATAAGCCTCTAGGACTGTTCAAGGTATTCTCTTCCATTCTAGGTTTTGATTTGTTAATTAAGTTGTCCTGACAAATATTGTGAATCATAATTTTTGTGCGACATTGGTTTTCTTATTTTAGTAATCCACTACTGAGTCTGCTAAAAATATTTATCTAGGGGAGAATATAGAATCACCTGTAAGCCTACATCACGGATATACCAGAACTATCTTCATCCTATCGTAATGAAGAATGGGTCGAAGAACGAAGAACGCAGGGAGCCTGGATGCTGGCGCTCGAAACCGTGTTGTTGGGAAATCCTTTACAGGAGACCCTATATGTTTAGCAATGGACGTACTCCACTTATAATTATGATGATAATATATACGCCCGCAACTCTGCTTCGCGTGAAATTCTTGAATTAAATCGGTCTGAGGGTTTTATGAATATATCAATTACCATTAAGCGCCCCGCGCCCCACGCGTAATTTTTACACAGACTTTTACACGACCAACACATCGCTTAGACTATCCACAGAATATACACATAGAATGTTCGTTTACTTGATCGAATTTTTGCTGTTCCGTCAAAAGAAACGATTCTTTTAAGAAATTGTTTTTATTACAAATTTGATAAAATTATGGTAGAAATACTTACAAATGAAACGTTACTCCATCTTTTACTAAACTACAAGTTTTTGGCCGTTTTTTTGCAATTCAACTACACAAACCGGCATTTTTAAGGAGCTCTTTACACGACGAAAACGATAACAACAATGAAACATCGATTCTATAGCAACAGTTTTTATAAGCGCGTTAGATTTTAGATTAGATTATTAATGGTCAAAGTCTTATAAGGGTTCCGTAATCCACAAGGAACCCTTATGGTTTCGCCATGCCCGACTATCTGTCCGTCCACGGATAGCGCAGAGACTATTACTACTATTCGTAGTAGTAATTACTACTATTTAGTTACTCCGCAAATTGGCGTTTAAAAGCATACTTATTTTTCCTTGCAAGAAAACATTATACAGACGCCCCCGATTTCACTCGAGTAAAATTTTCAAATAATCAACCTTATTGTTTTAAAATTAGTAAATATAAAATCACCTGAATATCTCCTTCTTACACCAATCGTTCTCGTGCTCCGACGGCTGTATCTTGATGGGCGACTTGTTCTCGAACCAAGCGACGGGGTCCTTGGTGGGCAGCAGGTGTTGGTAGTCCATGGGGTACAGGGTCTCCGGCAGCTTGTCCAGCACCGCCAGCTGCAGCGGCAGGCTCCTGAGCAGCGGCCACAGGCAGGTGAGCGCCTCTATGCGGCCCTCCTTGGCGATCTCCATGGCGCTGTGCACGACGCTGTTGCTCCTCAGCCGGTGGTACTCGTCCTTTACGTACGTCGATTTCTCGCATCGGAGAATCGCCTACAAGCGAATTCATCTATCTATATACAGGGTGTGCCGTAATTATAATAATAATAATAGCCTTTTTATTTCGATAAAGAATCATGTAACAAATAATATGCATGCACAAAATAACAAAATGATTATATAAACAACGTGCAAATTGCACGTTGTAGAGTCAACATCTCCTGAGGATGCTCCGGTTTCGGGGTGAAACGTACGTAGAGAGTATTTTGTCGGACCTGGGTGACGTTGTCGCATGGGTTCGTCGACTTTTCGCGGATGATAGCAAAATAAATAAATCATTATATAATCATGATGAACTTCCGTAAAGTAACGCCTGCTTCTATCTAATAACAAAACGAGTTTACAAAAGTTGATTTTTTCTTTCTTATTCATTACGGACCCCTCTACGGGTGAAGGCCTCCTCCATTTCACCCCGAGTATGTCTGTTCTTTGCTGCAGTAATCCAATTTACACCGGCATTTTGGATATATTTGGATATATTTAACTTTGGATATGTGCCTTAATTAATGGATATCTAAAACTAAATTGAACATTATTGGAAAAATCCCTAGAATGACTAAGTTATATTTTTTTTTGGATTATTAAAATTTTTCTATCATGAATCTATAAAAACTCGAAACACCTCTAACCACTCGACATACAAAGATAAAATTCAAGAAATAACACAAAAACCTGGGAAAATAACGAAAACAACATTTAACGTAAACTTCCATTTGTATAAAGACTGTAAACTTTAATAAAATTTGTGTAAACTTTAATAAAATCTTATCTTTAATTTTACAAACAATAATTATTTTATCGAATGCAAATATTATCCTAAAGAATGTCGCTACTAATAACAAAAACCAGATTGTTCTGGTACAAAATTTTACCGCACACTATCAAGCCGAAATAGCTCAGTTGGGAGAGCGTTAGACTGAAGATCTAAAGGTCCCCGGTTCAATCCCGGGTTTCGGCAGTGTAAACTTTTTGCATTTTTTGTTAATATTTTATAACCAGATTTTAAAATCAAGTGATAATAAAAAAAAACAAATGATAATAAAAAAAAACAAATGATAATAAAAAAAAAAACAAATGATAATAAGCATTATCATTATTTTTTTTTCCGATTTTAAATGAAACAGTTCCTCGTGAAATATTCAAATTTCATTTATTTCAATTAGGCTTAGTTTACAAGTTATGTCATGATTTAATGGTGGTAATTGAAGTCGAAAACATAAAATTAAAGTTCGAATTAAAGTTCGAGTACGAAGGTTCCAAATGCACCTCGGTCCGAGAAGAGCCCACAACAAACTCAGCCAAGGTTACGTATACGTAAGCTAATATATATATAATAATGTCTACGTAGACTATACGAGGAATTGTTGTTCTGTTTAAACGGAAAAAAAGACTGCCTATTTATTTTACCCTGCCCAACACAAAACACTCCAATATCATTAGACTAATTAGGAGCAGGTACGACAATAGTCCCGATATAGTCCAGGTCATATAGGTAATACGTAGGTAATAGGTAGCTTTACGTTCAGCATTTACTATCTATACTAAAGCCTGACTTCGTTTATTTGTTTGTATGTTAGCCGCGTTAAATATTCATAAGTAAAAAAATTATATCAAACAAGTTATGATATTTAAGAATTAACTTTGGCATGACATTAATCCTTACGAACAAAAGTTCATCAAGAAAAATTCATGAAGATATAATTTAACTTTATAGCATGTCATTTCATCTTATAACATTTCCGCCGTGTTCGCGCCGCAAATATGCGCCATGACTGTTGATCTAGCTCTAGATATAGAATAGCTATAGAATAGTAGCTGAAATCCTGCGGGAACCATGGATTTTTCCGTCATAATAAGTAGCCTATGTTCTGCTCTAAGGTCCTATTTATATTAATACACAACTTCCTACAAATTGGTTCAGTAGTTTATCTGTGAAAGGTAACAGACAGACAGATAGTAGGTTAGCCGAAGAGGGGATTTTTTGCAGTTACTCAAAATTTCAAATTAAAATAAGAGTTGATAGCTAAAAACTGCACATTTCCAAAATCTGACAATTTGATGTAATGGAATGAGAGGATCTCAAAGTTACAAATAAAACCCTTATATTTTAGTTCTCTAGTTACGAGCGCGATAAATTTTTTACTTATTTCGAAGGAAATAACTTCCTAATTAATCGCTAAAATTTTCTGGCAATTTCAGTAAGCCAAAGTAATAAAAATTGCTTTTGAAGTCTGTAGTTTTTTTTCTACTCTTAAAGGTAAAAAAGTAAATAACCATTTATTCTTCCTATAACTTAATCTACCAAATGCAATCGGTCCCCATGACGCTCGAGTGACTGCAAATTTAGCATCCCGGGCTCCCCTACTATAGTACGGAAGTATGGATGAAACTGTTCACCTCGTAGAGTCGCAGGCGCTCCTTGTAGAACAGCATGACGTGCCGGCAGCGAAGCAGCTCGCTGGTGTACGCGTTGAGGTCCTCCAGCGTCACGCTGTCCGGGTCCTTCCACTCGTCTTCGGGCAGGTCTTTGTTGATTTCTTCAATTAAAGATTGACAATAGGGATGATGACAGTTTTTTAAATTGTATACAAATTAAGAGTATGCTAATAGTAAAGCAATTTTGTAAAAGTAACAGGGTATCTGCGATCATTACTTTCGGAGCTAAAGGGATTTAAAGGGTCAGATTTGCGGCGTTAGCGGATCCCTGAAAAACGCCCCATACAAAATGGCACGAACTAATGACGTCGTAGATAATGTAATGATCGTTAGATTTTTATGGTTCAAACAAAATGACTAATATCTTTGTTATCTGTGCGTTTATTTTTCACTATTTCTGTTGCCAAAATAAAACTAATATTTAAGGTGGTACAGCAGCAAGCCATAAAATCAAAAAAAATTGATTGAATTAATATTTAAGGTAATTTTTTGCTGGACAGTGGTATAGGAAACCCTTCGTCAACTATCCAACCAACCATCATTATAATTAATAAATAATAAGAAACAAACACCTCAGTTCTTAACATAGCCAACATATAAGTAACGAGTTCCTTACTTCCTTAGATCACACGACTGAAGTAAAATTTCTTAAGCTCTCCTTCTCTACGTCCGTTCCTTACTTACTCCCCAAGTCGAGCGTGCGTAAAGGCGTTATACTCCAACAATCCACATACCGTCCAATATTTTCTCGTTGGTAAGTTCCAAGCCAAAGTGTAACAGCTCTTTGGCGGCCTGCAGGCTCTCGGGCAAGCGGTCCACGCACTGGTGCACTGCCCAGATCTTCTTTGACACTTTACTCTGTAAAAGAATACAATTGTATACATTTCTTTACTTGTCATCTCGATATCCAATAGCACAACACCTTGCTGGTGTTTTAGCCTATTCACTAAGTTTGAGTACCGTTAGTTGATATATGAGTTGGCGAAGAATGCTCTATATTCAGTGGACAGAGCCTAAGACCAATGCATGCGTGTTGAAACAACTGTACATCACGAAAAGATTATAATTAAGATTAATGTTCACCTGTAATCGAGGAACTTGTGACAATAACTTAGGGAAACTTGTTATCACTGGCAAAGTGGAAGTAGAGAGACCTCGGGCAGAGATAGATCAAATCTGCACTTTCGATACAAGAGTCCTGAAAAGCCGAGCCGCATAGTGCGACATCGTGCGGAAAAAAGTCGTGAATGTGTGTCACGACCCTCAGCAATGAAGAACACGAAGCAAAGCGAGAGTTGATATACACGAAATTCACTATTTATTTAGTGCTTTAATTGTCAAAATTGAGATTATAGGAAAAAAATTTGAATCCGGTAGCTATTGGCAACCCACGAAGGGAAGGGTGAAGGGATATCATAGAGCAGAATAGGCAGTGGATATTGCCCAGTTGACATTGTAATTTTTTTTTAATTACTTTACCTATTCTTTTCTTTTTACCCAGCAGCTCTCACTTTATCTTTACTTTTGATATGAGTCTTCTGTATTTTTCAGCAGTTGTTGTTTTACTCGCATATACCTTACATCTTTTAGAATATGGGTATAAAAGTAACCTATACGCTATTCCAGACTGTTGCCTGAGTAACCAGTACTTACGAGATAGTTCTGTATGGCATCGATAGAGACAGGGTTCTTCCTCCACTGCTGCTGGTACACCAAGTCGCTGTCCAGCTCGAACGCCTCCGCCAGAGTCAGCGCCTCCGCGTAGTTGCCGCTTTCAATCTACTCGGCATAAAATATTTTTTCATTATCTGTAGTTATTAATGACAGAAAAGGTTCAGGAGTAAAAGGTAGTAAGTAATGCAGAGCATATTACCAGAAGAATGTTGAAATGAAAGAAAGTTGAAGGACACTAGAGGACAGGATGGCCAAAGAAGAGATTGTGGAGTGTATGAAAGAGGAATGGTGTGTAAAAGGAATATATGATAAGTTGATGGATGACAGAAGCAAATGGATTGACATACTGAACCCTCAACTGGAATAGGGTAAAGATGATGATTATGATAGGTATAGGTATTTATATTTAATAGCTCTATGTGAACCACTTTGACCAGGAAAATACTACCATCAAGCTCATGCTAATATCTGCCGCCAACACTACTAAACTGTGTGTTCAGAGTGATGGTTATAGTTGAAGCATAACACCATTCCACCATTGAAAAGTCCACTAATTACTGTTTTTTTAGGCTTTCGTAAAGCAGATTTTGAACAAATATCATTCAAGAGAGTTCAAAAGAAATCAGAACACATTCAATAAAGAATAAAATGGCCAGATAATTAGATTAACAAAAAACGTCCGTCTGCGGCTAACATACGTGGTTAAACATGAAACAGCTTTTTTCAATTTGATGGGGAATTTGATGATAAATAATAAATAATCTTCCTTACCTTTCTGGAAAACAGTTCGGTAGGCGTGGTGCTCTTCACGCCGAGGAGTCTGTATATCCTGGAGACGACGGTGATCTTGCGCGGCTTCGGCTGGAACGTCTCCATGTCGGTGATGGCGTACAGCACCGTTTTGAACAGCTCCTTGGTCACTTCCAGCATGGTGTCGTCCAACTCCGCTTCAGCATTCACTACTTCCATCTGTAATCAACACCAAAGCTGTCAAAAAAGAACTATTTTTATGTATCAGCTAGCTTTACAGTCATGCCTGATGGAAGCAATGATGCCAGCCTAAGCTGGAACACGCTTGACTAAAAGATGTCTATTTACTCTTGCCTTGAAGATACCCATATTAAAGGTGGCGTTGAAAACGGAAGCTAGCAGGGCATACCATATCTTTGCAGAAGCATATAAGGAAAGAATTGAGCAAGACATTGGCATCCATCAAATCCTATAGAACGGTAAAGGTGCATCGAGATCAAACAGTTCTTGGGCGCAATCAACGAAATCTTGTAGAGTACGGATAGCCAGGCAACCTTTCCAGGAAGTGATAAAGGAGATACCAAAATTGTATTGAAGTTTTTGTATTAATTGGAAAATAACATAAAACATTGTACTTTTTCTGGGATTTCTACAAGAGCTCACCATGCGCTCATTCCAACAAGTAGTAGTTAAGCCATCCCTCTGTTTTACGCATAACTCTTTCTGTGTAAAACAAATAGCCAGTAATGTAGTCAGCCTCGAGAACTCACCGACTCGTCGCTCCTGGACTTGCGCGCCGGCAGCACGTTGGTCTCGCACTCGAGCGCCATGAACGCGCCGTCGTACGCGCACGTCAGCTGATACACAAACAAACTCAATCATTAAATATTGACTTTCATTTTTTTTATATTTCTTTTCTACTGTGCAATCAGCTGCATCAGCTATAAGCAAATTGCAAGTTTGTTTTCATGGATACTAATGCGATTTTTATATCTCATTGATCTAAGTTCAACCTCTTCCTTTATTGTTTTCATGATATCAGTGAACAGCGTGAATGGAGCATTTGTGATGGATTTTAGATTTTTTTTTTATTTAAAAATTAAAATATTGGTGGTGTAACTTTTTTTAACTGACTGCTATTAGAGGCATAAAAGAATGTGATTTTTGCAGTTTTTTTTAATACGAGGGTATATGAAAAAATGTCATAGTCAGTTTTTAATCCGTTAAGATTTGGATAGTTTGTGATTATAATCAAGGAATTGTTTTTAAAATTCCAATTTTCAAAGTTACATGTCGCGATAGAGTCTCCCGGTATAACCAATTCAAATGTGTGCGTGATCTTAGAATAAGCGAGGAATACTACGATACATCTGAACTCAAACTAGACCAAATAATTTTTAAATTTTTAATTAAGATACCTTTGGTGTTCCTTGGAAAAACTCCGGTTTCTTGCTGAGAATGTTCACCATATCCTTAACCCCGCACACTGTCACCGCTCCGCTGAATCTCGACACGATGATTTCCTGAATATAAAAAAAAAATATACAAAAATTAGAGGCCACAAGTTTTCGAAATCTTTCGACGCCGCATCGACAAATCGTCGTTAAGTAATTATATACTAATTATCTTCCTCTATCCTTAAGATGGAAGCAGTGGCGTGTACAGCATTTTGGTCTAGGGTAGGCATTATATGAAGAGATTGTATAGAATGGAAAATTCCTTATCCAATCTAGTAGGCCAAACATGCAACTCACGGCATTATTTATTTATTTCCATGAAATATGCCCATAGAAACATTACAGTTTCCCAATTCGTTTCCCGAGCAATCATAAATAGTATCTAACTACAACAAAAAATATTAAATTACAAAATTGCAAAATATATTACGTCTTGAAGGCAAATCGACCATAACTCCGAATCACAAATACCTCTCTCTCTTTTGTCCTAACGCAACAAAAGAGCGATTGGATCGCATGTTAGGTGTACAGGTTCGTAATGAGTCCTCAATTTAGGCATCAATGAATTGCACGCCACTGGATGGAAGCCTGTGCCCAATAGATTTGAAACTTATAGGGTCTGTTAAATCTTGCGCGGGGGCCAATCTCTACCAAGGAATTTTAAGAGGAACGGGTGACTTTATATCCAGCCTCAAGTCCGGCATCCGACAGTCGCCATGCGGAGGGTGAGGACCGTAATGTGTAGGGTATGCACGTCGCTGCTCCACCAGTTGACGTCGGCGGGCGCGTAGAGCGCGGGGTCGCGCGAGATCCGGCGCCAGCGGGCTGTGCAGCGCGTGCTGCGGCTGCTCCGCCAGCCGGAAGCGCCGCTCCGCACGCAGCGCCGGCAGTCGCCACACCGACAGTCGCCATGCGGAGGGTGAGGATCGTAATGTGTAGGGTACGCACGTCGCTGCTCCACCAGTTGACGTCGGCGGGCGCGTAGAGCGCGGGGTCGCGCGCGCGCTCCGGCGCCAGCGGGCTGTGCAGCGCGTGCTGCGGCTGCTCCGCCAGCCGGAAGCGCCGCTCCGCACGCAGCGCCGGCAGTCGCCACACCGACACGTCACCGTTGCAGTGAATGCACACCAGCCGATTGTGGTCCAGCGACGTCGCCATGCGGATTATGAAGTTCTGCGAATTACAATAATTCTAAATAAATTCTCAAAAATAAGCTGCACTAAATTTCGAATCAATATTATCAACTAAAGTTAGCGGGGTGAAAGACAAAATGGTGACACACAATCTCCACGAAAACGTGGGAAATGAAAACATTTCCCACGGAAGTGTTTGTACAATTTTAAATGCGTTTAAAAAGTCTTGTTTCTAGGACTAGACTACCAAGTGACACAAGGTGAAATTACATAGACCTTTCCTTAATAAAAAACCAACAGGCTTATGTTAAACCTACGTTAACCGTCCTTGGCCATGCGCTAAGTGTGGGCATAAGACAACATGGAAGGAAGAGAGCAGCGGTCGGCAGGCGCATTTTTCATTTATTCATTGTGTGTTGCTCGCTCCTCTGTTGTCATACCCAAGTCAAAGGCTTTCTATGCTGTTCTCGGCAAGTTTTAGTACAATAATCAAGGCTCACCATGTTCTTAGAGAAAACCAACGGTATATAAAGGCTGAACCGCTCGTTGGCCAGCTGCGCCTCCAGCTCGTCGGATACCACAGACAGCTTGTAGAACGGCTCGTCGTTGAGCAGGCGCCATGCTGTGATGCCTGCGCTGACCGGCGACGACGGGTCCTGCCGACAACTTACTACTTGAACATGCAAGAAGCGTTACAGAGGCCAGCTTGTCGTAAGTGGAAAATAGATTATTGTAAGAACTTCGAGCAAAGGCGTTAAACATCTTAACGCAAACCACTATTTTGTATCTTTAACGGTATACGACATAAATATAATATCACAATCTGCATAAGTGTTGTCTGTACATTCCAAGCCGCCAGGGAGCATTACAAATAAGTATCACACCTCAGTCAATCCCCAATACTGTAAAATCTGCTGTACTTTTGTACTACAGAAGCAAGGGCTGATTCATGTGGTTAGTATGGAGTGGTGCTGCTTAAAGCCGGAAACTGCTGTTGTACCTGGCGGCAACCAGTATTGGAGGGGAAATTTAGTTAGTGGCAATCACAATAGATTGGAAGCGGTCAACGTGATACAGGGACCTGGTGAAGACCTGCAGAGCCGCTACATCAAGAAGAAGAAGAAGAAGCTTACTGAAGCTTGAAGGCAGTACCTTGTGCGGCGCCCTCGGCACGCCGGCGACGTAGAGCGTGGCGTGCGGCTCGCAGTACGCCGCAGCCGCCACGCCGCCGGGGAAGAGGAACGAGTGGTGAAGCTTGAAGCCCTCAGTCTGTGACACCAGGTAGCCGCGCAGCTTGCCGTCATACGTCACCACCAGCACCTCCCAGTTCCTGTTAAGATTTATGATACAGCAAATCCCCACTCAATGAGTGCCAAACACAACTTCTTGACACTCAATCCCAGTAGTTGCATTTGCAAATTCAACCTTAAACTCAATACTTAAGGTTGAATTTGCCATACCATACCATTACCATATAAATTACAATGTCAAATATCAATATTGTTAATGGATTTTATAAGAATGGGATTTATTCAACTATAATTTTTTTATTACAAGCAAGATTACTTGTTTTTGCACTGTGACCTTGTCTATCTACTTGACAATTTACTTTGTCATTCAAGAATCAACAATGTAGATACTAAAAAGATGTGGAATAATACTTATAGTTTACATTTTCTCCACTACTTCCAATGGTGATCTCAATATTTTCAAAAAATATAATAGTGTATATATTAAATGATTTATAAAATATGTATATATTAAATGATTTATAAAAAATTAGTTGGTTATACACACCATTTTGTGTCCTTTACTCTAAGTGGCCTGAATATTATATCTGAAACTGCATGAGTGTTGTCGGTACATTCCAAGCCGCCGGGTCTAGAGCAGTCCTGCAAAGACACACACAGTTTCACTGTTTTAAATATTGAAGAGCAGAATTTTTGAAGTAATTAGAAAATCAACTATTTTAAATTAATTATTTAAAATTATGAAATAAAATTAATATATCAAATTATTTATTTTAAATTAACAAAGATAATTAATTAATCTCTATTATTCCATTTCAAGATTAGTGAAAATCCTACTCTCAAGAAGGTAAATGGGTCGAAGACAGGGGACTAGACAGGGGGGTAGACTACAAGGCCCCCATACATATCAAAGCAAAAATTTGCAAAAAGTAATTTACAATATTTCAATATTATACTTAATTTGGGTGGCACTTTCCAGAAAAAAACATACAAAAAGAACTGCAGAAATGATGATAGTAAAAAAGCAATACTTTATGGGAGAGTAAATAAAAAAATAAAGAGATTTTTCGGGATTTGCCGCTTGTCTACTGAGCCCTAACTAATTTTGATGAGTATTGTAGTGTGCCCTGGAGGAGCTAATCACGCTACACCACTGATTAAAGGTACAAACTTACAGCAGGTATGTTGAAGAGATTTGAAGCAGTAAGGTCAAAAAAGCTAACAACCCCATTGCCATATGCCACCACTATAAATGAGCAGTCAGGACTCCAAACCAATTTCCTCCACTGAGCATAGCCATCTCTGGATACTGTAACAGATAAATTTTGCAATAAACTTACTATAGTGTTTTCCAGATAGCATGGGTATGGTGACAGTTGCCTTATGACATTCATAATACATACTATTATTGTGAATTGCGGCAAACTTTCAAGAGTTAAATGAGCTGTCATCTATCATGCTATCTGAAAAACACTATAAGCATAATTGAATTATGTTTTAAGCAACTCTGACTTTCATACCTGTAGTTCTTGCTGCAATTGTTGCATATTCTGACCTTTTTGTTCTAATTTCCAATATATTATCAGTTAGAACTGCAATCACCTTTCCTTCATCACCCAGAGCTATGTGCCACTTCTGCTGCCTCTCTTTGTGTCTGCAGAATATAATAAACATTTTTTTAAAGCAGATTTACCTAGAATGTAATTATTAGTATGTACATAATTTGCCTCAAAGGAATGCCTCAAATAGTTTTTCATTTTGGCAGATTTTTATATACAGGGTGCTCGGGATTATTTCCCTTAACTCTAGGGTTATATTGTCTAAGGAAAATTATTTAATAATGTCTAAGAAACATGTGTACCAAAATCTTTATTTTCAGAGTAAAAAATATTTCTATTGTAAATATAAATCCTTATATTATGACCTAGCCATTGATAAATAAATATCATGAAGTAGCTTACTAGTGAAGTACGGAGTGCCAGTTGTAATATCTCATCAATATCAACAGTCTACTACGATTATCTTTTAAAATGCCAGTATAGATAAAGGCGTGTGTTACATGGATAGTCAGAATTATTTTAATTACTTTGTATGAAAAATTAAAAAGTTTTTATGAGTAAAAAAAAATTAGTTATGCAGTTTGGCTTCTTTGACATATTTTTAGTACTTCTAGATTATAATATATTCTTCATCTCTACTTACGCAGTGACACTGTCGATCAAACTTTTTTTAGCACCGAAAAATTTTAACCATCGCCACAAACTTGATATATTCTCTGGTAATATGTTATCAGGCTTTTGCTGAAATTAAATTTTAATCAATATTTTATTTTATTTTGTATTATTGCAGGTTTAAGATAAGACAACATGAAAAAATAAAATATTAAAACCGAACCCTGTCTGAAAAAGTCCACACAAAAAACTTTTGTGTATTTTGTTAAGCATTATTCATATATAATCAAAGTTACATTTTTTTAACATTATTTATTTACTTGTAAATTTAGAATAGAGATTTAAAAGATTGAAAAGACATACCAAATATTCTGGCTCAGGTTTCCATTCAGAAAAAACATATAACTCATGTAAAATAGATTTGCTTTCAGCCATTATTAACAAGTAATATTTTAAGCTTTTATTTATATTACTTGTTAACTACTATTTATTAAATTCCATTGAAAATTTTAAATTTTATAAATATTTTTTTGCCAATGAAAAATCGACTTTACGTTGGTTTTGACGGCAAAGTGCCAAACGACAAAACAAAAACTAAATGACATTTGATACTTCGTTCAAGAAGTTAAGTATTGATTTTTAAATTGTGTTCATTTACTAAGAAAGTTTTTTTATCCCGCTACTTGTAATGTAATGGTATGAGAAACCTCTGTGTGCTTAAAAACTACAGCAATCGAAGGCAATTATAATATTTCTTTATTTCCATGTTAAATGTTTCAGAACATTTGTATTTATCCTCTACTTTACATCTGTATTCTGCTTTCTGTCATTGCTCGTTGTCATTTGTCATTCTCATTGGTTCTCTCTAGTCTCTTCTCTATGTGGTTCTGCTCTACGCATAGAGTAGAATGTATGCTCTACGCATAGATATATAACTATATATATTGTTCTAAGTCTATGGCTCTTTTTTTTTTTTTTTTTTTTTTATATACAGAAGGGGAAATCCTCATGGACACCTGGTTGAGCTAGGTAGTGCCGGACTCTTACCGGCTAAAACCCCTCCTGTCGCCCTGTTGTCCGTGTACCCGCCTTACAGCCTAACACGGCAACCATTGTGTCTATTTCAAGTCTTTCTCCTTTTCTCCTCTTTTTCCTTTTCTCTCATGACTCTATCTAAGAAGTCAACGATAGTCGTCCAGTTATTTGACGTTTCCAACATTTTGGGTACAAGATTTTCTTCCGAGATATCACCCACTTTCGCACAAACTTCTTTTCTGTCTTTACTCCACCGTAGGCAGTGGAATATTGTGTGCAATGCATTGTCCGTTTCACTACAGTACATACATGTCGCATCTGGCCTTTTTCTGATTCCTGCGAGATAGTCCATAAACACACCGTGACCTGTCAAACATTGCGTCAGATGGTATGATAAGCGCCCATGTCGTCTGCTGGTCCATTTTGTTAGGTTTGGGATCAGACGGTGCGTCCATCTGCCTTTGTCAGATGCATCCCACTCCTCTTGCCAACGTGCAAGGGTTTCCTTTTTGACTGATTCAGGAACTTGGGAATCTTTTTGCCTTAATTCTGTTTTTTCCATTGCAATTAGGTGGACAGGCGTCAGGTTAGCGAGAACCAGCGCTGCATCTGTGGATACTGTCTTGTATGCGGAACAGACACGGAGTGCTAATACACGTTGAGCTTTTAGTACCTTCCTTCTGTGTATGGCAAACTTCATGGCTGATCCCCAGACTGGTGCTGCATACAGAATTATCGACTGAGTCGCCATAGCCAGCGTCCTTCTTTTATTATCACTGGGGCCTTTTGTGTTTAGTAGCAACTTGCACAGGGCCCTAGCTGTTCTAAAGGCTTTCTCGCATACTGATTTTAAGTGTAGACCGAAAGTTAATCCCCAGTCCAGCTTAACGCCAAGGTAAGTAACACTAAATGACGGTCTTACTAGTATTCCTCCGCAGTCAAAATGTACGCGCTGAACAGTTTTTCTCCTATTAAAGATGACTGCTTCCGTTTTTTCCGGTGCAATTGATAATTTGTTTTGGTGCATCCACAGATTTACAGAGTGCAGTGTCTCATTTGACTTAATGATTAGCTCATATTCCTCCTTTGCGGTGACCGATATAGCTAAATCGTCTGCATAGCACACGAGTTTCACTCCCTCTGGCACTTCAATGTTCATTATGTCATCATAGAGGATATTCCACAGAGTTGGGCCAAGTACGGATCCTTGGGGTACTCCCCCAGTTACTTTTGCCCTAACTTTGCTGTCCAGTAGTATGTAACGATTTTTAAAGTAGTCTACGATTATGTTTATTATGTATTTATTGACATGCCGGGACTTCAACTTTTGTATTATAATAGGCCACGAGGCGGAATTAAATGCATTTCTTACATCAATCAGTATGAGACAGTTCCATTGGCCATTCATATTTGCTAGTTTTGCGGTTTGGACTACGTCCTCGATTGCATCAACAGTTGATCGAGCTGATCTAAAACCGTACTGGTTGTTGTGTAATCCGCCGTTTTTCTCAATCTCCTGATTAAGTCTAATGTTTACCAGTCGTTCGAAGGACTTCGCAATCACGTTTAGAAGGCAAATGGGTCTGTATTTTGTTTGCTCGGTAATATCTTTTTTGGGCTTATCTATTAGTATAAGCTTTGCAACTTTCCAGTTGTCCGGAAAGCTACCCTGTTCCAGTAGTTTATTGAATAGACAAGTAAAATATTCCGCATTTTTGCAAATAACTGACTTTACAGCCTCCGGTGGAATTGTATCTGGTCCCGGTGCCTTGTTTAATTTAATTTTGTTACCGCACTCTCTTGTTTCCTCTAATTTGAAAGCTATTTTTTCGAAGTCTACATCTTCTACCTCTTCTACACTTAGATCGTGCCTTTGTGGTGATGTAATAAAAAGGTTCTCGAAAACAGCCCTTTTTTGTTCTATAGAGAGACATGTTTTAGGGTTGGGTAGTTGCATATGACTTTTGACAGTTTTATATGCAGCGCCGTAGATATCAGATTCGAGGCCCTTACATAAGACCTCCCATGCCTGAGCCTTAGCTGCCGATATAATCTTCTTTAACTCCCTCTTTGAAATTTTATAATCTTGTCTTAGGTTTTCCTTTTCAGACGGTTCTTTGCATTTTTGAAATTTCTTTCGTTTTTTCCTAGTCTCTTTGATTTTATTTTGTATGTACTCATTCCACCAATACGGAAGTTTATAGGCATCATCGCATTTGATACGAGGTGTGCTTTTTTGGAATGCTATCTTCAGAGCTTCTTCGCATAGGTCCTTGTCTTCTTCTTTGTTTTCGATTTCTTGTCTAAAGTACTTGTTCAGTTTTTCCAGATCTGTCTTTCCGTATATGTACTTTGGCTTACTTTTTCCCTTCATATATATATCTGTCAAAATAAGTTTATGGTCACTCATAGATTCCTCCTCTAAAACCAACCACATGATTTTTTCGTTTGTAGTTTTGCCACTTATTATCGTAAGATCAATATAAGATTTTCCATTATTTCTTACACAGGTTGGTAGTTTACCATCATTGAGTACAGCTAGGTCTAGTCTATGGACCCATTCTAGCATTTCCTCACCTTTCTTATTTGTTTGCGTTCCACCCCAACAAGGATGTTTTGCATTAAAGTCTCCTGTGATTATGAGCCTTTTATTTCTTTCTTGCGCCTCTAGTATATCTTGTTGGATTATGTATAAATTATCCTTGAAGTCCTCAAGTGTGCTTTTATTTGGACTCATATATATGCTATAGAGGGCAAAGTCAGCAGTCTCTATGCACACGAAACAATCTGAGGATCGGTAAGAGTGTACCTGGAATTTTCTGCTAAAATTCAGGATCATTACGTCTGCGTTTGCGTTTTTATAGCCGTGTTTTCTCTTAATCTTACATTTGGTTATATTTGGTTCGCTAAGGACTATGAAGTCACACTTTCTTTGCGCTGCAACTATTTTGGCAATGTCATGCGCACTTTCGCTCCTATTTGCGTTTAGTTGCAGGATTGTGAATTTTCAAGACTTTTCCTACGGCCTTTATATCTTCTTGATATGTTAAGAGCTTTTTGGAATACTCTACATCTGCTACTTCCGGCTGCATGTCCCTCCTCTTCGCAGTGTGGGCAAAATGGTCTTTTATTGCAATCTTTAGCTTTGTGGCCAATACACTTACGACACTTCTTACTTCTGTCTTCTCCCGTGCACTGTGCAGCTTTATGGTCGTATCCCCAGCATCGATAACAACTTGGTATTTCTACTCTTTCTTGTACGTAGCAAATGTTTAACCCCACTCTTATTTTTTTCTTGTCTAGAATTCTAGTACAATCTGAGTCTTCTATCCAAATTGTGGCTATTTGGTTTCCATTTTGGGAAGGTCGAAGAGTTTTTATTTCTAATTGATCCCGGTATTGGATTAGATCTGTATTCAATATTGCTTCCCTGATGTTATCTTCTTCTGCAGTGGCGTCTATGTCCTTTATGTGTATGAGCTTCCGTTTTAGATTGTTAAGCACTGTTGCAATCTTGCAATTTTCCTTAATACCGTTTATAAGATTACCTTTATCCACCTTTTCTGAGACTCTTAGCAAGATTTTTCCAGACTTCGTTTTTCTTACTCCTTTTATATTCTCAAGTGTATCACTATTTTTCAGGCCTAAATGTAGTTTTCTGACAGTTTCTGCATATGTAGCTTCTTTGTCTTCTATAAGTATGATGTTTTCTTTATCCCTATTTTTTACTTCCTTTTTTGTGTTTTGTTTCTTGGCTGTCCTTAGCGTTACCTTTAATTTCGTGCTATGGAAGATTGATTCCAGTATTTTTCTCATAGGGTCTGCTCTCACGGCTTGAGGAGAAACTACCGTTATCTCCTGAATCCCTAGATCGTTACTTACTTTTTTTAACTCTTGGCATAATTGAAATATGTCTGACTGAGTGCTACCGTCTTGTTTTGTTGGATCATAAAAGAAAGCAATGATATTCTTCTCTTTACAGTAATCCCCCTGTCTGGTTTTATACATAGTACATTGTTTGACAGAGGTGAAGTGGCCTCCATTGCATTCTACCTTTTCTCCTTCCTTGAGTTCCGGATATCTATTTAAAATTCTTTTTCCCAATTTTGTCTGTCTTTCCTCTATTTCATCGCAGAAGTATACCACATTTGTGATTGTGTCTTTCAAAGGGTCTCCATGATCAATACGCGTATTTTTAAAACTATCCTCGGCCCAAGTTAAGTCAATAACTTTTTTGAGATCTTCGTAAGAATTAATTTTTGTATTAATTAGGTTAAATTGATCATCATGTACCAAGCATTTATGACAGTGTACTTCCTTGTCTTTATTTATACTTTCGAAACGATCTTCATATTTTTTCTTGAGTTCGTGAAGCTCACTTTCCAGTTTAGCATATTTGCCTTCCTGCATTTCCTTGTAATCCTGCAGTTCCTTCTGTAATTCTAGGATTTTATGTGCATCGTATTTATGTTTCATAATTGTTTGTTTAACCAAGCTGCTTATTTCCATTGCAAATTTCTTGACTTCTTTATGTACATTTTTATTGCTTCTTACGAAATTATTTAGCTCATCAGTTCTTGCTTTTAATTTAGCTAGTTCTATGGGTGGCTTAGTTTCTCCTACTTGTAGGGCCACAGGGCTTGATATTTTCTTTCTTTTTTTCGGACGGTCTTCTACCGGCGGAGTATCTTTTGTACTCAAATTGCTAGGGTTTTCATCGTTTAGCTCCTGGTCTGTTTCAAAAAGCGGGTAGAATGTATACTTTTCAGGTGGTGTTCTGCTGATGGAATCTCTTCTAACAAATGGATTTTCCACCTCTTTAAAATTTTCATCTTCCGTGTCAACGTCTCCTTTTTGAGTAAAGCGATAGCTGCCCCCCCCAGATACGGTGGGGCTGACTGATAAATCAGTGAGGGACTCTCCGCGGCGTAAGTCCGCCGCGGTACCCTCCTGGGGTACATGAATTTTACTATTCGCTTCCATTTTGTTTTCTGGCTGAACTACAGCTTGCTTTTTCTGTCGGGGTGAAGTCCCCTAGGCCGTGTCTTTCGGGACTTGAGGCACGCCCATGCCTGCTGGTTTTGGTTCGCGCCGGGTATTTGGTTTCCCGGTGCCACCCAAGACTGGGAGGCATTCCCCTATCCACCACCCGGGGACGCGCCTGATGGGAGGTCCAGTAACTCCACACAAGTCTATGGCTCTACGATATCTATTAATCTGTGGCTCTAAGACTGTGGTTGTCTTGTCTCTCTTGTCTCCTGAGTAAATATGTTCCTTGGTCTTGTCTGATAATATACTCTTTGTTGTCTGTTCTGTTTTTGTTTATTTAGTATGAAAGTTTTTGTAATTTTATTTTAAATACTACTGTAGTTTAGTTTAAATTACGAAAGCGATTTTAGCAATGAATATTCTTGATGATATCTATAAAAATGTAGTGTATTTTTAATAAAACATTAATGTTTAAAACCATCTGTATCATTTTTGTATATTCTAACCTAACATGTAATATTTTTTAGAGTTTACAACGGAGCGAGAAGAATATTAAATTTTGGGAAGAATACTTGCAGAATCTGACCTCGCTTGACTTTAGTGTTTACTCAGACAAACTGTCCGTGCCAATATTAGTGCCAATAGGTAACAAGATCTTGTTTAGGGGATCTTTGAAGCATACAAATGAAGTTACTGTTGCTCTTGGTGCGGATTACTTTACTAAATGTTCTGTAAAACAGGCTGAAGTATTAAGACAACATAGGATAAAAGGTAATCTTGTACTACTCTTGAGTTTACCTTCATATTATCCAAAGTGCTTTTCTCTATTATTGTTTGTAAACAGGGTAATAAATGTCTCAGTAGTCCAGTGGTGAGCCTGATCCTGGGTTTAGTTTTGGGTAGGCTTTTGAAACAGAGTTTTTTATTGTTCTGAGATATTTATCTCAGTCTAGAACTTGAATGTTGATAATGTTACACCCCTGTGTCTCGGAAAGTGGTGGGTCAGTAAAAGTAAGCTGATGATAGTAAAAAGTGCATAATTATGAATACAAATATAGTGGTATATAAACTTTTTTGTGTGTCTGAGATGAATCACTTGCATTTTGTGGTTTTGTATTTCTATAAAGACTTATTTGATAAATATGTGGCATTAAATAATTTATGATACTAGCATGTTATTTTAAAGAAAATAATCAGTTTAGTTTTTTACTTGAGACTGAATTTCAGATGCACCCTGCTTATTAATTTACCTACTTAAGTTATAATTTAATGGAAAACCTTCACACTACATTTAAATACTGCTTCTACTTTGATTCAAATCTATAAACTACAGGTAGGTAAAATTTGCCAGTATTGACACTATATCCCAAAATTATGTTTTTTGTTGATACACACATGTGGTTTATTAGTGTACTTATTGGGTAATAAAAATTGTACTGTAATAGATTTAGATTGAACTTTGTCATTCCACTTCTCAGATGGCTTTTTAATGCACCTACTTGAACATAAAACTGTCAATATAGTAACACAAAGCTATTGATGTCATTATGTTTCACAGATGCAAAGTGCAAACTCGAGACACTTAATAAAGAAAAAGAATACCTTGAAAGTCAAATATCTTTTGGGAAAGGAACTATTCATGATAATCAAGGTCAAGATATTATTGAAGAATGTAGTGAAGAGGAAGACAAAGTTTGGAGAGAGCAACATAGAGAAAAAGTTAGAGAATATTACCAAAATAAGAAAAACAAAAAATCTGAAAAAAGTCCTATTTCTGATGAGGATTTATGGTCAAGATTGGAAGAACTTGAGCTTCAGGAGGAATTGGAAAATGAACTGTCTCATGATGGCAATCAGCGAGAACTAGACGATAGTGACGCAAATGTATATGACTCATTTATAATCAAAGAAGATGATGTCAGTAATATTCCAGTGGATCAAACGACTGAAAGACAAGATGTACCACACATTACTCACAACTTTCCAAAGAATACTTCAAAAGTAGATTTGCTACTTCAAGTGATTGATAGACAAAAAATGCTTGAGGAAAAATTGTCTGAATTGAAAACGAGAGACCGTGTTGAAACAAAAACAGAAAGTGATCTAATGTCTAGGCTGGATGAGATGGAACAAATTGATGAATTGGAAGATGAGATGAACAGGTAAACAACAAAAAACAAACACTAGTTTATACTTTCCGTTTTTGTAGTAAAATTCAAATCAAATTATGCAGAATATTAATACAGATAATTTTTTCCTAAGGTTCTTAATTAATATATTGAAATCAATTTCAGGTTAGATGAGATTATTGATGAAGATGATGAAGAAGTAACAAATGATTCTGTAAAAAGTGAAGATACTACAAAAGTTACCAGAAGTGTTTCCTTTGCTGATCAATATGATGGTAAAACTATAGAAATAAATTTCAAGCATTCAAATATTGGAGGTCCTGAAGAAGATTATGTAGAAGAAAAGGGCATTACAAAACCAAGTGACATTTACAAAGCTTATTCAACATTATTCAGCAATGAAACGAGTTCCATATTGAAAAAATCTAAATATGATGATAAAATAGATAATGTATGTGAACATGTTGTTACAGATCCCATTAAAGTGCCTCAACATGTTGGTCATGTAGATGATGTGAAGACTATCGTTGTTAAAGATGTAATTGAAAGATCAGATAATAATGAAAATAAAGTATGTTATGATACAAGACCAACAAGCTTATTCAAAAAAAAGAGACAGCAACAAAAATCCTAATGCATAAATAAATATGTGATAGTAAAATAAGTATTTAATTTTTCTGAAAATATAAAAACGCCTTTGAAGTTAGATATTGGCCCTTTGTCCTTACTATTGAATTAATAATGTTCAAGTCATAGCCCATACTCTATAAATGTATGTTATTGAAATATTTTATTAATTACAGCAGACCAAATTATATACCTGCAAAAAAACTCTTCTAAAAATGACCATTTAAGATCACTGGGCACTGGCTCTAAGCCGCTAACAAACTCAAACATAATAACATACGATTTATGTCGTTCGTCGAGGGCTATTTCTATGATGTCGTTATTTGGGTATTCTCTGTGGCACTTTGTTATTCTTTTACTGTCATCAAGTGTCAGTGTCAGCGCAGATGAAATTTTTAGGTTATAATTATACAAATACAAATAATTTCAGAGTTATTGAGTTTTGAAGGATTTTTACTTTAGTTATAAAAATAATATAAGAAGTGCATTTCATAACTAATCACGCTGACGATGCTATCACGTAATATAAGATTATTAAGCCGAAGATACTCTCAAGCGGTTACATTCAGAACAACTGAATCTTCACCTGTAAGTAGTTTTATAAATACTGTGCAGACCATTGTGGTTTCACCAGCGTATTTGCCATTTTTGTGGTACTTGCTGATAATGCAGCTTTCCATTGATGAAAGAATTTTTAAAATCGGTCTAGTAGTTTCGGATAATTATTACAAATAAACAAACATGAACCATATAACCTTTAATTTAATTTAGATGTTAGATAAAATTTTATTAATAAATAATATTACTGAGCCAATAAACCAAACAAGGAAGAAATAATTTTATTGGAAAATTATCACCTTAATTCACTACATTTCAATAAAAAAAATTTAATAAAAAAAATCTAAAAATTCTGTAAATTTAATCATATGGAAAGACTAATATAGTGATTAAATTAACATAATTTTTAGATTTACATTTTATATTCTATGTAAATAATACTCACACTATGCTTTTAGACACAGCAAAATGAAAATCAAGTAGGCTTATTCTACACTATGAACAATGATGTATGCAAGCAACTGTTTGCCCACGGCGGTTTGCCAAAGAGCTTCATGAAGCAGACAAAGACTTTCACAGAGACTGCACTGATGGTCCGGCTTCCAGCTCTTGATATCATTGACTGCATTAAGGTCACAGACTTAAACAAACCAGTTGTCAGATATGTGCTATGTATCCTTTTTTAATATAAACTAGCTGACGCCACGCGGTTTCACCCGCGTGGTTCCCGTTCCCGTAGAAATACAGGGATAATATATAGCCTATAGCCTTCCTCGATAAATGGGCTATCTAACACTGAAAGAATTTTTCAAATCGGACCAGTAGTCTTAGAGATTAGCGCGTTCAATCAAACAAACAAACTATTCAGCTTTATTATATTAGTATAGAGGAGTTCTGAATTTTCTACTCTTGGAAGGCTTGGCTTCGGTTGTAAATCTTAACAAACAGAAACATGTTTATTAACTACCAACAGCCACCCACCTATGCAGTATCCTATGCAGTTTCACCTGCATAGATTTTGTGGAAATACTAGGAATAAATATAGCCTATGTTACTGGGTGAAAGTGTAGCTCTCTATTAGTAAAATATTAGGAGCGTTTGAATCCTCTTTACTTTAATTTTAGGTTTTTGACTAATAATAATCCATTATCTAATAGCATTACCTGACAATTCAAAAGTGCTAGTAAACTAAGCATAATAAAAATAAATGAATTTTGACTTTGATTTTTTATAGAAAATGAAAAATTCCTTTTTGTTATACATATAGATATGTAAAGAAACAAGCAATTTGTGCTGTCTTAAGCCAGATTTACATTTGTCTGATGTGTTGTGTTGTGACACATCAGAACAGAATCTGTATCATACATTTTGTGTGCACATCAGAAGCCATCACGACACGTCACAACACGTAAGTGTAAACATGCTAATATAAAATGTATGATACCGATTCTGTTCTGATGCGTCACGACACGACACATCAGACAAATATAAATCTGGCTGTACATACAAAGCCAAACTGACTCCCTGCAAATTGAGATATATTCATAATGCACCAGCTCACCAATTTATTTTAGTAATAAGAATCAAGTATTCAGATTATTTGATAAATATGTACTTAAAATAAGATATTGGTTCATACAGTGTGAACTGTAGCACAAAAAGCAATCTAATGTCCATTTTTTTTAACAATTTGTGAAGTTCCTTAGCAGTATCTTGCAGATGGTGAAAAAGGAGCCGGAAAGTCATTGACGCTTGCTCATTTGTTGCATTTTGCACATGAAGATGGCTTTTTGATTGTACATATACCTTGGGGTGAGATTTTATTTAAAACTAGCGGACGCCCGCAACTTCGTCCCCGTGAAAGTAGTAAACTTTTAAGTACCCCTACCCTACTCCTTCCCTACCCTACCCTACCCTTTCCCTACCCTAGTCTCTACCCCTACCCTACCCATTAAGGCTACACACGCGATGGAAGCTTAAAAAATGGAGTAACATCTCCCGTTTTCCCAACATTTCCCTTCACTGCTCTGCTCCTATTGATAGTAGCATGATGAAAAGTATACTGTAACCTGCCCAGGAGTATGAAGAATAATTGTACCAAGTTTCGTTAAAATCCGTCCGAGTAGTTTTTGTTTCTATAAAGAACATACAGACAGCCAGACCAACAGACAAAAATTTTACTGATTGCATTTTTGGCATCAGTATTGACCACTAATCACCCCCTGATAGTTATTTTGGAAATATATTTCATGTACAGAATTGACCTCTCTACAGATTTATTATAAGTATAGATAAAAATCAAAGTTCTATGTCTTTGACCTTGGTCTAATCACTGCACATAAATTATTCATTACATTACAATAAAAAAAGTTCTAACTATAGATTTACTTAAATTTTTCTTTTAATTTCTTATAGTGTCGGATTGGCTGCGAAGACTACCTAGGGACAAAGAAATGTCCAACTCACAAAGTCGGGAAGGCTTTGTAGACATACCCCTCGATGCTGCCGCTTGGCTGTTACACTTTAAAATGCAGAATCAAGTGCTATTGAAAACAGGTGATGTGAGTATCAAAGTCTGTATTAGAAAGGTTTAGGTAAACTGCTGCTGTACCTGGCAGCAACCAGTATTGGAGGGGATATCTAGTCAGTGGCGATCACAATAGATTGGTAACGGTCAACGTGATACAGGACCTCAAGAAGACCTGCAGAGCCGCGACATCAAGAAGAAGAAGGTTTAGGTAAATACTTTGTCAAGGTTTTGTGTGAATTGGTTAAAATATAACAATAAGTGTAAGAAGTGTCAGAATAATTTTATGTTAAAAGGGCTAGAGGTATCTTCAGCATAGTCGCCAACATCTGGTACTTAAAAGATAAAAACAACAAAATTGCTGATAGATTAATAATATCGATTATGTACACTGCACCCCAAATAAACTACCCGTGATGTTGATTAATGTTGTTCAATTAACTTTGATTAATCATTGTGTAATACAAATTTTCTCAACTTCCGATCTTTGTCGGTTTTTGCAACTGAGACAAAGGACTCGAGGCGATCTGAGGTTCGAGAACAAAATGGTTCGTTACACTACTCAGGTTACTTCACACTTTGTCTCTATCCTCGATTATCAGTAACAGTCAAGCTATCTTTATATAGTCAAATTTTCTGTCAGTAGATATTGGATAGAAGCAGGCGTTACTTTGCGGAAGTTCATCATGATTATATAATGATTAATTTATTTTGCTATCATCCGCGAAAAGTCGACGAACCCATGCGACTCAGGAGATGTTGACTCTACAACGTGCAATTGCACGTTGTAGAGTCAACATCTCCTGAGGATGCTCCGCTTTCGGGGTGAAACGTACGTAGAGAGTATTTTGTCGGACCTGGGTGACGTTGTCGCATGGGTTCGTCGACTTTTCGCGGATGATAGCAAAATAAATAAATCATTATATAATCATTTCTGTCAGTAGGTTATTGTGGATACTTCTTATCTGCATCATAACTCTCAAAGTGTGAAGAAAGATAGATTTTCTTAACTTTAGTAAGCAAAATGGCGGATAGATAGGTTATTGTAAACGGCCGTAAGTGTAGTTGCTCGTCGTCGATTACTGTACTTGAGGCCATATAATTTCAGTTGAAAACGTCGAAGGAGTACGTGTGGAGCAAGCGCGAGAGCACGCCCGCTGGCGCGCCGCTGGCCGAGCTGGTGGAGCACGGGATCGCGCGCGTCAAGTACGCCTGTGACGTCATCGATGTGCTCCTTAAGGAGATTAAACTGCTTTCTAACGCCAAAAAGTATGTATTGTTCTTATATTGATTACTAAATACAACACAACATGACAGGATCCACACAGATAAATCTATAATAGGCAGATAGAGCGTACGGAACACGACGGTGTCGTAGCCGCTCCAAATACAAGATTCAAACACGAATACATTATCGAGTCAGACGTCAGTACGACACGAAGCGTCACATCAGTAACTTTCAATATTATGCAAGAAAAACGGCGTCTTATGTTTTTAAATATTTTAAAAACATAAGACGCCGCCGTTCACAAAAACTAAAAAAATAAGATGGAGTATTTTTTTATTGATTATTATATTATATTATTATATTAATTTACGTAATTGTTATTATAGTGTTAAATGAAATACAAATTACGAAAAAATTTTGTTTATCCGGATGTCAAGAAGACGCGTGACGTTTGTTTTTTTAAAAGGGTTTCACCGGCTTCACCACGCTGCTTGTAACTATTCACTCTGTATGATGTACACTCTCCAAAATATGAATGCCTTTTCTCTCACGTCAGATTAATTGGCGTACACAATACAGAGGGATTTTTAAGTTTTAAGCTCACATGAAGAAAATTTGTTTCAGATGCAAGACTTTTGTAGCAATAGACGGCTTCAACAGTTTCTTCTACCCGCTAACGCGTCTCAGCACACCAACTAAGAAGAAGGTAGCGCCGGAAGAAGTCAGCCTCACCGCGCCATTCATGGAGATCACTAAAAATGACTGGGTTGGTGACTAAAATCATCATCATGATCATCATTATCGCCATCGTCATCATCATCATCGCCATTGTCATCGTCATCATCATCGCCATCATCATCATCATCATCATCATCATCATCATTTTCAGCATATTTTAACTACCCTAAATATTTGTCAAGATATTTTTTTAAACTAGCGGACGCCCGCGACTTCGTCCGCCCTTAGACCTCTTTAATCCAGCCCTTACAGTAGTATCGCTGTAAAAATGGAGTAACTTCTCCTGTTTTCCCAACATTTCCCTTCGCTGCTCTGCTCCTATTGATTGTATTGTGATGAAAAGTATACTATAACCTGTCCAGGAGTATTTTACTGATTACATTTTTGGCATTAGTATCTATCACTAATTACCCCCTGATAGTTATTTTGGAAATATAGATTTGACCTTATATCTTTTTTTTATATGACTGGTCATATAAAAAAAAGATTCACATTTCCCTGTAGCTATTTTTTTTTTTGAAGGCCTCCGTGGCGCAGTGGTATGCGCGGTGGATTTACAAGACGGAGGTCCTGGGTTCGATCCCCGGCTGGGCAGATTGAGATTTTCTTAATTTGTCCAGGTCTGGCTGGTGGGAGGCTTCGGCCGTGGCTAGTTACCACCCTACCAGCAAAGACGTATTGCCAAGGGGTGTGGATTTTCATCCTCCTCCTAACAATTTAGCCCGCTTCCATCTTAGACTGCATCATCACTTACCATCAGGTGAGATTGTAGTCAAGGGTAACTTGTAAAGAATAAAAAATAAAAAAAAAAGCTAGTCGGAAAAGACTATGTCAGGAGTGGGTATAACAATAGTACTGCGAGCGGGGATCAAACCACAACCATTACCATTGAGCTGTTAAGGTTCTATTAGTTAACAATGCAGTATCATTAAAATTTTATCTTTCAGACTAATGGTGCCATAGTAGTGACTACAGATCAACTTGCTGTACCTGAGGACAGACAAGAGAACTACTTGCCCAAATATTTACTTTATCAAAAGGTAAACATTGATTCTATTAGTGTCTCAAATATCTCGCCATGTTGTAGAAAAAAAGTTTTTTTTTTCCATTAGTTCAGAGCCCTAAAAATGCTTGTGGTAATCAAGGAGGATCAAATTAAGGGTTTCTATATCTCTAGCCCATTATTAAATGTTCCCAATATTTTGGAATAGAATACTTTAAGCCAACCCAAAAACAAAGCTTAGGACTTTAACGACGCGCGGGGTGTTACCCTGCCACCGCGCCCCTACGCCACCACTGATACCTAAAATCTAGTATTGCGCAAATTTACGCACAATGTTTTGAAACATAATGTATTTATTGTACTGTACCAAACATTTTAAGTATTAGGTATAAATAATAATCTATACTAATGTCAGAAGGGAGAAAGATTTGATTGTTTGTTTGTATGTTTTGAATAAGCTCTGGAACTACTGATCTGATTTGAAAATTCTTACACTATTGCAAAGCTACACTATCCCTGAGTGCTATTGGCTATGTTTTATCCCCATATTCCTACAGGAACGGGAATCACATGGGTGAAACCGTGCAGCGTCTGCTAGTAAAATATAAATACCTCCCACACTGATTTTAAAAGATCAACTATTGAGTTTATTACTGGTTGTTCTCTGGAGAACCTTTCGAACCGGTAAAAAGGTGGTAATAATCAAACTTGATGTTTGAAAATGCTTGAAAACTAAGCCTACTTGAAATCTAACCAGTAGAAAACTATTATTAACATGCTGTCTTTTCTACTATGTTGCCATTGGTGTTGTAGAATTATTGCAAAATAATCTCAGTACAATGTGCCATAGTCAAGAAGAAGAAATAAACAAATTTTGATTTGATTTGACACACTTTAGTAAGTTGAAAACTTGAATATATTGAAATGATATTTTGTATTACAGGGTTTTGAGCACCTAGACCCGTTTGTGCCAATGGAAATAGGCAGATACACCGAGAGAGAGTTCTTGTCGTGTGCCAGCTACTACAGAGACAGGCTCTGGTTGCGAGGGCCTCCTGAGCTAGAAAGTGAACTCAAACTGGCCAGTGCTTGCAATCCTTACAATTTTATGGAGCTGTGTGCGCCTTTGTAATTAGTCTTTATTAGTTATTAAATAATGTGTAGTTAAATTATTAAATTAGTTTTATTTTATTACCTAATTGAAATTATAATTGCAGTATAAAAAGTAATATTGTTATGAGGTAAACATATCCCAGTGAAGTTAATATTTGCTGCAGTTTGTCATGTTACAATGTCAGTGTGGACTACAAGTTTCAGTTTGTACATGCTATGCCAGCAGTATTGTCAAGCAATTTAATGTTCAAGTAGGATAAAGTACCAGTCAGGAGTGTAAAGGTTGAATCACAGCCTTTCCATGTCAGCACTTTCATCTTACACTGAATACCATAATCATGTAATTTTTTTTAATTAAATAAAAACGACTTCCTGGTTAAGTTAATGTATTAAAGAAATATCTATTACAATCAAATTAAGCAATAAATTTATAAAATTTGTATTTCACAGAATTCTATGGCACTTAATGAAATTGATAGTTAACAAATTAGTAAAGTTGAGTAAACAAAATGATTAAAAAAAAAAAACAAGTAAATAACAAAACGGTTGTGTTTTAATAATTTACTTTGCCATAATATACATTATTATCTACAGTACAGTAACAGGATCTTAAACTTTGTAGCCAACAATGTGGCGTTTTCCAATGCATTCACCCACATAGAACCAGAAGACCACCTCCATTCCCACCAGCGTGTTGAGTGTCGCTTGCTTCACTGTTAAGTTCTTCCACGCCCCTGACCTGGCGTTGGACAACAGTTTGCCGATACCAGCTCTGATCTGTGGGATATCGCTAAGTTTGGGTGGAGTCAGTTCCACTTTGGCGTACTGCAAAAATATATTGAACTTGGGCTTCGCTGCTGTGATAGCCGCTGTAAAAAATATTATAATAGTTTAATTTATTACAATAAAAACATAACCTTCAATGCAAATTACATAATACCAAACTAATACAAAAAAATATTATACTACTGTCTAACTTACAGTTGACCAGAGACGGTAATTTAGCAGCGGCAGCCATGGTTTTTTAATGCAGTTAATTAATTAAGTAAAACAAATGAAGGCCTGTAAATAATGAATAATCGGACTTCAATATACGAATTTTAATTTTATGAAGTAAGAAATCCCACAGACAAATAATCACACTCACAGCAGCACAGAACCACAGAACACTAATACAATACTCCTAGCACAGAGCACTAATACCTCAGACCAATTATTGTATAGGACCTGCCTCGCTAGACATTACTTTTCTGTCAAAGTATATGATCAACGATCTATTCCGATTATTAAAACTGTCTCTATAGAATTGATGTTAAATAGTTATAACTTATAATCGTGTTCGTCGGTTAAAGAGCTCCGTAAAAATACCTTTATGTGTAATTGAATGGTGTAAAAAACGGGCAAAAACGTCTTGTTTAGTATAAGATATATACCAAATCTAAGCTCGTTTTCCTCGGAAAATGACAGACAATTTTGTTCGTGACAATGAGTGCGATACAGGTCCTTCTATAATTGGTCTGAGACTAATACTCACAGATTATTAGATACCAAAGAATATATACTCCAAATTCCAATCCAAGGTGAAGTGAATCTAAAATCTATATCATAGATAATCTTTTCTATGATGTCAAAGATTTATGAAAACGGTGGATGTAGCAGCGACATTATTTCCGCATACGAAATATTTTTGAGTTAAGTCAGCAGCAGATTTAAATGGAGATTTGTAATTTTATTTTTTTCATCGAGTTTTAATAAAACACTTACTTACTTTTAAAAATAAAATATTTAATATTTTAAATCAAAAATATTTCATATACGTTGACGGCCTCCGTGGCGCAGTGGTATGCGCGGTGGATTTACAAGACGGAGGTCCTGAGTTCGATCCCCGGCTGGGCAGGTTGAGATTTTCTTAATTTGTCCAGGTCTGGCTTGTGGGAGGCTTCGGCCGTGGCTGGTTACCACCCTACCGACAAAAACGTACCGCCAAGTGATTAAGCGTTCCGGTACGATGCCGTGTAGAAACCGAAAGGGGTATGGATTTTCATCCTCCTCTTACCAAGTTAATTTGTAAAGAATATAAAAAAAAAATGTCGCTGCTATGGCCAAAATTTTCGCAAATGTAGATTAACTTCTTCCCTTGGAGTTTATATTCTTTGGCTAAAACTTACTTTGCGGTTTTCTTGTCTATGGAATGCTACGTCGAACTTAAACGTCAAATTGACAGTTTGACAATTGAAGAAAAATGGAAACCGGCGTTCAAATGATATGAATAAAATAATTTTTCCAATATTAAAAGAACAATAACATTAATACATTGAACTTTAAAAAATACGGAGGCTAACTAGTTTTCTATCACAATTAAAATGATTCGTTATCGTAAGTATTTACCAAGATTTACAATTCGAAGAAGATTAGTTTCGCAAGCGTGGTTAAAACAATACTTGAAAGCAAATTTAGTAATTCGTGGCTAGTATTTTAATGAAATAATTGCTAAATTCACGTAAATTTATATATTTTTTTTTATATCTTAACCTGTTCATGGGCTTGTGTATAAGTTTAAGGCCACGTCATTCTTTGCGTACCCGGCGTATATCGTATCCTAAACAGCTTAATATCTTTTTATAATACTACATTAATATTACGGTGAAGCATACATTTTTCCTTTAATTTTATGTTAAAGTTATAATTGATGGGATACCAAACAGATGGGCTACCTGATAAAAAACCATTGGATTTAAACAGAGTAACACATCACCGAGCGTGCAAAGAACACGCCCTACAAAGTGTCCTCCATCCTGAGTAGTTGTTAGCCTCATGTGCCTCTAACTACACTGGCAACCATGTCTAGAAAACAGTAATGCCAGTTGATGTTAGAAAAAGTATTGTGATGATACTTCTTTGTATGCCGAGCTATGTCCAAAGAGGACATTGTTGTACAAGTAGATATAGTTAATATGATTATTTTAAATTTTATAAACAAACAATACAAAATTTAGTAATTATAAAATGACCTGTTACCTTAATATTTAATTTGTTTGTTGGGAAACCGTACACATCGAGAAGGGCTTAAGTATAGGTGTAATTCGAAAAATCAAACCTCTAACTGCTAATGTTGTTAATATATTTTTAATTAACTTGGTTCTTTTAACATTTCAGTGTTACCAGTGTTAAGTTTAGTAGTTGTAAGTAATGCAATACTTCAAGGAATAGTTGATGTCAAGAGGTTACAGGGAATTCTGGAAGAAGGTGTGAAGAGCAAGGATATCAGCACACTATACTTCTCTCTCAAAGGCCTTAAGTTGCTGAATGCTAAAATTCCTGATGTCTGTGATGTAAGGAAACACTTTGGTGATTTACCCTTATGTTGATTATTTATTCTTTACTACTGGACCCAGTTAAGCTTCGCTTCAGACTTATATGTACATCTTCTTTACCCTTACACTACCCTAACCTTAATCTACCCCTACCCTACCTCTACCCTATGTTATTTTTAATACCACCAAGAATATGTGTACAATGTTTCATGACAATCGGTTGAGTAGTTTTTGTGTGAAATGGTAACAAACATTCCTACTTGCACATTTATATTATAGTAATAAGGCTCTGCTAGTAGGACATCCAGTACTATTACAGTTTTAAACAGATTTTTAAGTGGATTTAAAGTAGCTTACATACTATTTTAGACCATAATATATGTATCTTTTTTTGTTGATGTTACTGATTTGACAGATTATGCAAAGAAAAACAATGGCCTTGTTCTGGAATTATAAATAGTGAAAATAAATACAAGTTAGAATTGTGTTGTTCAACAAACTTGTTGAATTTTTGACATTTTTAAATTAAAACTTATGACAGGAACTGTTACACATTTTTAATAATGCATTACAGGTTATAACTGCAATGAAATGGGATAGTGATAATATTGAACAAGTATTTCATCTTGCTACTGCAGCAGAACTGGCAGGTTGTCAGAACTTCCTTAATCCAGATATTCTGGCACCGCCAGTGGCTGTTCTAGACAAGGATAATGCCAGCCTGGCGGACACATATCATGCTATATATACTATGAAAGCAGTGGGCAAAGGTGCAGTGTATGAAAGAGAGAGTGCCTTGAAGAATCTTATCCAGGTTTTGAAGAAAGATGACACTCCAGCTAAGTATGTAGCTTATGTTGTTTATAGTATAATATTTGCAGTAGTGTGAAGTAGTAATAAAGTTTATGATTGATTCATTATTAATTGTAAACCTGATGAAATTGCATGCTAGGTTTGGAGGATGATTGTATGTGCACTGTGACTTACTTTGCTAACTACATTCAACATTCAGAAACACTTTTAAACTTCATGTTAACTGTATCTTACACAAACAAATACATGTGGCCAGCTCACTTGAACAATCTGTTTTTGTTTCTTATAGCACTTACTGTAACTTCCAAGAATTTTCCATTAATAAATCAATAAATACCATATTTTATAGTCTGTGCGCTGTAGCTTGGTGCGGGTGACAGTTGCTGTATGATGTTCATAATACATACTATTATTGTGAATCGTGGCAAACTTTCAAGAGTAAAATGAACTGTCACCTGCACCTTGCTACAGTGTACGAGCTATAGATTAGATCATTATTGACAGACAGCGTAAACTTGAGGTAAAGTCACTCGATTTAATGACAAACTCGCTAAAGTATCGACATCACATAGCTTTGATTGGTTTAGCTTGCTTTCCATACAATAATACACTCTATACAGAGTTACAACCACTCTCTATAACGACAATTAACTAATAAAAAGTACCTTTTAAGTTGCTGAAACCGTGAAAACCATACAGCTGTCTACATTTTTTTGTCACTTTAATAATGAACTTGACTGTCGGCTGAAATGAAATGTAATGTAAACCTTTAACAGCTATGCCTACTTGTTTGCCCTGTGTGAGCACATGGGCTGCCAAGCGTGGACCGCCATGCATGCAGAGAGTGCACTGCTCGCTGCGGACGAGACTGATTCCAAGATGCTACACTTCGACGGAGGCCTGCCTGTCACATCTGCCATCTTGTCTACTATTATCAGGTTAGCAATTCATTAACATAACAACATTAACTTTGCTTATTTATTAATGTATGAGAGAGAAAAAAAAATTCAAAATACAGTAATTATTGGTATACAATATTATATTATACATATATTTATGTGTATACAATATATAAAATTGGTAAACTATGAAAATAATCTATTGAGCCAAGTGAAATTGTGACATAATTGTAATGCTAGAAGTACTAAAAGTAGGCTCTATTAGGGTAGGGTAGTAGGGTAGGTATTTACCAAGAAAAATAGCTGAAAATCTGCTCTAAAATATACCTACATTTTATAATAATTTTATGATTAGGATAAAGATATGTTATTTGTGTTGTAATATAAATTAATGATGAAATATATAATAACTAATTGTCTGTGTATGCTAGATCTCACAAATTCCTCAAGAAGCCGTCCCCGCTGACGGAGGAGCAGCGCTACAAGTTCGGCGCGTACCTGCTGTCGCGGCGCTCCGTGACGTCACCGCGCGGCGCCGCGCTGCTGCTCGACGCCGCCGTGCATCTCGCCGATGAACAGGTATACACTCAAATGCATAGCACCTTTCTAACTTCATTTAAATTTGAATGAACTAACACTATTGTAAACAAAAGAAATGTTATTTGTTTATTTAATTATTTATTTGGTCCACCAGTGACTGTTGCAGCATTTACACAATTACAATCTAAAAAAAAACACAAACACAAGGCTCTGCACAATCAAATGAAGGTAGACACGGCATGCACATTTCCATAATATTAAAACAAATTAAGGATTACATAAAATCAGTTTACATAAGAAAAAAATACATTTTACAGTAACAAGAAAAAGAAACATTTTACAACTACTATTTGAATATATAGTATATTCAAATAGTAGTTGTAAAATGTATATAGTATATTCAAATAGTAGTTATATTAAATAGTAGTAGTAAAATGTTTCTATATAAATAATACAAAAAATAAAATGAAATTGGTAAAAACAAAAAGAAAAATTAGTTTAGTAAATCTGTTCAAATACATAGAAGAAAGAAAATATCTTTATCAATACACTAGCCCAGCGTTTCCCATCAGGTGGGTCGCGACCTGGCACTGGGTCATCAAAAAAAAAAATACCAAGTTGCAGCATTACAGAGGCAATGCTGTGACTTTAAATAAGTACTAGGAGATGGTCAATTTTATTTCTTGACTAACGAGACAATAATGATCGCTCGACGGGCGGATTGTAGATATTATGGGTCCAAAAAAGGAGGAGTATTAAATTTACCGGGTTACAGTAGAATAAAGTTTGGGAAAAGCTGCACTAGCCGACTGTGTCGCACGGCATTGTATAAGTACTTCGCAAAGTTCGCCCCGTCATAATACGTGTGTAGTTACCCACTTGGGACTTTATCTTACCACTTCACAATTTATTACTTGACACCAGACAATTTACTTCTAAGTGATACTATAATTTTAAACTTGTTTGCAGCCAACTCCAATCTGCGTGGTATTCAAAGACAAGAAATACATCACGGCTGACTATGATACCATCGAATTCTCAGTAACTGATCTCATAGGCAGACCCGTTCCCAACCTGAAACCCGAGGAAGTTGTGGCCCAATCGGGAACACGATTAGCCGATGATGTGGTTGTTCTGTCGAAGCAACCTTTGAGTCAGAAACCGAATGAGCAGACAACTTTCATACTTAACCTGAGTAAGATTAAGGCTCAACATGGCTTGTACAAGATCTCCCTGAGCGTGGGCAGCAAATCAGCTAACTTCAACGTAGCGGTGCTGGGTGAGATTCAAGTGGCGAGTGTTGAGATTGGTATCGGGGATGTGGACGGCACCACCAGCCCTAAGCTGACCACTGTGGCGTATCCCAACAAACTCGCCGAGAAACTGCAGGCGGATCATTTGCAGAAGTGAGTTTATTTATACTGATAACAATGTAATAAATTTTTTTAAATTTTCCAGGCCTGAGTTAGCAGAAACATATGTAAGACTTGTGCCTTTTTTGGTACAGTAAAAATAACAAATTATAACTCATATAAGTGGACTGAAATAGATCCAATTGTAATGAGATTAACATTCTGGTTTCCTAGAAATCGTACATAGGACATTTTCCTAAAATTTGACTACTGAATTTAGCAGAAAATATATTTTTTTTAATTTTTGATAATCAATCGGCAAACGCCGCCTCCAAACGTTTCCATTCAGATCTGCCACTCTGTTCCACATCACTCCAGCTACTTCTCCGATATCATTGTCCCATCTCTTCTGCAGTCTGCCTCTTTTCCTTTTACCATCTCTGTGATACCATTTTGACACTTTCTTACTCATTTTGACACTTTCTTACTCCATTAGTCATGTCCTTGTATCATGTGACATGCCCATTTCCATTTGAGTCTTCTAATTTTCAGTATGACATCTATTATTTTCGTTTTATTTCTGATGAAACTGGTTTTAGTCTGATCTCTTGACACTCAGCATACTTCTCTCCATAGCAAGTGTTGGCAAGTGGCGAATTTGTTTGTCATTTCTTTAGTCAAAGTCCATGATTGGATTTTGACTCAAATGTTTATTACTGTGTTGTTATGTGGACTGTCTTTAAAACTTGAAAAAAACAATTTATCTTGGATGAAACTGTGTTTTAGTCTGATCTCTTGACACTCAGCATACTTCTCGCTATAGCGTATTGGCAAGTAGCGAGTTTTCTTGTCATTTCTTGAGTCTAAGTCTATGATTGGATTTTGACTCAAATGTTTATTACTGTGTTATTATGTGGACTGTCTTTAAAACTTGAAAGAAACAATTTATCTTGGATGAAACTGTGTTTTAGTCTGATCTCTTGACACTCAGCATACTTCTCGCTATAGCGTATTGGCAAGTAGCGAGTTTTCTTGTCATTTCTTGAGTCTAAGTCTATGATTGGATTTTGACTCAAATGTTTATTACTGTGTTATTATGTGGACTGTCTTTAAAACTTGAAAGAAACAATTTATCTTGGATGAAACTGTGTTTTAGTCTGATCTCTTGACACTCAGCATACTTCTCGCTATAGCGTATTGGCAAGTAGCGAGTTTTCTTGTCATTTCTTGAGTCTAAGTCTATGATTGGATTTTGACTCAAATGTTTATTACTGTGTTATTATGTGGACTGTCTTTAAAACTTGAAAGAAACAATTTATCTTGGATGAAACTGTGTTTTAGTCTGATCTCTTGACACTCAGCATACTTCTCGCTATAGCGTATTGGCAAGTAGCGAGTTTTCTTGTCATTTCTTGAGTCTAAGTCTATGATTGGATTTTGACTCAAATGTTTATTACTGTGTTATTATGTGGACTGTCTTTAAAACTTGAAAGAAACAATTTATCTTGGATGAAACTGTGTTTTATTCTGTCTGATCTCTTGACACTCAGCATATTTCTCGCCATAGCATATTGGCAAGTAGCTAGTTTTGTTACTGTGTGGACTGTATTTAAAACTTGAAACAAACAATTTATCTTGGATGAAACTGTGTTTTAGTCTCATCTCTTGACACTCAGCATATTTCTCGCCATAGCGTGTTAGCAAGTAGCGAGTTTTGTTACTGTGTGGACTGTATTTAAAAGTTGAAAGAAACAGTTTATGTTGGAGGTTGTGGTTAGACTAACAGCACACTGTTACAGAGTGAGCCTGAAGTTCTCGGTGCGCGACAAGTTCAACAAGGCGGTGCTGGTGCAGCAGGCCTTCGTGCGCGTGGCGCCGCTCGCCGGGCCCGAGGAGGCCATCTACGTGGCCGAGCCCGACAACACCAAGACGTACAAAGTCGATCTGGTAATGTAGCATTATATCTATCTTCTTCTTAGAGTGCCTCTCCATTACTGAAGGTCGGCGGTCAGCTTTCTAAACTTTTCCTTGTCCATGGCTAGGCGGAAAAGTTCTTCGACGGGCTTTATGCCAGTCCACTCCCTTATATTTATACTGTATATTATATTATTATATCTATACTATTTATGAAATGTAGACTTGTGATTTTTTTTTATTCTTTACAAGCCCTTGACTACAATCTCGCCTGATGATAAGTTATGATGCAATCTAAGATGGAATCGGGCTAACTTGTTAGGAGGAGGAGGAAATCCACACCCCTTTCGGTTTCTGCACGACGTCGTACCGGAAAGCTAAATCGCTTGGCGGTACGTCTTTGTCGGTACGGTGGTAACTAACCACGGCCAAAGCCTCCCACCAGCCAAAACTAATTATATACTTACTAGCAGACCCGTTCAAGCTTAGCTTTGACGTTAGCACTTAAGTCTTCCCTACGCTACCCTATTCCTAGCATACTCTATCTTTCAAATTGAATCAAACATAAACTATACAGTGTGAAAATTTGATTAAAATAAGAAGTATAAGGAATCCGTCGCAGACAAACAATGTTAGACGTAATTTATTTTTATTAAGATATAACTATGTGTGTATCTCCCACATCTTTTTACATACATTATATATATATATGGGATCTTTACCCTGATAATTTCCGTCCGAGCTTGTGGGATAATTCTCGGACAGTGTGCATTAGAAACTCTTTATATCTTTAATTTTCTTGGACAGACAGACCTTTACCATCGCATTAAATGTAAATTGTAAACAAATGAGCATAACATTGGACAGACATTACCATCGCATTTATAACATTAAGTCAAAATCAAAAATCATTTATTTCAAGTAGGCTCAGTTTACAAGCACTTTTGACACGTCATTGGACTTGTCTTGTAAAGATTATACCACCGCTAGCAGGTTCTGCTGAAAAGAAAACCGGCAAGAAACTCAACAGTTGCTCTTTTTAAAAAATCAATTATTAATCCTACTTCCTACTTATGTATGTTGATTCCTCTTTTACGCTACGGCTACTGAAGCGATTTGGCTGAAATTTGGAATGGAAATAGATTTTACTCTGGATTAACACATAGGCTACTTTTCATCCCGAAAAAATCCACGGTTCCTGCAGGATTTGTGAAAAACTGAATTCCGAGTGGACGAAGTCGCGGGCGTCCGCTAGTTATTAATGTAATATAATACGAATGTGTTTCAATTTGGTTTGTCGTAGAATGTAGCGGCGGTGTCGAAGCACCTGAGCCACGCGAGCGGCGAGTACTCGCTGACGCTGCTGCTGGGCGACAGCGCCGCCGCCGCGCCCGTCGCCTGGCCGCTGGCCGACCTCGCGCTGCACTTCGGCAAGGACGCCGCCGCCGTCGGTCAGTACTGCGGTCACCTACTAACTTCGACCATTAATAACAGGACCTGCCTCGCTAACCGTTACCCCTCTGGCAATCAATGATCAATGATCTAACGAGCTTATAAAAACTGTTGCTGAAGAATCGATGTTTCATTGTTGTAATCGTTTTCGTCGTGTCGTCATCATCATCATCATCATCGTTTAGTAAAAGTTGGAGTAACGTTTCATTTTTAAGTATTTCGACCTTAATTTTACAAATTTGTAATAAAAACAATTTCTAAAAACAGATCTCATTGATTCTTTTGACAGAACAGCAAAAAGTCGATCAAGTAATCGAATATTCTATGTATATATTCTGTGCATAGTCTAAGCCATGAGTTGGTTAATCTGTGTAAAAAATACGCGTGTGTGTATTGCCAGTCAAATTTATAGTTGTGTGTAGTGTATGGACACAGAATATATTTAGCAGTGTTAAATATTTTCGATGTGTGAGTTTACCTCGTCCCCCTCAAAAACGACAGACTTTTTTGTTGGTGAATTTAGGCGCGAAACAGGTCCATAGTCTAAATAGTCAAAGTCTACTAAATACTAACTTTTTTAACCGACTTCCAAAAAGGAGGAGGTTCTACGTTCGGCTGTATGTATGTTTTTTTTTTTTTTTTTTTTATGTCCAGCGATAATTCCGTCAATTATGGACCGATTTTGAAAATTCTTTTTTTGTTTTGTAGGGTTTACTTCCAGGGTGGTCCCATTTTTTTCATGTCAGGATCTGATGATGGCATGCTGGAGAAATTGAGGGGAACTTTCGAAAGTTGTAGAGACGGCTAGTACGTTTGTTAGTGTTTCCATAAGGTATTTGAAACCACTACAACTTTATGAAGGTTTGGAGTTGGTCTGATGATGGAGCCGAAACACAGACAATGGAACTCGTCAAGGATTTACAGCAGTCACCTTTTGTTTGGGCTTGATTAATTTGTATTGATGAGTACTTTCCACCTATATGGGTTGTGACTGTATTAAGGGTCTGGTGATGAAGACGAGGGACAGTGAAGAGAACTCCTCGACGGTTCACAGTAGCTACCTTGTGTTTGGACTTGATAAATTTGTATTGATGAGAACTTACCACCTCGATGGATTGTGACTGTATTAAGGGTCTGATGATGAAGACGAGGGACAGTGAAGAGAACTCCTCGACGGTTCACAGTAGCTACCTTGTGTTTGGACTTGATAAATTTGTATTGATGAGAACTTTCCACCTAGAAGGATTGTGACTGTATTAAGGGTCTGGTGATGAAGACGAGGAACAGTGAAGAGAAATCCTCGACGGTTAACAGTAGCTACCTTGTGTTTGGACTTGATAAATTTGTATTGATGAGAACTTTCCACCTAGATGGATTGTGACTTTATTAAGGGTCTGATGCTGAAGACGAGGGACAGTGAAGAGAACTCCTCGACGGTTCACAGTAGCTACCTTGTGTTTGGACTTTATAAATTTGTATTGATGAGAACTTTCCACCTAGATGAATTGCGACTGTATTAAGGGTCTGGTGATGAAGACGAAGCACAGTGAAGAGAACTCCTCGACGGCTCACAGTAGCTACCTTGTGTTTGGACTTGATAATTTTGTATTGATAAGAACTTTCCACTTAGATAGGTTGTGACTGTACACACGCAGTGGGTATGTAACACTAAAAATAAAAAAAATAAAAATTTTAATAAAAAAAATTCAACCGACTTCCAACTCAAAAAATAACTTTAACTAAAAAGCAAAAAATAACATCCTACCTATGTGCTACCTTCTGATCAGTTTGAAGGCGGTGCCAAGCCAGTATCGTGTTTTAATTAAAGCTGTTTCTGGAATAACCACAGAAATTTTGTAGTTTAAACGTATTTAATTAAAACATCACTGGCTTGGCACCGCCTTCAAACTGATCAGAAGGTAGCACATAGGTAGGATGTTATTTTTTGCTTTTTAGTTAAAGTTATTTTTTGAGTTGGAAGTCGGTTGAATTT